>NC_028453.1:18028087-18130744 GCF_000263155.2 Setaria italica
TGCTTGGATTTTCATCTCATGGCATTGGTTGCATGTTTAACCGAAGTAGCGACTCTTGGCATTTGGCAGTGGAATATTCAAGGTGTTCATTGCGTTGATGATTTACTGGACTAATTAGGCTTAATAGATTCGTCTCGCGATTTAGCCTAGGGGTTGTGCAATTAGTTTTGTAATTAGACTATGTTTAATACTCCTAATTAGTGTCCAAACATCCGATGTGACATGTGCTAAAATTTAGCACATTCCTCCCAAACACCCCCTAATCATTTGGGTTCACGAAGGAAAGAAGAGGGAAGTAAAAGGGGAAGACTAGTACATTGAGTATTCTAGTATTCCCTCCGTTCTAAATCGTACGTCGTTTTGGCTTTTTAAATTTTATAGATATAGTATCTATAAATTTTAAAAAACCAAAATGACCTACAATTTGGAATGGAGGGAGTAGTTACTAGTAGTTTTTGTGTATATATTTGGCTCACTTAAACTGTTACGGTGCCCAGGGAGCAGCCTGAATATTGGCTTTGCTGTGTAGCTGTCGAAGAGCTAGCTGTATATGGCAGTTACGGCTGAAATCGGGCTGTGGGGCTCTATCTGTTGAAGCAGCTTCGGCTGTGCTAGTATTTCTACCAGGAGAAAATAGTTGGGTTCCTTCGCCGCGCAAGAAGGGGAAGCTACAGACTACAGCACAACCATCATCCTTGTGCGATCAGCGTCTCAGTCTTGTTTGTTAAGTGTTACGATAGAGCACTCAACTGCATAACGTGCTTCCGTACAAATTTTCTTTGGTGACGCGCAAACCTATTTCTGACATTTGAGTACAAGGGCATCCCCTCTCTCTCTGATAGGAGAACACCAATACTTGTTGACGCTTTTTCTAGCCAACACATCGAATTGCGCTAGATCGCGCGTGATAGAACACTAAAAGAGAACTGACCTTCCATCCACCTCTTTTGTCCCAGTTAACATTGGACCCGTGACTAAAGTGGCGTGCCACCGAAGGCCAGCGCGATTTAGTTCCGGTTGTGAATACCAACCGACTAAAGCTCACCCTTTAGTCTCAGTTGTAACGGTCAGAAAAATCGCACCGACGCCACCCCCCCTTTTGTCCCGGTTGGAAGCTCCAACCGGGACAAAAGGCTGACTCTTTTATCCCGATTGGTAACTCCAACCGGAATAAAAGGTTTAGTCCCGGTTGGTAATTTCAACCGGGACAAAAGGGGGGGTCTTTTGTCCCGGTTGGAGGTTCCAACCGGGACAAAAAGGGTTGTATTTTGTTCCGGTTAGAATTTCCAACTGGGATAAAATCTCCTCCCCTATAAAATCACCACACCACACAAAGAGGTCTTCTTCCTCCTCCAGCCCGTGCCACTCCACTCCACCGCCCTCCTCTCCATGACGACGAAGCAACCCTAGGGGATGTGCTGCCCAAATTTGTTTCCTCATTTCTGTGGGGATTTCACTTATCCAAAGTGTTGTGAAGGTTAGCTACTTCATCCTTCCTTCATTTATTGTTATTATGTTTTGTTTTGTGCTTTAGACAGGGAGAAAAATGAGTTTTTTAGAACGAGGAAGAATGGAGAGGATTTTTATTTATACATATGTTTTTAAGCTAGAATTTGATGTATAGCTTGCTTGTTATGTAAGATTCGTATTAGTTAAAATAACTTGATCAATATTAGGTATGAGAAAAAAATAGAGTAAATGTGTTTTAATATTTAGCTATTGCAATAAAATTAAGGTAAATAAAATGTAGGTGTAAGAAAATAGAATTTGGTCATTGCTACATTTTTTTCATGTCATAGTAATTTAACAATAATTGTATTTCTTTGACCAATAATTTATTTATCTCATGTTAATGCAAGAACTAAATATTATAAACAATAATCCTACACGAAGCCCTATGTTCATTTTTCACATAATACGATGCAGATGGACCAACAATGGATGTACCACCTCCGTTCCTCCAATCCTAGTTAACTTCACCTCACGAGGCTCCTGCCTTTGGCTGGTCAGACTGGTCAGGGAAGCCGGTCAGACCGGTTTGCACAAGGGCAACAGAAAAACCTACGTTCACCACCCCGGAGGGACCACGTCAGGGATGATGAGCCTAGGGTTGTTCTGAGATCGGCAGGCCACTCAGAACGTCCTCAACTGCCGTCGAGACGAAGGAGAGAAGTAAAGGGTTGGAAAAGATTAGGGTTTGAAGATAAAGTAAAGATAAACATTTTGTTCAATTAGGTATTAGCCTCAATCAGCCACGACACTTTATATTTATAGGGTGTAGAGGTCTTGCCCCGCAATGAAATTCTATTACAAACCTTAACCTACTAGGACTCCTCAATTCTACTCGGACTAGGATTGGGTCAGTCTGACCGGTCGTGCCTACCGGTCAGACCAGTTGGTCTTGCCAGACCGGCTATAGGATCCAGGATCGGTTAGACGACCTGGAGGAATCGATCTGACTGGTTGGTCCCGGCTTGATCGGCTTGCTGCCAATTTTGAGCTCCAACACATGCCCCCATATTTTTTTTAAAACATTGCGTACCATAAAACAAAAATAAGCCTAAGGGCGATGTTCCTTACAGAATCCATCGGCCATGTTACATCAAGCATCTTGCCAAATACTTGGCTAATACTTCTTCAAGTACCTACCATTGAGAGTTCTAGGCAACTGCTATCCTCGCAAAGTTTCTACCATATAGGAATTCCTAAAAAGCACCTTCACAATCTTGTATGGCCCCTCCCAACTTGGAGACCACTTGCCAAACTTGTTGCTCTTGGTCCCTATAGGTAGAATCATCTTCCAAACCAAATCATTAACCTGGAAAGATTTAACTTTTACCTTCTTATTATGTGCTCTAGCAACTAGAATTTTGTCCTTCTCAATCTCCTTCAAAGCCTCCAATCGCTTGTCGGTCACCTCATCAACATTTTCCATCATCAAGGTATGATAAGTATCAACATCAAGATTATTTTGCTTAGCTAATCTATATGCGCCTAGATTCACTACAACAGGCAAAATAGCTTCTTGACCATAGACAATCTCAAAAGGAGTAACTTTAGTCGCACCATGTCTAGCAATACAATAAGCCCACAAAGCTTCAGATAATACCTCATGCCACCTTCTAGGATTTTCGTCTATCTTCTTCTTGATGAGCTTAATCAAAATCTTGTTGCTAGACTCGGCTTGTCCATTAGCTTGAGCATAATATGGAGATGAATTGAGCAATTTAGTACCATAGGATTCAACAAACTCACGCACCTCTTTGGATATGCATGAAGTCCCTTGATCCAAGGTTAAAGTTCGTGGAATGCCAAACCTATGCACAATATGTTCTCTAACAAACTCAATTACCTCCTGATGTATCATATTCTTGAGGGGAGTTCCTTCGGTCCACTTGGTGAAATAATTAGTAGCCACTATAACAAAATAATGTCCTTTTGATGAAGGAGGATGAATTTTACCAACAAAGTCCAATACCCATCCTCGAAAAGACCATGGCTTAATAATAGGATACATCAACGTAGCAGGTACCATGTGAACATCCTCAAACTTTTAACACTCTTCACATCCTTTGTAGTAGCAAAAATAATCGGCTATCATATTAGGCCAATAAAAGCAAGTCCGCCTAAGAAGCCACTTCATCTTAGAAGCTGACTGATGTGTACTACAAATCCCTTCATGGACCTCTCCCATAGCCACTCTGGCCTGATTAGAATCCAAGCACTTTAAAAGCAAATCCTCCGCGGTCCGACGATATAATTCACCATTAACCAAAGTGAACTTGAAAGCCCACCGTTTGACTTTTCTCTCAATTGAGCACCTGGGTTTCTGTAAATAATCAATAAGAGGTTATACCTTGTTTCGGCATCCAATAATCTTTTACTCACATATGTAAAAATATGTTCCTTGCCTTTGGTCTCTTGAGTCAAAACTACCCCAATAACACCTTCTTCAGCCGCCACATATAATTTGAAAGGAATCCCACTCTTTGGTGCTTGAAGAACGGGCGGTGAAGATAAATAGTGCTTGAATTTTCTCAAAAGCCTCTTGCTGTTTTGCCCCCCAAGTAAATTCAACTTCATTTTTCAACCAAAAAATAGGAGTAAAAGCATTCACCTTCCCAGACAAATTACAAATAACCTTCTCAAGTAATTTACTTTGCCCACAACTCTTTCATGAAGGTAAGAGCTTGTACTTTTCTAATAGACTCAATTTTCTTAGGATCTATCTCTACACCATTTTCATGTACAATGAAGCCCAAAAACTTCTCAGCCGATACACCAAAAGCACATTGACTAGATTCATCTTTAAGCCATATCAACGTATTTTCTCAAATGCAAGTCTTAAATCAGCTAAATAGGATTCTAAGTTAGCTGATTTGACAACAATATCATCGATATAGACTTCTAATATTACACCAAGCAAGTCATGAAAGATTAAATTCATAGATTTCTGATAAGTAGCACCAACATTCTTTAAACTAAAAGTCATGACTACCCACTCAAATAAACTAACAAATCCTAGACAAAGGCCGTTTTGAAAATATCCTCTTCAGCCATAAAGATTTGGTTATATCCAGCATTACCATTAAGAAAACTAATAACTCTATGTCCAGAAGCAACATTAATAAGTATATTGGGTATAGGCATAGGATATTCATCTTTAGGAGTAGTTCTATTAAGATCTTTAAAATCAATGCAAACTCTGAGCTTACCCGTACCTTTCTTCTCAACAGGCACAATATTGGAAATCCAATCAGCATATCGACAAGGCCTAATAAACTTAGTATCTAGCAACCGATTAATTTCTTCTTTAACTCGATCAAATATGATAGGATTAAATCGCCTAGCAGGTTGTTTATGAGACTTAAAACCAGGTTTGATAGACAGCCGATGCTCAACTAACTCCCAGCTTAAACCAGGCATCTCATGATAATTCCATGCAAAACAATGGATATACTCTTTCAATAATTCAGTTAACTTAGCCTTAAAAGCAGGCTCAAGGTTCTTGTTTACAAAGTCGGCCTAGGTATAGTTCCATCACCAATATCTACCTCCTCTAAAGGATCAACCGATGTAAATCCTTGTCCTAATTTGCTATCATCAAAATCTTCAATGGCTTCACATGTATCGTTGTCATGTGCCCGATAGTGCTTAAGTCTTTGCTGCAACCACTCCAGATTTTTATCCATTAAATCACATGAGGTGGTTTAGCTGATTTTCAACCGGATTCAAAACAGCAGGAACAAAGCCATCCTTTGTACAACTGATGAGCTTATAATTAGAAAGATCTAAACCAGATAAACATTTAACATTATCATGTATGCCTGTGGTGGAATTATCATCTATAGCAACACAAGCCGACGTATCACCATGCACAACCTCTACTTCGTCGTCTACCCATTGAATTAAAAATTGATGCAAGGTAGAAGGATTGCATTGATTCTCATCTATCCAATAACAACCCAAAATCAAGCTAAAGTTATCTTGTGTCTCGACAACGAAGAAAGCGGTAGCCAACGTCTTGCTCTCGACGGTGAGCTCCATAGAGACGACACCTTTAGCTCCGATAGGCTCGCCTCCTCCCACACCGCTAATGGTCATGTTGGTCTTGATCAGCTCTTCATCTGAACGACCCAATTTCTTGAACAAAGAATAGGGCATCAAGTTAACAATCGCCCCTCCATCAACTAGCAATCGAGAGATTGGTTTCCCATTGATGTGACCCTTCATGTACAATGCCTTTAGATGATTATCAATAGCTTTAGGCTTCTGAAATGTAGCCTCCCTGGGTTCAAAATCAAGATGAGCCAATTCTTCCTCCAAAATAGCATAATCATCCGCAGACATATGGACCACATTAATATCAAAGTTCATGCGTTTACGTGAAGAATTGTAATCAACAAGTTGCTCATCATCTTCTATTTCAGTAACTGATGTCAACTCATTGTCACAAGCCACAGGAGTAGAAGAAGAAAAACTGGGTGGCATCTCTAGCTCGACCGGTTGGACCGGTTCCACGATCGGTCTGACCGGTTCAACCGCTAGCACCGGCGTCTCGGCCAGTCTGACCGGTGGCTCAGCCGGTCTGATCGGTGTAGGTGCTGGCTGGGCATTCGCCTTGACCTTCCACTCCTTCCCCTACGAGACCATGGATCTGTACTTGTTGAAGGTCTCGTCTCTTTGTTTCTTCAGTTCTTGCTCCTTTCTCTCTTGGAATCGCAATATTTGAAGCTTCCTCCTTTATGTGCGAGTCAAACTGGGAGGACACCACCTTGGTAAGAAGTACTTGGAGCTAGAACTGCTACACCTAGCCTCATGATCATCAGCAACAAGGGCCCTCTGGATAGATGTCTTAGCCTTATTGTCTATGACAATCAGCATTTTGCCATCATCCTCAACAAGGACCTTCATGCACCCAATCTGGATTATATCCTTGCTTGTAGTCCTCTTTGGGTCAACGTCCATCTTTTGCACCCCTCCTCTTTCTTCTTGAGACAATATACTTGCCTTGGAGGAGATGGCCTTGGTGACTGAGCAGGTCAATCAGACCGGTTGGGGTAGGCCGCTTTAATCAGTTGAGCCTAGTGGCTCCAACCTGATCGGCAAGGTGCCAAACGGCCATGCACGAGGTGTGAAATTCTATATAGAGCTAGTCTTCTTGATTCTCGCCATCTAAGATGGAAAGACTGCTGCTGAACTGACTGATAAGGTGCCCACATCACGCAATTATCATCCCACACCAGGCATGGTGAATTTGATGTTGGAAGAGCCCATGATGTGGTAGGGTACTACTTCTGTTGAGAACATTCACCCCTCTGCCTTGTAGCTACTCTTGGAGGTGAAGCCAGCCCCTCTTGGCGCATGGGTGACCTCATTCTTTTTTTTAATGGCTGATCACTTGTAACAACCTTTTGGTTGGAATACTTGGCCAAAAACTTGTCAAATGTGATTTCTCTTTTGCATCACTCCCCTGATCTTTGACCAAGTTAAGCTTCCAGGTTCCAATCTCCAGACGCTTCGGTTTTAGCATTCGGGGGCGGCCCTTGGCCAGACCGGTCTGACTGGCTTCCTGAACCGGTCTGACCGGTTTGTTCTGCTTAGCAGGCTCAAATAGTTTTTCACCAGTCGACGCGGTTGACCCTTACCCCCTGTGTCTAGAAGCTCTCACGATGATCTTGAATGACTCTCTAGCATCATGAGTCTTCTCATATGCCACTTTCCATGTTAACTCCTTGCCCCTCAAATCAGGCTTCTCTTCCCCAACTACCACATTCTTGTCTTTGGTTGCTTCAGCTTGATGCGGCAGAACCAATACCTTAGGCTGTTGCAAATCCATGGTGTTGACAAGGAAAGGTGCCTTGTCCACTTGCATTTCATGAAAATTCAAACAACCTTCATTTATGGCTAATTGAACCTATCAACGAAACACATTGCAATCATTAGTAGCATGTGAAAAAGAGTTATGAAACTTGCAATATGCACGCTTTTACAACTCTTCAAGCGGGGGTATGGCATGAGATATCTTAATGTTCCCAAGCTTAAATAATTCATCAAATATGTGATCACATTTGGAAACATCAAAAGTAAATTTTACTTCTTCTTGCTGACCCTTATGAACCGACTTAAGAGATGAACAAGAATAAGTCTTAGCCTTGGAAGGCCACACGAACTCAGCAACATACACATCATTATCATCGTTGTTCAAACTATCATAATCATATTCAATAGCATGCATATTGGACCGACGAGATTTAAAGCTTTCTTTCTCTTTATTCATTCGGTTTTCTTGGATTAAAGCTCTCACTTGTACTTGTGCAACTAAAATAAAATCATAACCATCTATTCTATCCCTAATAGATGATCTTAAGCCTTTGAAAGCAATATCAGCAAGATCCATATCAGAAATTGACAAATTAAAATAACAGTTTTTGGTTTCTTTGGACCATTTTATATAAGCATAAATGGATTCGTCTCTACCTTGCCTAACTAATGTTAAATCTATCAATTTTAATTGAAAACTCCTATAATAAAAGTGATCATGAAATTTCCATTCTAATTGATCCCAAGAATCAATAGAACCAAGACCTAAGGATGAAAACCAAGCAAAAGCAGTTCGAGTTAAAGACAAAGAAAACAATCGTACTTTTAAAGTATTGTAGGAACCCACTTCACCTAGTTGAGCAGTAAACTGACTAATATGTTCCCAAGTGGTCCGGTTATCATCACCATTAAATTTAACAAAATCAGGCATACACCAACCAATAGGAAAGGGAACATTATCAAACTCAGCGTTATATGGATTTTGGTACAAGTTAGAGTTGCCAATATCAACACCAAGCTTATTTCTCATCATAGCCAAATCTTCTTTAAATTTAGCAAATTCATTCCAATTAGAATTATTTGGCTATTGTGGCACTGTATTCACCGTATTCATCTTATTCAAATGGGGCATGCTATTAGCCAGAGAGAGCCTATAAGCCTCAAAAACATCATTGGGTATGACATTAGGTGATGACGATGTATGCACTGTTGTACTATATAAAGGCACATAATTTTCAAGCACATTGGTATGGCTAGGAGCAGCGACATAGGCTGCTCGAGCACAACCTCCAGCGCACTGGCACTACAAAACAACTTCACACGTAGAGACACTATTTTTGTCCTGTAGAGACATGTTATGTTGCCCCTAGAGAATCATAGAGTCATTTTCCAATATGTCATAGAGATGCCACTATAAACAGTGTCTCTTTGAATGAAGAGACATTTTTATAAGTGTCCCTATATTTTGTAAGACAACCTGTAATGGCACAATATTATGTCTCTATCATTTAGATGACTAGAAATATATTGCAAAAATATTATAATTTTGGAGTGATGGGTCTTCGAACTCAAAGACCTCATAGGTCATTGCATTATACTCCACCTTCTAGCCAACACAATCTCACACCAATTCTTGCATATTTACTTAGTATAATTCTTATGAATATGCCTCCATAGTCTAAATAGTGTCTCAAGGTATTACAGTGAATGTCTCAAACTATGTCTCTATGGGGGTAAGGTCAATTTTTAAGTGTCTCAAATATGTCCCTAATTTTCTGTATTGTCATTCTACAGAAATGACTTACGAAAATGTCCCTATGGTTGAAAATGCCTCTAGTAGTGTCTCAACACAGATGACACTTTCCAAAGTGCCACAAAAGACATATTCATAAGGGCAAATCACAAAATGTCTATACAAAAGTGTCTCTACTTGAAGTTTATGTTGCAGTGTGGTCAGACCAGTCTGACCGGTTACCTCGATCGGTCTGACCGCTCTAGCCGTGTTTGGCTTTGGTGGTTGGACCGACGACGTTTGACTAGGGAAGAAGTTGGGAGGCATGCCATACAATGGATTTTCAAGAATAACCCTTGGTGTAGCCGATGAGCTAGGATGTAGTACCCCACGTGGATCAATTTGAGGAGTACTGGTACTTGTAATATTACTAGTAGATGTAACATATCTCCCCTTCTCTATATCTTCTAGTCGTTCTAAACACGCAATGTAAGAAGCAAGAAGCTCATCACTACCCAAAATATGCTGATTAACCTTTTCATTAAGCGTAGATGGGTTAGGGGTGATTTGCTTACTATGCCGATTACCTCAACCTTGTTGTCATTTGTCTTGAACTCCATCACAAAATCTTGCACTCTTGTCACCGTGCCCTAGCGGTCCTTTTTGAAGCCAATTAAGAACTGTGTCTTGAAGTACTCCTCTGCCGACAAATACTTCTGGCGCTCTTCCTTGCTGAGATCTTCAATGGAGGTCGTGATGATGTTGTCCTTGTCGATTTTCTTAGTAGATCCCATCTGGCTTGGGTTTGATAGAATGGTTGTAAAAACCAGATCTTTCTTCTCCAGCGGAGTCCCCAAAAATCTGTTGGCACTTTTTCTAGCCAACACACCGAATTGCACTAGATCGTGCGTGATGGAAATTCACCACACGAGGCTCCTACCTCTGGTCGGTCAGACTGGTCAGGGAAGCCAGTTAGACCGGTTTGCACAGGGGCAACGTGAAAACCTACGTTCACCACCCCGGGAGGGACCCCGTCAGGGATGATGCGCCTAGGGTTGTTCTGGGATCGGCAGGCCACTCAGAACGTCCTCAACCATCATTGAGACGAAGGAGGGAAGCAAAAGGGTTGGAAAAGATTAGGGTTTGAAGATAAAAGTAAAGATAAATATTTTGTTCGATTGGGTGTTAGCCTCAATCAGCCGCAGCCCTTTATATTTATAGGGTGAGGAGGTCTTTCCCCGCAAGGAAATCCTATTACAAACCTTAACCTACTATGACTCCTTAATTCTACTCGAACTAGGGTTGGACCGGTTAGACCGGTCGTGCCCACCGATCAGACCGATTGGTCTTGCCAGACCGACTATAGGATCCAGGACCGGTCAGACAGCTTGGAGGAACCGATCTGACTGGTTGGTCTCAGCCTAATCGGCTTGCTGCCAATTTTGGACTCCAACAATACCCTTTCTCCCTTACAAAACATGGCCATTTCGAAAAGCCAAAAGAGCGCAACGGCCGACAAGCAAGATAGACCCATGCTAGTCCCTCCATCCCAAATTACTTTTCATTTTGACTTTTCTAGATTCATAGCTTTTTGCTATGCACCTAGATATATAGTATGTTTGGAGACGTAGCAAAAGGTTATGTGCCTAGAAATGTCAAAACGAATACTAAGTTGGGATGGAGGGAGTAGTAGAAAAAATTACTTGGTTAATGGTCAAATCTTTATTCTTTAGTAAATCAAGTGGAATACTAGAGAAATGACCCCTTAGCATGGCAACTGAGGCATGAGGGCACGCACAACGTATCGATGGGTGCTGTCTATATACCGCCATGACAGCTTTCGCATCCTACGTGTACACAGTTTAATGCGCAGAGAGAATGCTACTGTCGTCTCGCAAGATGACGCCTGCGGCCCATTCTCCTTGAATCAATCGCCAGGTCGAAGCGTGTTGTATGGTTCGTCTCCAGTCCACGATGACTGCGACTGATCCATTGTGTCGAGAGTGTTTTGGCGAGGAGAAATCACTGGTGGCGTCAAAAATCCAACCCCAATATGTCCTGCAGCACCATGTGGCAAAAATGGACGCCACCGTCGGTGGCGTGACAATTGCTTGTTGCGGCGGCAGCACGGCAATTGCTCGATGGGCAGAGGCGTGGGAGTAGAAGGCTGCGGCTGCGAAGCTACAACACCAGTGCACAAGGGCACTAATCTGCCTCATGTGTCGCACACTTCTTGCCAGCCCCCGGGCATTGAGCCCAGGGCCGGTCCTGAGATTTGGGAGGCCTTGGGTGAAAGTAAAACTCGAGACCATTTAATATAAATATTATAACAAATATATATGAAATATTACCAATAAATACTTAAATGTATCTAAAAGCAATATTCATATCAAATTATTTATACATATTACCTTAAAAGTTTCTTCTAACATTCCTCGATACAAAGTCACTTATGATAGGGTTGATGTCAGTCTCATCCAACAATTTTTTCTTGATGCATAATGTTGCCAAACCATTTAACCTCTTCTAAGTCATTGTTGACCTCAATCAATAACTTCAATTTTGAAAAGCTTCTTTCAGCTGATGCGACAGTCACAGGCATAGTAAATAAGAGTCGGTAAGCAATGGAGACATTAGGATAACAATCCACATCTCTGATATGCTTGAAAATCTCCACAGCAGACATTACGCTATTTGGCAAAGTGAATTTCATAATCTTTAATTCAGAAAATAAGATCATATACCTCAACATCAAATGAACCATCAAAAGAAAAAGTTTCTGCAAATTTAGTGCAACAATCTTCAAGTTCATTATCATTTAATGACTTCAAAGTGCTTGAGCTCAATAAAATTCGAATATATCTTTAAACACCATGAGTTCTTCAAATCTGTTCTTCAAAGAAGTGATTACTTTAAAAAGACTTCTCAGCTTCAAGAATTTCTTCTTGGCAATTACTTTCATCAAACTGTTTCTTCCTTGTAACACGATGTTTTTCTGGAAATGATGCCTCTACATCCATTTCTGTTGCAATACCTTTGGCGATGATCATACTAGAAGAAAACCTCTCATTTCTGTAATTCTCAAAGTATTGTATTATACCTTGTATTTGCTTCAAAGTCGAGTCAATGCACATGGCTGGCGATTGCAACTTCTTGCTCACTTTATTTACAGCAAATAAAATATCATGCCAGATAACCAAGTAGAAACTCAAAGCTGCCTAGTGCATCAAATAATTTTTTTTGCATCACTTTTATCATTAGGTTCAATGTTAGAAGCATGATGTAACTCAAACAAAGCAGATCTTAACTCAGTAGCTTGATATCTTGTTGCTGTAATATTTTTTATTTGATTCTCCCAACGAGTATTGGACAATAATTTCACAGTTAAACTAGAAATATATTTAAGCAAAATATTCCACCTTTTCGTAGAACCAGCAAATAATACATATATGCGTTGAACAATTCCAAAAAATGAAACAATTTTCCCACTAGATTTTACCATATCACAAAGAGTAAGATTTATACTATGGAACGCACATGGCATATACAATGCTCTTGGATTGATATCAATTAACCATTTTTGTACCCCTTGGTGTTTTCCTTTCATATTAGAACCATTGTCATAGCCTTGACCCCTTATGTCACTAATATTTAGGCCAAAGGACTCCATAGATTCAAGCAATACATTAAAAAGTCCCAAACCAGATGTATCATCCACCTTCAAGAACCCCAAAACGTACTCCTCAATTTTTATCTTGCCATCAGACAAATTAACACATCGAACTAATAAAGTCATTTGTTCTGGATGACTGACATCAGGGGTACAATCTAAAATAATTGAGAAATACTTAGCCTCTTTAACAACCTTTATGACAGATGTTGTGATATCAGAAGCCAAAAGAGATATCAACTCATTTTAAATTTTATGATTGAGATAATGATAATGAATTTCTTTGTTCTGAATACGTCTAAGGTGATCTTGCATTTCCATGTCAAATTCTGCAATCATCTCAGCACAAGCTAAGAAATTACCATTACTATCATTATAAATATACTCACTACTTCCTCTGAAAGCCAAATTGTATTTACCAAGAAATTTGACAATGGCTATTATTCTTAACAAAACTTGCCTCAACCGTTCTTTCTCCTTTGTGATTTGCTACTGCAATTCTTTATCGATTGTTTCCTTTTTCCACAATCTAGCTCTCAATTCATTCCAACTGTTCATGTTACTAATATGCTCGACACTATTTTCATGTTCTCTAAGCTTCTCACTGGTATGCCTCCAATTTCTAAACCCATCACCTACTAAGGAACTAGGACTCTAGCTAGTGCTAGACTTGAAGATACAGTAGAAACAAAAAACTTTGTCAACATGCCTCGAATAAACTAACCATTTTCTATCATGTACCTCTCCACTGTTTAATTTTCTAGAATAATGAGCATATGAAAAATGTCTTGAGGCAGCATCTAGAGGAAATTCGATATTTTCTTCTCTTATAGGCCTTTTGTTGACTAATATGTCTCTTGCTTTATAATCAAGATTATCCCAATTTCTTGGATCATAAATATCTGAAGTGTAAACTGGTTCCTCATCAACACTAGCAGACTGTGCATGTGCACCTGATGCATTTACTTTGTTCTCAGAGTCACTTACATTGTTATCATCGACCTTGATGTTAACATTTTCTTCCTAATTCCCATTAGTTGGTTCATCCACAACAACTATTGCCAACTCACCTGGGTTCGTCAAAGCGCCCGTATTACTCTTAGGGTGCTGATTACTCTTGCAAAATTTATCCATAGCTCCTCTATGTGATTCTATCAACTTATTCACACATCTTTTTCTTTTCCTTTTCTCGTTACCTGATTCAAATTTTCTAGACGACATGATATCCCACAGTGCTAAGATTATTATAAATACACAATAGTTATAAATCAGTTGAGATTAAATAACTTGTGATAGTGAATTAATAATTAATGGTATCGGGAATTGGCAATCAAATCCCCTTATCACAGAAGCGAATTGGCGCCAACCGCAAGGTCCGCAAGCAACAAGCCAACAAGCCAAGAACCAACAGCGCGCAGGGGTTCTCTGCGCTCGCCAAGCGCTTCCTCACCGTGCGCTCGTTTAGGAACACCACCTCGTGGTCACTCAACGTGTGCAACTGCATGCACGCACGCACGCTGAAGATTGGTCAGGAACAACGATCGCCAGGCCGCCGGGGTTGTGTGCGCGCACGTATATAGCGTACCTGGATGCCGGCGTAGTCGAACAGGAACAATCTGAGGTCGTCCATTGTCGATGCGCACGACTCACGAGTGCACAGCGCCGATGCCGATCGAGTATGAGGAAACAATCGATGAAGGAACTCGAGAGATATTCCTTGTCTTTTCAACAGGAGCAAGATATTCCTCAAAGCAACTCTACACAACGTCTCGTCTCCATGAAGCCTCCGGCAGCGTGGCGTCGTCGCTTTCTTTAGCAACTCTTTGTCGCATTGCTGCCGTCAGCCCCTGTCGATCGCGGCGGTGGCCCTGGGCGGTGGTCGACTGGTCGAGTACTCGAGTGCGGAGTTGGATAATTGGATCTAATCGCATTTTAGGCATTAAGAACACCTGACACCTAACACATAGGGTGGGGCCCCTGGGATTTGGGGGCTCGGGGCGGCCGCACACCCTGCCCCCTAGAGTCGGCCCTGGTTGAGCCATGCTCCTCCCTGCTCACATTCGCGCTATCTGCCGACCGTTTGTGCCGCGCTTCTCCCATCGTGGTGACTTCCGGACAACGTGCGAGACCCCGCCCGTCGAGCCACATCATCTGTTGAGTCCACCGAGATCGAGATTGACTAATCTGTTGTTATCTTTATATGACATGGCATATTCTTAGAGACAATAGCTGTCTAAACTGTTATATATACCCTGAGGATACAACTCCACTCACTAACCTCAACGAAACCACCCCTTAAAGAAGCTCGTTTAGGAGGCCTTTTACTCCTGCTACGTCTGTTTTGCACAAACTAAGACATATAGCATGAAGGGTGAGGTCAACTTCTTTAATTTCATTGCTTTGACTTGAAAACCATTTTGGGAGGATCTCTCCTAAATGGTCTCCTAAGAGCTTGTTTGAAATAAAAGAGATTGAAGTGGAACGGAGGAGATTGAGTCTAAAATCAACAAATTTCTCCTCTGATCCCTCCTATTCCATCTCAACCCAGTACCATCCAAACGAACTCTAATTGTACAATAGAAGGCGCGATCATTCGTGTAACTGCAAAAAATTAGTCAATGGATCATCGCATTTTGCTCGGCACTGTGAGTAGTAAACAATAGCAGCAACCTCATTCCGACATTTGGCGCATGAATTCGGACCAAACCCTAACCACCAGCTCAGCTGGTTGGCTCGGCTACAAAACGACACGGCCGCCACCACTACTCGCCACTTCGCTTTGCTCGCCAGTCGCCACACCAAAACCCTCCGCCGCTCACCGCCGGCGAACATGGACCAGCAGGTTCTCATGAGCGTGAGCATGAAGCAGGCGAGCGCCATCCCGTGCCCGATGATTGATGCCCTCACCCAGCTCCATGGCGGGGACTACGCCAAGGCGGCAGGGCTCGGCGCGGGCATGATGCTCGGCCACTCCTACGAAGCCATCCCGGACCCGCCCGTGTACCCCGCCGCGCCCCTGGCCTCCGCCCCCGCCGCCGACTGCGCCAACCACCTCAGCCGCCTCCCCGACGCGATCCTCAAGGACGTGCAGTGGTCTCCCGCCTCCCCGCCAAGGACGCTGCGCGCACCGCCGCGCTCGCCTCACGCTGGCGCGGCCTCTGGCTCTGCGCGCCCCTAGCCCTCGTCGACGCCCAGATCCTCCCGGCTGGCGTCCCGGCCGAGCGGGTGACGCAAAGCGGCGACGACTACACGTCGCGCGCCGTGGTCGCCGCGGCGTCCCGCGTCCTGAAGGCGCACCCGGGCCCCTTCCGCTGCGTCCAGCTCTTCCGCTGCGTCCAGCTCACCCGGGGGCACATGGCGTCGCACCAGGCCGAGATGGAGCGCTGGCTCAAGCTCCTCGCGGCCAAGGGCGTCAAAGAGCTGACCTTTATCAACCGCCCGTGGCCGATGGACTTTCCCCTCCCCGCCAAGGTATTCGGCTGTGCTGCCTCGCTCACGAGCCTGCACCTCGGCGCCTGGAGGTTCCCGAGCACCGCCGGCCTCCCGCGCGCCACCCGGTTCCCCCACCTCCAGGAGCTTATCCTCAGCACGATCGTCATCCAGGACCGAAACCTCCAATTCCTCATCGAGACCAGACCGTCATCATGAGCCAGACCGGGGCTCGCGTCCGCCTCGTCAGCCGCAGCCTGCGGTGCGTGCAGGTGACCGTGTCTGCCATCGCGGACATCACTGTGGTGGATGCTCCACGCCTGGAGAGGCTCTTCGCGTGGTTGATTACAGGTCGCCCACAGCGGAGCAATATGCGCTCAAGGATCAAGATTGGGCATGCACCCAAGCTGAGCATGCTGGGATATTGGCAACCGGGATTTGAACTAGAGATTGGCAACACCATCATCAAGGTCCTAGTTTCTACTTTCTATATGCTGGGATTGTACATTTGTGTCAACAGAGTGTTCCAATATGTGATCTAAATTTCAGTTTCTCTGCACCTTATTTGCACATCTTGCACTTGCAGGTGGATACTAAGGTGGGACCAATCACCATGGTCCCAAGCGTCAAGATCTTTGCTTTGGAGGTGCAATTTGAAGTCCGCAGCGAAGTCAAGATGGTGCCTTGCTTCCTCAAATGCTTTCCCAACGTTGAGACACTCCATATCATTGTAAGACCACCAGGACCATCTTGTTTCATTTCGTGGTTAATTACCATCAACGATTAAACGCTATCTTGTTAGCTTGTTTTGATAAGTTCTTTTATGACTCAGTACAATTGCTATCTGAACTATGCATGCTTTGATTTGATCTGATTGCAGTCCCAGAACGATGATGCTCCCAGTGGCACGCCTGATCCCAAGTTCGGGCCGGAGGTTGACTATATTGATTGCATCCAGAACCATTTGAAGAAGTTTGTTTTCCAAGAGTTTCAGGGGAAAAGATGTGAGCTAGCGTTCCTCAAGTTCATTGCCGAGAGAGCACAGGTACTGGAGAAGATGGTGGTTATTGTGGGCCTCTGCATCTTTCTCTTCGGCAGATGGTGTGTGAAGGCCAAGCTGAAGCCTCTGGCTTCTGCGAAATGGGCAAGTGAAGACTGTAAGCTGATTGTCTTCAATAATCCTTTAGAAGGGAGGTCTCCTGCTTGGCATCTCCAAATAGCACCTGCTTTTTCATGGAGCGACCCTTTTGACCTTCTGACTGCTGGCGCTGAAATAAACGGTGATGCCTTTGTGCTTCATCATTCCAGAAGGACTCTGAATTGGAAGCTGTCTATATGCAAGCTAAGCCACGTTTTTTTATTGTTTTAATCAACTTTTCAAAGATTGGGAAGGTTTCTACTAGCATGAATGGAAGTGCTGAAGTTTATTAGCAGCACCATTTCTTTTTGCGTGGACGACTTGTTATTTGAGACGTGCACTGTCTTCTTATTTCAATAGAAACATGCATGGGGTCTCTTTTTGAAATATTACATTGCATAACTTCTTCTAAATTTGTGTCTGGATGCTGGTGGGTTTGATGGAGAATTAGAGAAATCTTAGCTTCAAGACTTAAAATATTGTGTCATAACTTACCATAATACTTGTGCATTTTTACTGAGTAGCATCCTGAGTCCTGATTTATTTTACCACAAGTCTTTTACATTTTGCCACTATTGAAGATAGGTTTATTAACTTTCCATGCATCTATGTTGTGATATGGATTTTACTTTAGTTATGTTTGGAGTCTTGAGTGTATTTCGGACAAGGCTTGCTTCCAAAATTGTATTGGTGCTTGGCCTCAGTTGTTCCTCAAATCATTATAATATGCTGTGTCACTTGAATATTTCCTGTCTCATTTAGTTAATGTCTTCCATAGTTACAGATATGAACCAAAAACATCTTCATCACGAAAGCGGTGCCTATTTTCTGGCAGTGTGCACCCTTGATACACATGTGTATTCCAGTCTCATTGCTGTGTGCCATGAATATATAGAGCTCTTTTACGGTACATAATACTACTACTTAGTAGTATGCAGTATATATAAGATCTAATTGTTCATTATTATGGATAATTTAGTAATTATTATATTATAAAAAGTGATATTTCAAATGTAATGGTCTTTTAAACTTTATGTTAGTGTTAAAAATAAAATTATAGTGATGCCATTTGTGTTCTTTTACCATGATACCCTTATACTACCTATACTACTTATGTATACTATCCATACCACAGGTGAATGTTTCAGTTGTATACAATTAATCTTGACCGTCGGATGTGTTTATACTAGTCCTTTTCGAACGCTAGTATAGCCTAGTATTGTGTACCGTAAAAGAGTTCAATATATATGCTGGGATATATATTTCATTTTGTTAAAAGAAAAGGTTGTGTGTGGAGTGTGTCCTGGAGAGATCTCTTGGCCTCTCCTTTCTATATATTTCTCTCCTTTCTTAATGTAATGATGTTCTCCTGCGTTGTTCAAAAAAAAGAGAGAAAATGTTGCTGATAGTTAATGTGAAACCATAGGTTGCATTGCTTTGTTCCATGTTTGCTATTTTAATCTTGAGTAATAATCACATTTAGATGTCGCCCTTTGGCAATGTTTCATGACATACTGATTTTTCATCTTTAGCACATCTTGGTTGAAGATTTTGTATCCTGATTGTTCACACTATCTTGTGAGCCAATTGTCAGGAAAGCTATCTATATATGGCTCTCCTGATTTATTCTGCCATAGATCCCACTGTCTTTTGTAGTAATTGATGCTATGCTGATTAATTTGCCATGCATGGTGTTTTGGACGTGTGAATATTGGTGCTGCTTAATCTTTGCTTGTTTTAGTTTCAGCTGCGAGGAATACTCAGACATGTTTGATCATTTGGTTTCAGGTTTTTTTCTGACAGTTGTGCTTGCAGTATATATTTAGGCTCCAGTCTTGCATACTATGCAGTGTGGCTTAAGCAGTAGGCCAGGGCTTCTTTCTATTTTTATTTTATTTTGAAACCAATTGTTACAAAAATTATTGTATTGGTGCAATTTCTGTTGCTTTACCATCTCAATGTGTTGTATTATGTTTGACTTCAGTTGTTTTTAATTCAGTAGAATATGCAGCAGCATGAATTATTTCTATGGTATTTTAGTGATATGCAAACCATAGTTACAGTAATCAACTGAAATACATTCCTTGCAAAACCAGTTCCTCTATTCTAGCATTGAGTGTGTGAAGTAAAAGATTATATTGATTTTCTTTTCTTTGCTACATCTGTTCTTCTGTGAGGTCGAAGTTAAGAACTATCATGGTTGCTTCTGATGCAAATTGACCAACGTGATCGTTTGGCACGACTGATCCACCCATATGTACGTATGTATAGAATGTGATTTGGCATTTCAATGAACAAATAATTCTTTGTTCACAGCTAAGCAAAAGAACGGAAAATAATTTTGGTGGGGTAATGGCGAAATAGACAAATCTAAGCAAAAGAACAGAAAATATGCCCATTACGAAAGCTGGTTCTTTAATGCTATCAGGGAATGTGAAGTCATAGGTTACATTGCTTGCTCCATGCTTAACATGTTCGTAGCCTGGATGGCGACCGTTGTAGTACCATTATTATGAGAAAGAATACTTCATATGTGTGTGTTTGCAAATCTTTATTGGGGTCGCATGCTCTGATAAGCACTGAGTCTAGTTGCTGCAAACTCGCTGGTAGATAAGTGTTGAATATGTGTACAATTTGATTATAATTGGACTTGAGTTGTATTTTTTAGGTACCACTGGAACCAGTGTTGGAGCCCTCAGTATGCAAGGTCTGGCCACCACCGTACCTTGATTTTTCTGAAAGTACCTACTAATCTTATTCATTCTTGTGTTTCTTTTGTGTTTTTCTGTGTGCTGCTGTGAATTAACGGACTGAGTGAGAATCAGAAGGTGGAATACGTCGGCTACAGGGGACAAACCGTTATCTGTGCATTGGGCTTTGGCCCCGTCGCTCCATCAGCACGGTGTGAGACATCTTAGTTTCAACCATCCTTCCTTTGCTACTGGTTGTAATAGTGAGACGACTTGGCAGCAGGTGTTTCAATCATCCATCCTCGTAACCGTGAGATGACTTGACAGCTGGTGTGGTCGGCGGCAGGATCACAATGGTGCCCGGATGCCGGTGTACCTACTGATTAAGGGGACCGTGAGATGACTTGACAGCTGGTGTGGTCGGCGGCAGGATCACGATGGTGCCCGGATGCCGGTGTACCTACTGATTAAGGGAAGGAGCATCTACGAGTAGTCATGCTCCGAGGATGCAGGCACATGGCTAAATCTAGTTAAAAAAAACATCGTGCCTCGTTGTTGTTCTCGTTTGTATGATCTTGTAATTTGGTTTTGTATTCTTTTGTATGATCTTGTAATTTGGTTTTGTATTCTTGGAGTTATTGCTTCCACGTTTTTATTCTAACACTTGCCAATTTCTTCTTTCTACTTGAACTTTTTATCTTAGTTATCCTTGCTTTAGCATTAGGGACACCGGGCTGTCAGTTTGATATCCACCCTGACTCGGTCCAACGACCGAGTCGGACCTTATCTCGCATCCTGATGGGGGGCGCACAACCAATCTATGGTTGCGGGTCCTCTTCGCGCACCGCATATAAAAGGAGAGGTGGGGTCGAGGGCACGAATGCCCAAGTTCACTGTCGTGCCCACTCGCCCATATACAGAAACCCGATCTAATCTAGGCGCTGTTAGCGGCGGGAAGCTCTGCCGCCTCCTGCTACTCCACCTCGCCCCCACCCCACCGTCGTCAATGCCTCTGTCAACTTCACTGCCATGGCGAGCTCAAGCACCAAGAGCGATGGTTGACATCTTTACTCTCTCTCTCTCTCTTTCTCTAGAATGTCTCTGTTTTGATCTAAGGACTCGTTTTATATCCTAAAGATGAAGTTGTTTACCCGCTATTTGTACATCTAGTGATCCTATGAACCTAACAATGGTACCAGAGCCATACTAGAATGTAGATCTAGTCGGGGAAAGAAGTTTTGAACCAGAAGCAATTAGAAAGAGATGAACGAATCGAAATAAAGATTTTTCAAAACTTTTTTTCTAAGGCGGCGGCGGCTAGATCCACCGACGACCGCTGGCGGCGCTCCGCCGCAGGACCAAAAGCCGACGGCCACCAGAAACCCTAAGAAGGGGAAGAACCCGAGAGAAAAGGAAGGGGCTCACTGGATTTGTCCGAGAAGAAGAAGAATGACCGACGGCGGATGCCCAAGGCACCAACGCGAGTTCACTCGATGGCGGCGCGCTCACCCTAGGACCACCAGGCCGCTGGCGAAGGGGGCGGCGAAGAGCCTTCCGCGGGGGGTGCCGTGCGCGCCGCGTGCACTATCGGGCTTCGCCCCGCACCGGCACCGTGCTCCGCTGCTCCTTCGCCCCGATGCCGCACTTCGCCGCACCCGGTGCATCCGCTCAGCTCTTGCTTGCTCGATCGAGTGGCGGTGCTGAGAGAGAAAGGGAAGGGAGAAGAATGACACTAGGGTTACGGGAAGCCGGCCGTGCCACCATTTTGTTCCTTCGAGAATGACGCGCGACCGTTGGATCGTCATCAACGGCTAAGATGTGCCAGGCTGAGATTCATCCCAGGCGGGCACTAGCAGGCGCAAGCTTTGGCAGCCTAGGCCCAGGTTGCGGCCTAGGAGGGCGCCGCGGGCGAACGTGCAAGGCAGGCCAAACCGCATTTCTTGCGCGGGCTGCCGGCACAGTAACTTTTAGGCCTAGGTAGGAGCGCCAGAGCTGGGCCACAGTTTTTTCCTCACGCGTGGGAGTTGAGCTGGGCCGTGCTGGGCCGTTTTCCTCGCTCGGCCAAAGAAAGAGTGAACTTTGAGCCTGTTTTAGTTTTTCTTTTCCAGTGATTTTTATAATCTCTAGAAATTGATTAATGGCTCAAATAAAATGAGTTTTAAGGAATTTTCCTGTGAGTAAAGTTTACAAATTGAGTTTAAGCTTCCGCTGTATTAAGTTAAGTTAAGTTGAATTTTTGGCTTTATTTTGCCAATTTTTGCATTAAGTTGAAGTTTTTTAGTCTATTTATCTAATTAAATTGGAACCAATGGGAAAATTTAATTAGAAAATAAGTAATTTTTTGAGTATGATAATTTTATCTATTGACCAACGTTGTTGATAAAATTGTTGTACTGATAAGTTTTGTTTTATCATTGTTTATTCTATTTCTTCCCAATGATGATATGGAATTAATAATGAGAAATTTGTATTTTAATTTGACCAATGTTGAATTAACTCAATTTTTTTCTGAATTTCATTTTCAGGCAATTCTTTAAGTTATATCTCGTCCATAGAGCCCCTCAATGGAGGGAATTACGGCTCTTGGCGAGAGAAGATAGAGATAGCGGTTGCACTATCGGATATTGATCTAGTATTGACTGATCCTTGTCCCATAGCTCCTGAGGATCTCGTGAGGGCCGAGAATGAGAGCGAAGATGATTTCAGTGCTCGGGTGCGTGATCATGCACCAATTAGAATGCAGTACGACCTCGATCGTGCGAAGTGGGATCAGTCGAACAAAAAGTGCATGATGGTGATTAAGAGCTCCATCTTGGAGGCAATAAGGGGAGCAATCCCAGAGTGTGCTCCTGCTAAGGAGTACCTGAGAAAGGTGGAGAGTCAATTTACTGGCTCTTGAAAAGCTTATGCAAGAACTCTTATTAAGAGGCTTGTCACTATGAAGTATACTGGAGGTGGAATAAGGGAGCACATATTGAGAATGAGCAACATGGCTTCCAAGCTCAAGCCTATGGACATGGAGCTCAAAGATGAGTTTGTAGTCCATTTGATCTTTGCCTCCCCGCCCAAGGAGTTTGAGGCTTTTGCTGTTAATTATAACTCACAGCCAGAAAAATGAAGCATTGAGAAGATGATTTCTATGTGTGTGCAAGAAGAGGAAAGACTCAAGGGCTCACATGGTGATTTTGTCAACTACCTGAGCCAAAATAAGAAGAGGAATTATCAGAACAATAATTCTAAGCCACAAAGGGAAACCTCAGTGGAACAATACCTCTTCTTCTAAGGCACATGGAAAGGCTCCACTAAATGATCACCATCAAAGGTCAAATCATAAAGAGGTCGTGTACAAGGACACTTGCAAGTGGTGCAAGAAGAAAGGACACTACCTGAAGGATTGTGTTGAATTCCAAAAGTTTCTATGTAAGAGAGGTAAGGACCTTATTACATTTGTAGATGAGACCTTGTATTTAAGTTATGCAAAATCTACTTGGTGGATTGATTCAGGTGCAACTGTTCATGTTGCAAATTCATTACAGGGCTTCCATATGAGGAGGATCCTGCAAAGAGGAGAAATAAACATTATAGTTGCAAATGGCGTCCAAGATGAAGTCGAAGCCATTGGAGAACTCCCATTAGAATTAGCAAATGGTTTTGTATGTACTTCATCCGAGAGATGTTCTCTATGTACCTTCTTTGCGTAGAAACTTAATAAGTGTATCGCATTTAGACGATGATGGTTTTGCTTGTCATTTTGGTGATGGACAATGTAAAATCAAGTTTAATAATAAGATTGTTGGTCTTGCCTTTAGACAAGATGAGCTTTATTTATTATCATTTTGTGAGAATGTGAATATTGTAAGCGTTGAGAATGTGAATGCCTCCTCGTCTATGAATGTAAGAAATAAGTGGAAAAGAATTGATGATGTATCTTCAAAATTATGGCAGTGTCGTTTAAGCCATATTTCAAGGGGGAGAATTGAATGGTTAATTAAGGAATCAATTCTTCCATCCTTAGAATTTTCAGATTTAGAGGAATGCATCGATTGCATTAAGGGAAAGTTTGTTAAGAAAATTAAGAAAGATGCTAAACGAAGCATAGGAATTTTAGAAATAATTCACATAGATATTTGTGGTCCGTTTCCTATGACATTTGTGGATGGTTATGATTCTTTTATAACATTCACAGATGATTATTCACGTTATGGTTATATTTATCCAATTAAGGAACGTTCAGAAGCATTGGATAAATTCAAGATTTTTAAGGCTGAAGTAGAAAATCAGCATAGTTTAAAGATTAAAATAGTAAGATCCGACCGTGAGGGGGAGTACTACAGTCGACATACCCTATATGACCAAGTTCCTGGACCTTTTGCAAGATTTCTATAGGAAAATGGCACAGTTGCCCAATACTCTACATCGGGCGAGCCTCAACATAATGGAGTAGCTGAAAGATATAAACGTACTTTAATGGATATGGTGAGAAGTATGATAAGCTACTCTACTTTACAGATTAGTTTGTGGATGGAGGTGTTAAAAGCCGCCATTCACATTCTTAATCGAGTTCCCAGTAAGTCGGTGTCTAAAACACCATATGAGTTGTGGACTAGACGAGAGCCCTCACTTAATTATTTGTGTGTGTGGGGCTGTCCAGCTGAGGCTAAAGTCTTTAACCCAAATATTAGGAAATTAGATCCTAAGACAGTCAGTTGCTATTTCATTGGTTACCCAGATAAGTCAAAATGTTATCATTTCTACTGTCCTGACAGACATACTAAGTTTGTAAAAACAAAACACACTATCTTTTTGGAGGATGAGATGATCAGGGGGAGCACGGTACCCGAGAAATTAGCCTTGAGGAGAAGCTGGTATACGTACCCACTCCAATGATTCAGGAGCCTTTTTTCTCGATACCTATTGCTGATGCACTGACAGTGTAGTGTCTATGGTGACAGCACCTGTTGTTGGTTCTCCCGTGGCAACAACAAATGAGTATGAGGAACCTGTCCTTCATGATCCTATAGAACCTGTTGTCACACATGAGAAAGAGCTGCAACAACCCCAAATGGAGGATGTGCCAAATGTTGAAGCCCCCAGAAGGTCTCAAAGAGTTAGAAAGCTAGCTATTCCTGATGACTGTAAAGTCTATGTCAGTGAAGAAGTTCAAATGAAGAGAGATCCCACCTCATTTGAAGAAACCATGAGAAGTGCTCACTCATCAAAATAGCTTGAAGCCATGGAAGATGAAATGAGATCTATGAGTAGCAATAAACTCTGAGATTTACAAGAAATTCCTAAAGGAGCCAAGACAGTAGGCTGTAAATGGGTCTACAAAACAAAATGTGACTCCAAAGGGAATGTTGAAAGATATAAAACATGACTTGTAGCAAAAGGCTTCACACAAAGAGAAGGAATAGATTATAATGAGACTTTTTCTCTATTCTCATGTAAGGATTCTTTTAAAATCATAATGGCTTTAGTGGCGCACTATGATTTAGAATTACATCAGATGGATGTAAAGACGGCTTTTCTCAACAGAGATTTGGAAGAAAATGTTTACATGGAAAAACCCAAAGGTTTCATCGTGGAAGGAAAAGAACATATGGGATGCCTCCTGAAGAAATCCATTTATGGATCAAAATAAGCCACCAGACAGTGGTACTTGAAGTTTGATGAGATGATAAGAAAGTTTGGATTTAATGAGAATAAGGAAGACAATTGCGTTTATGCAAAGTTTAAGAGTGAGAAATTTATTTTCCTCATCCTATATGTGGATGACATCTTACTTGCTAGTAGTGATGTTAGTCTACTACTGGAGACGAAAAAGTTCTTGTCCTCGAACTTTGATATGAAAGATCTCGGTGAAGCTTCATTCGTTTTAGGAATTGAAATTCACCGAGATAGAAGAAAGGGGGTTTTAGGATTATCATAAAAGGCATACTTAGAAAAGATTCTGAAGAAGTATAGTATGCATGCGAGTAAACCTATGCCTGCTCCCATAGTCAAGGGCGATAGATTTAGGGAATTTTAGAGTCCCAAGAACCAATATGAGATCGAACAAATGAAAGCGGTTCCATATGCTTCAGTTGTCGGAAGCTTAATGTATGCTCAAGTGTGTACGCGCCCTGACTTAGCTTTTGTAATCAGGATACTTGGCAGATATCAACATAATCCAGGAATAGATCACTAGAGAATGGTAAAGAAGGCATTGTGTTATACGCAAGGCACAAAAGGTCTCATGTTAACGTACAGAAGGACTGATTCCCTTGAAATAGAAGGGTACTCAGATTCAGACTTTGCAGGAGATGTAGACAATACAAAGTCCACGTCAGGTTATGTATGCACTCTCGCAGGTGGAGCTATATCATGGAAAAGCTCCAAGCAAACCGTCATTGCATCGTCCATGATGCATGTCGAGTTTGTAGCATGTTATGAGGCCACGAGGTAGGCAAAATGGCTAAAGAAGTTTGTACCTGAGTTGAGAGTGGTAGACAGCATTCAAAGACCACTCAAGATGTACTACAACTATGAGCTAGCAGTATTCTATGCTCACAACAATAAGTCAAGTGGTGCTGCCAAACATATTGACATCAAGTTTTTTATTGTGAAAGATAAATTCAGGATCATACCATAAGTCTAGAGCATATAAGAATGAAATAAATGCTTGCAGATCCGCTCATGAAAGGCTTACTTCCCAATGTGTTTGGAGAACACTTAGCCGGCATGGGTTTACGAGAAAACCTATGATCCCTGGAAACTAAGTGTTTAGAATAAGAATCTGTTTCGAAATAGAAAGGTGTGTTCTAGCTGTTGAATCTGATAGTGCGTAACTGACTATTATGACGAGACATGCTCTATACGCTGATCTGTGATGAAATGGGTGCTAAGTTAAGTTTAAGTATGAGGTGAGATCAAGGGGGAGAATGTTAGTTTGATCTCCACCCCGATTCAGTCCAACGACCGAGTCGGACCTTATCTCGTGCCCTGATTAGGGGTGTACAACCAATCCATGGTTGCGGGGCCCCGTCATGCAACGCATATAACAGAGAGGTGGGGCCAGGGCACGAACGCCCAAGTTCACTGCCGTGCCCACTTGCCCACCTACAGAAACCTGATCTAATATGGGCGTTATTAGTGGTGGGAAGCTCCACCACCTCCTGCTACTCTACCTCGCCGCCACCACCGTCGTTGTCAACGCCACTGTCAAGTTCACTGCCATGGCGAGCTCAAGCACCATGAGAGATGGTTGACACCTTTACTCTCTCTCTCTCTATTATGTCCCTATTTAGATCTAAGGACTCATTTTATATCCTAAAGATGAAGTTTTTTACCCGCTATTTGTACATCTAGTGATCCTATGAACCTAACACGGACATCTACTGCTTGTGTTCACAATGGACAACTACAAGCAGTTTTTATCCACTGCTTGTGTTCACAGTTTTATCTTCGGCAGGGGCTTTGAATGAAGTCTTTAGGAACTTGCAATTGAAAACTGGAGCCTTTATTGTTTTTTTATTAAGAAAAATATCTGATCTTGAACATTCATATTTGAATGTCTACGACCATAAAGGAACCGATCTGGCCACATAACCAAAAGATACATGAGTACTTAGACTCGAAGCCTCATGCTGAGGAGCACAAAAAACAAGAAAGAAAGAGACTAAGAAAAAAAGCTAGAAAGACTAAGCTTCAAACTTCTTCTATGTCCTTGCTTCAACCTTGCTTTAGTCATTGTGCACCAACAAACACCTCACATCCGATGTCTTCTTAGAAACTCTTGATGGTCATGTGTTGCCTGGTTAACCACGATTCCTGAAGTGCGGGCGGTGGTCCCTGAAGTGTCGACATTGTTGGTAGAGGACGACCCTGAAGTGGACTCCATCACAATAGTCAGAAAGTCTTACTCCGAAGGGGTAAGGATCCCCCTCAGACAAAGCCAACTATGCAAATGTCTATCGTAACTTCCTTCTAGTGAGCCAAAATTAAAACGAACTAAGAACAATGAATGTAAAACAGTAAAGAACAATAAATGCGAAAAGCTTTCATTAAATTTGAACATGTCATCCCATCAGCTATAGTGGCTCCTCTATTTATAGGATCCACCACAAAGTACAATTACAATTTACCATTACCCAACGGCTTGATTCCAAGAATATTCTAGGGTACAATGGGAAATATGTCCTCCATATGGACTCCTCCAGCTGGCTCCTCGTATGGCCCCTTCGCTCCACGTGGCAGACAACGTGGTATTTCAACGCACGTTTGGCTTCATAGGTCGAAGTGCTCTGCGCCGGGCCACTCCGCTCTTCCCTCCAAGGACAAGACATGGCAAGGATGAGTCAAATGCCAACCCTCCCCGGAGCCCCAAGGGCCAGCCCTTTATTGTTTTATCCCGAGGGAGTCTTCGTACGCCTAAGGACCCTTCATCACCATCTTCTTCTTCCCTACATTCAGAGTTCATCACAAAGCAAACAAGCTGTCATGGTTAATGTAGAAAGGACTTCTCCCTCCAAAGGGGATCCTGAAGGTGGTTTCCCCAATAGTAGTCCCTAATGAGCGAGGGCCATCTTCTTCCTTGATGGACCGAACTTATGACCCTAAAATTCATGGTGCAACCACCCTTTAAAACTCCCCAAGATCGGCCCATGCAGGATTTTACTTCAATGCCCTTTGCTTATTAATTTTTCCTTATTCGAAATCGTTCATTAATAATTTTTGCTCAACGGTTTTTGTGATTTTTTACCTTGTTACTTTTTTCCTTCTGCCCTGCCTATAAATATCCCCTGCATGCCCTGGGCCATTTACTTCTACCGCTATCGCTTTCATTGCTAAAGGTCCGAAGCCCCCTTTGTTGGATTTAGTATTGTCCAATGACTTCATTTTTGGTTCCTTAATTGTGTTCTTCGTTGCATTCAATGGCTCCAAAACACAAGTGCCCTTCGGGTGACGATGGTGATCAGGTGTGGCGGAACCGCCCAACTTAAGCTGGTTTAAGTGCGCCTAATTGCTGTCGGAACAGCAATTATTCAAAACGCACCTAAAACAGCATAAGTCCGGTAGTCCGTCGAGTGTCCCTAGGACTCCTCAAAGGATCCACGATGTGTCTCATAGCCATACATCAGGATAATATCCGCGATGGGATAATATCAACAAATATTACATTTTTAAAGACAAATCAAAGGTACGTTATATTACAACCATAGTTTGAAATAAACTTAATAGTGCAGGTTAGCGTGGTTCTAAGGATTTAAAACATAAACCAGACCAGAAGAAAGATAAACACTTAAGTTTTATTCTAGAGTATCATGAGACTCATAAGATACCCTAGATCTTCGGGGCTTCCTCTTCGGTGAGTCCCTGCTGGGTTTCTGAAAATAGCAACAAGGGATCCCCTGAGTACGAAGTACTCAGCAAGTCTTACCCGACTAACCAATATAATAGCTTTCTTTGGAAGTGTATGCTAGCTTTTTGGTGTACTTGGCTAATGCAATTTTTGCCGAAAAGCTTACTACCAGTGATGCCTTAGTTTTATCTTTTATTTGGGTTAAGTTATTACCTAACCATTCTAGATGATGAGAAGAGAGTAAATACAACCACAAGGTGTTTAAGCCATACATCACTCATTTATTAGAAAGGTATATCATTCATGAATTTACGCTACGATGCTCAACAGTGATCAAGTGCATTCATAACCGAGAATTGCGGTGATCCGGATTCATTTACATCCTGCAGGAGAGTACCTTGATCACCAGCTATATACGACTGTACAGGTCGTACGTAACAACTTTTCGATCAGCAAATCCAATGATTGGGAATAAGACTACCCGGACCCAGGGACGCACCCCCACATGGGACCCCACGTCTGGACTGATCACCATGTGAGTTTCAGGCTACACCCCTGCCAATTCTCCAGCACGTCAAGCGCGGGTACGAAGTATTCCCGATCAGAGAGTTTACTAACCTACTGAGCTTTACTGGTCCCATACCCAGTAAGTGATCAGATGCTTATCACTTGATCAAAAGTTAAGATACGAATCGGGCCTTAACCAAATTAATCTAGCAGACAGAACTATATCTCTAGCTTCTGTCCGCTTTCAATTTCCAAGTTATCCTTTATAAGCAACATGTATGACTTAAGAGTTTTCCTTAAGGTTGGTAAACCAACATGTAAGCAAGTAAGCAATTCTAGACTTGGGTATTTTCTAAGGTTTGAACAAGTGGCAAAGATGTCCTTAAAACAAGGCATGATCATACACAAGAATAGGTTTCAATCAACTCCTAGACTTAGTGCATACAATAAGCAATAACCTATAACTAGTCACATGAAATAACGACCCAAAATAGATAGGTATAAATGCACCGGGGCTTGCCTGGGATCAACAAAGGTTAGTTCTTCGGAAAACTTCTTTATTAAAAGAGGCACTCCACATTTCGCGAATGATGTCCATCTCCAACTGAAATCCATGAATTCCACTTCAGGAGTTGTGACGTCTACGATTCAGTATATGCAAGAGTTAGAGATGCAAAACTTTTGAATACAAGACTATACAAACTTCCTTCATGATAAAGTTGCAAGCCAACAAGGACTATACAATTTATCATGATAAAGTTGCAAGTCAACACACGAAAAACCCCAAAGATTAACCTACCATTTTTATTTCCTTTACTAATCCTATCTTAGACTTTTTCTTTTATTTTTAAAAGCATTATAATTATTTTCTAACTTGAAAACCTAATTTCCTATGAGTTAAGAATAATTTGTGATTAAGAAAATGTTATTCCATATTTTATACATTTTATAAAGATTAAGTATTTATTTAATTACCTTAAAAGGAAGGCATTAAATAAATACCCAAATTTTTATTATTTTTTCTAGGGTTTAAAAATTTTAATGCATAAAGGAAAATAAAACAATCCTAATAAAATTGGTTTCACTAATTTTGGGCACTTCTAGAATTTCCTGGAAATTAAATGGTGAAAACCGTATTTAATCTATTTATCTAATAAAAGAAAACCTAAGGTTTATTTATAAACCCCCGGCCCAAACTTCTCTCACCTAACCTTCTTCTACCCACTATCACTTCCACCTAGGGTCCACCCGGCCTCCTACTCTCCTTCTTCTTTTCTTCCCTGACAAGTGGGGCCCACGGCCAAAATCTTCCCTTGGGCCGAAAAGTGGCCCACCAACTTAACCTTCCACGCGTGGCCTTTTTGCGGTAGCCTTCTCTTTGCGCCGGCTCCCCCTTCTCTTCTTTTTCTCAACCCCGGCTGGCCCATTTCTTCTTTTTCTTTTTCTTTCTTCGACAATCGGCCTGCTCAATCCGGCCCACGGCTTTCTTTTTCCTCCGCCGGCCCATCTTCCCTTTCTTCTTTACACCGTGCGGGCTAGCTGGGCCGTCGCCTCCCCTTGGCCCAAGATGGCGCTGGCCTTCTCCTTCTCTCCCGCTCCACCTGGGCCTCTCCTACCGCGACTTGTCATCCCGGCCCAAGTACACTGACCGGCCTGCTTCCTCCTCCCCTTTCTCCTCACAACCCCCTGGCGCATGTCTTCTTCCTCCCTGCGCCAAAACAGGGGCACGCAGGACCGACGGGGGCTCGCCGGCTGGCGGGTCGCCAGCGGCCGAGAGGGACGGGGTGGCGGCGCTCCAGGCCAGGCGCACCCGCGCCCACCGCCAGCTCGCCGGGAGGCGGCCCGAGCCAGCCCCTCCACGGGCGGCCGCGGCTTGGCCAACTGCCGGCCATGGTGGCGCACGGAGACGGCTCAAGAGGCTTCCACGACTCCCCTTTCGGCTTCCAAACTCTCGCAGGACGCCCCTAGGCCCGTTAATTGAGAAGAAACAGTCGGTTCAGGAGCTTACCTCGTGGATTGGGTGACGGCAGCCGACGGACAGTAACGGTGGCGATTCGAAGCTTGCCGGCAGGGAAACGAGCAACGGGTAGGCTTGGGCGTCGTGGTGGGGCTAGTGGAGCTGCGGGCGGACGGAGACGCGAATGGAAACGGCGGCGTGGGTGTTGGCCGGCGGCGGCGCTTGCTCGCTCGAGCTCTGCTCCTGTCGACGTAAAACGGCCGGGTGAAAAGGATAAGCGCGGGGATAGCAACGTCGTGGTCTTTCACCGTGCCACGTCCAGCTTGGCTCGTGGTAGACGACGTGGCGCAGCTATGGCCGTCGCGCTGGCCGGCATGCGCGAGAGCCGGCGGCGGCACGGCTCTTCCTGTTGCCTCTGTTCCTGCTGTCTTTCCTTCTTTTATCTCTTCTCAATCTACATATTCAGGCCTCAAAAATCGGCAAATCCGAACCCAATCTCTCGAACATCCCTTAAGCAATCTTGTAGATTAATCCGAGCACTTCAATTGATAAATGGGCCTCTACCCGAGATGAGCACCCTAAGGTCGAGATTCTGGAGCTCCAAGTTACTGTCAAGTTTTCTGTTAACTGAATATTCAGGATTCAGTTTCGACAGTCTTCACATGTGGTCGTTTACCCTTCTTTGGCACCAATTTCAGTAGCCCAATTGTATTCTATATAGGCCAACCACTCACCATTTGTGTTCTACAACTAATAAGGATTCCATTTTGCACCAGAAACTATATAACCTTTGCACTGGATTTTCCTGAAATTCGCTCCAAACATTGCTAGTTAACACTGTTTTTCAGACTTAGAATTTATGCAGCTTCGAGAGTTGGCCGAAATAGTTAGAGTGCTGACTTTGAGCTTTGATTTAAATTTGATTCTTTCGCTATCTCTGAGCAACAACACCTTATTAAACATGTCCAAGGATCATACTTCACTGCTGTCTAGTTGCCTTTGCTCACTTACTTGAAAAATTGGGCAGAATTCGGTTTCAAAAATAGATACTCATCATGTTTTCCAGACTTAGAGTTATTTCAGCAAGGAGTTCGAAATCTGCTCATTTGCTGACTTTTGGCTCCAATTTGAAGTCAAATCTTCCACTTTCTCTGGACAACAACAATTCATTTACCTTCTCCATAGTCCATATTACATCAATGTCCAAAAACATCTGCTCACTTTTAAGGAAATTTCTCCAGAAATTGGTTCTAAAGTCATGTACTCAATACCATTTCCAGACTTAACCAAATTCCAGCAAAGCCGCCTATTGTGACAAAGTGCCAACTTTAGGCCTCCATTTGAAATAGTTCCCTCTGCTATTCCTGATCAACAACACCTAGATTTAGGATTCCAAGGTTCATACTTCAACATGGTATAGTTGTCCTGATTTACTTATTTGAGAAATTTATCAGAATTCACTTTCCAAAATGGACTCTGAGCTGTTTTTCTGATTTCTTGTTTTCGGACGGTGAATAGTAAACGTAGCTTTTCATTTCCTTCTTTGATTTCTTTTGAGTGTTTAGGATCAAATATTATTCCAAATTTTTGACCCTTAAGTTCTAATCATCTTTACACTTCCACTCTATATTTTCGCCGAATTTTTCTAAATTTCAAATTCAAAATTCAAATTTCGGCCAAATTTGACCCGAATTTGATTTTCGGTCAATTCCTTTTTCTTTTCTTCTCGAATTGCTTTCAATTCTTCAAAGTCACTTTGATGACTAAAAATGGCGGGTGTTACATCAGGCAATGCCAAAAATCGTTGTATTCGGCCAAAGCTTGCTTTGTCCCAATGACATCAACCTACTCAAGTAGAACAAGATGGTCATTGCTGGCCGTGCACCCAATTCCGAAGCTGTTCTGAATGATATTCTTTATGCTGGCCTTCATTTCGAATTGGACCTAGTTGTCGTGGATATACTTCATCTGTATGATATTTACCTTCATCAGTTGACACCCAACGCTCTTGTTCGTCTGTTGACATATATGTGGATTTGCAAAACCACAAAAATCAAGCCTTCGGCTGTCGGTTTCGCTAATGCTCATAAGGTGCATCAGTAGCCGAAGTATTTGTTGGAGAATGTCGGCCATACATCCCTGGACCCACGAGGAGCCCTGAACAGACTCACACAAAGGACGTACTCGGTCACGTATCAGGACATGAAGACTACCACACAAGTGCATAGACTACATGGACTCCTAAAGAACTAGTCGGAAGGCAGTAGGACTACTCAGCCGAGTTAGAGTAGGACTCTCTAGTCGCATCCGACTAGTACTCTTGTAGAAAAGACTACCCTGTAATCTTGCTCCCCCAATATATAAGGGCGGGCAAGGAACCCCTCAAAACAAGTTCAATCGAATACAAGCATATAACACACAGGACGTAGGGTGTTACGCGATCTAGCGGTCTCGACCTGTCTAAATCATGTTCCTGTGTCACCATCGACTCCTTGATTTCGGTGACACCCACCAACCAAAACACTATCTTGGGTACTCCCTTGGTAGGTTGCCGGGTTAAAACACCGACAGCTGGCGCGCCAGGTAGGGGAAGTCACCAAAATTCTCCGCGCGAGATCAATGGCTCCAGTCATCATCAAGCCTGCGTTTGCATTTGAAGCGGGCGCGACGTTCGTTTTCAGCTCCTAGCTCTGCATCGCTGACGGCATCAGAGGTTTCCAATGCTGCATCATCAAAAACCGGAGAAGAAGCATCTCGGTGGAAACTCTCGTCGACATGAGGTGAAAGATTTCGTTGAGAAATTCAAATTTTTTGATCTGAACAACACCAAGTTTGACTACAACTCGTACTCAACCACAACTCAGACTTGTTCACGTGAGCAAGCAATTCAGCCATCGTGTGAACCGGATACAACTCCAAGCCAATTTTTGCTCGAACTCCGGAGCGCGATCACAGTTCATCAAAAAGCTCCATCCAAAGTCCAATCCGGACTGAAGTTAATTGAGGACCACGACTACGACTTGGATTCTCTTGAAGAACTCCCCTTATCAGGTCTGCAGCAGGGCCTGGTAATCACATCAACACCGCAAGGCAGATTCGTCTACTAGCCGGACATGAAGCCATCCTTCCTTGCCCAGGACAACGAGTCATGCCTCGTCACACACTTGGACATCCTCCCTTACCAAGAGGGTACTCCACTCTCACCGATCCGCGAAGAAGATGGCTCCACAGAGGTCATAACATCCAGCTCTGGAAGCTACTCTCCGGATAGGGAACTCTTTGTTGTTGTTTCGCGAGCTGATGGAACAGGAACCAACAATCAACACTAACATCAGAGAACTTCTCATCGAGAACACCAAGTTGAAGAAGTCTCCCAATATGAATTATCAGCTGACGACCTGAAGGGCAAAACTAGCAGCCAGAGAACTCAAAGAAGAGCAAGAAACACTTAGAGAGTGGAATGTCGTCGACTTCTAGCCACAAGACTTTCCATTGTGAACCTTGACAGAGCACTCGAAGTAGTACAAACATGGGAACACAATACGCCACTTGCCACTATTGCCTCTATCGACCTAATCACCCGTTCAATGCCTCTGGACAAGTACAGCGATCTCCTATCATACTTGGTAGAACATGCATACTATAGGGAAGTCCACAAACTAGAGAACAAGTTCTCAGGCCTCAAATTTCACCATGTGGTCCGCGACAATAACGTTGCCGCCGACGTTTTATCCAAAATGGGTTCAACACGCGTGGAAGTCCCAGCAGGCATCTTTGTTCACTAACTTTGCAAGCCGTCCATAACAGAACAAGCAACTCCAACAACCATTAGTAAGAGTCCACCAGAACCTGATCGGGAGATCATGATGATCGAGGTAGACTGGAGAACTCCTTTTATCAACAACTTTAAAGAGCACAAGCTACCTTCCAACAAGATGCAGGCAGAATAAGTCTCACAGCGAGGCAAAAGCCATGTTCTAGTTGGAGATAAACTCTTCAGAAGAGGAGCGTCTTTGGGAGTACTTATGAAGTGCGTCACTCGTGAGGACGGCAAGGACATCCTGGAGGAAATACATAAAGGAATCTGCAAGAATCACGCATCCTCAAGAACAATAGTACGCAAAGCTTTCAGAGCAGGATTTTATTGGCCAACTGCACTGGCAGATGCAAAGGAACTAGTCCGCAGATATTAAGGCTACCAGTTTTTCACCAAGCAACAACATGTCCCTGCCTACAAACTCATCACCATACCTCCAACATGGCCTTTCGCATGCTGGGGGCTCGACATGATTGGTCCGCTCCCAACAAGCCCAGGAGGATTCAATCAAGTACTCATCGCCATTGATAAGTTCACAAATGGATCGAGGTGAAGCTAGTCACCTGCCCCAAGGCTGAATGAGTTCTCGACTTCCTAGATGAAATAGTTCACTGCTACGGTTTCCAAATAGAATTATCACAAACCTGGGCTCAAATTTCAACAATCACGAGTTCTGGGAGTACTGCGAGAATAGCGGAATCGATGTTCTCTACATCCCCGTCGCTCACCCAAGAGCCAACTGCCAGGTTGAGCGCGCCAACGGCATGTTACTCAAAGCTCTCAAAAAAAGGCTGCACAACATTGGCAACACCAAAGGAGGCAAGTGGCTCAAAGAACTACCCAACGTTCTCTGGGGCTACGTACTCAACCATGCAAGCCTACTGCGCAGTCACCCCACTTCCTCATCTATGGGTTAGAAGCCATACTCCCTGCTGACGTCATGTGGAGGTCCCTTGTGGTCAATCAATATGACGAAGGGGTAGCAGAGGAAACAAGGCGCTTAGACGTCGACAGCTTGGAAGAATCACGTTGTATGGCACTCATACAGTTAGCAAGATACCTTGAAGGAGGAGCTCGTTGTAACAGATTACACCGATGCTAGTTTCCAAACCGACAGAGATGATTCAAAGTCACAATTAGGATTTGTGTTCACGCTAAATGGTGGTGTTGTTAGTTGAAAGAGTTCCAAGCAGGAGTCGGTGGCCGATTCTATGACAAAAGCCGAGTACATCACTGCTTCAGAAGCCGCGAAGGAGGGTGTTTGGATAAGGAATTTCCTTATTGAGCTTGGTGTGTTCCAAAATACGTCCAGCCCATTGAATCTCTACTGTGATAACAATGGGGCAATTGCACAAGCAAAGGAGCCAAGGAATCACCAGAAGAACAAACACGCTATGCGGTGATTTCATCTCATTAAAGACTTCTTTAATCGGGATGAGATCAAGATATGCAAAATACAGACAGATTTGAATATTTCTGATCCATTGACAAAGCCTCTCCTGTAGTCTAAGCATGATGCGCACATAAGAGCTATAGGTATTAGATATATTCTAGATTGACTCTAGTGCAAGTGGGAGACTGTTGGAGGTATGCCCTAGAGGCAATCATAGAGATGATGATATCTGATTGTATCCATGATTTATATATTGTGTTGATTGAATATCCATTAAAGGCTACTTGAATTGATTTGCAATTATGTGAATTGTATGTCAAACTCTTTACTTGTATGGTTATTCTAAAAGTTTTCCCTAGTCGGAGTTCATGTGTGGACACACAAGAATATTAGACTAGCACATGTATTAGTTGATGACTATGTTTCACAAGTCATGGATATGGAGATGTCAAACTAGTAATGTAGGCGTATGTAGAGACATGTGCTAGGACTGACCCAACGCGAGAAGTAGTTCTCTCTTTACACAACAAGTACACTTTGTCCTTAGACCTGAGATTGTCGCATGTACTCAAGATGTGAATCAACTTACTTAGGGGCTATCAAATGCTACACCGTAATAGGGTAGTTAAAAAGGTAGCTTTCGGGTTTGTTAGGAAGTATGTTGTGAGGCATGGTCAATCAAGATGGGATTTGCCCCTCTCTGATTGAGAGTGATATCTCTGGACCCCTCGAGTAATCGGATCCGAAAATGCATGGCCATGCTACGTACGGTTAAGAGTTAACCTACAAAGAGATTCTGAATCACAGGATCAAGAAAGAGCGGTCGGCTTGAAGCTAGACCAAATATCGTGAGGCAAAGGGAATAGCATGTACATGATGTTGTGATGGTTCGTCTGATATGATCTTCGTGTGCGTATAGGAGTTGGCACGTCTTGCTAGAGGCCTCTAACGACTATTGGGCCGAGTAGGAGTACTCGGGCCATGTCTATACGTATCCGAACCCATAGGGTCACACACTTAAGGGGCTGGAAATCCAATTCAGATGTGATCCAAGTTGGATCAGGTTTAGAAGTACTAATGTGCCTCAGACCCAGAGGCCCGTCAAGAACCTCTATAAATAGAGGGGTGGGGTGCCCTAGGGTTTGATCTCTTTTGGCCGAAACACATCTGCCGCGCCTACCACGCCCTCGCCCTGTTGCAATTTGCTGACCTAGTAGTCCGGCTTGCGACGCTTCCTCCCTGCACATGTGGATACCTTGGAGGTGTTGCACCTGCAACACTTGGACGAGCCACGATGAGCCGCCGACGAGCCATGACGAGCCGCGGCACGAGGACGACCTTGCTGCATGTGGACGAGCTGCTGAGGAGCTGCTCGACGTCGACGTGATCGACTACGTGTTCGACTACGCTAATCGACTTCGCCATCCCGTCGCGATTCTACATCTTCCGCACCAGTGCGTCGACTGGTAATCCCATGATCCATATACGGCAGTTTTCCTGGTTTACGCGGTAGAAAATTTTGTTTTGCGCTAGCGTAGCCTACCTCGTAACCCAACAACTCATATAGTGACTTACAGCTGCAAATTGAGCTATTCGATCAACAAATCTGTACGAACTACTCAGTTCCACAGACATCAGTTTGTCACAACAGACAGACAAAGAGTACACGAAACTACTCATCTCATTTCATACATACAATCTTCGTATTAGCAAAATTTTGCAGGATTACAATAGATAACTCCACTGGCAGTCACAACAAAAGTCCCAAGCTTTTATTATATCACAAGGATACACTTGAGCCTGGTAACTACTCACAGATCAGGAGCAAGAAATGCCAAGAGGCGGGAAGTGCACGCAAGGAAGCTGTGCTCTAGGCAGCTGTGCCCTTCTCCTCCCCTCGGTGGTGGCATAGATGAAGACCGGGGCTCCACACACTCCAGTCCCGCTGCCCTCCATCAACACACTTTCCCCTCCATAAATACTCAGAACTGGACTTCAAGTACACATCGTGCACTTGAGTCTCATCCCGAGATGTTGTAGATGGAGTGAGCAGTCGGCACCATGCCTCCATCCTCAACCAGACAACTAGATAAAGACCGTGAAGCTCATCATCCTTCACTTGCGAGCTCCAGCATGGTTACTACCAAAGAGCAGGGGGAAAGACGGAGCACATGGCAAATCCCCCTACGAGGATTCTTCTAGCATCACAGCCATCTTTTCTAGCATGAAGATCCATGGAGGGAATGTGGAACCTCACTACGAGGAATCTTCTAGAACCGGGGCTCTCATTGGAAACTTGCTACTGTCAAAGAGAAGCAACCTAAGGCCAACCATCGCTATAATCGGATCCATGTTTCAGCAACGGCAACTAGGGGCTCTATTTATAGCCGGAAGGCCAGGCAACATAGCGCACCCGTGACGACACACTACTTTGACTTGTCCTTCGTAGAGACAAGATCCACGTGAAAGCCTGCTTGAGTGGAATCAAAGCTCGCATGTGACTCACCCTGACTACAAACAACAAGACTAGCACAGTACACTCATGCGTCCTCACCAGTACAAAGCAATAATGCAAAGGACACAGTACTCACATGCGCGTCCTCTACAAACATCTGCAATAATTGAGGTCTACATTGCAGACTACCACCAACAAAATGACTACTCACAATAATACAAGACTACTCATTGGAGATCTGCAAGCAAGTATACATTGCATATACGATGATCAACACCTCGAGTCAATCAAAATATACTTGTTCAGATACATCGAATTTATTGACAAATTACAAAACAGTAGCAAGCTATGGCTACTCTAAACTAACAAATTCTGCCACCCGCTCCCACTCGGCCACCGGATACAACTCTTCCTGGTACTGGACATATGCATTATCGGTACAATCTCCAGCCATACCCCCAGCGACTACGAACAAGTCGGCCTTTGAGTAAAATGACTTTACGATAGCCAACACGTCTGCACACAGATTTGGCCATACTCTTAATTTGGGCTGGCGCGTCCCTCAACCTCGCTAGTAATAGACAAGACTCCCCTCCCTCCTCAGGAGGCTCAACTACGTCGACCAGTGCCTCCGCCGCATCAGATAACTCTTGGAGATATTCTCGTTGCTTCTTTAAGCTAGCTTCATGACTTCTGACAGCAAGCATAGCCTCAGCCAACATAACTCCAAAGCCTCGATGCATACTCCTCTGCTTCTCACGGTCCTTCTCTGATTCCTCTAAATGGGCCTTGAGTTGCTCATTGTCATCGGCAATACGACTATGAGCATTCCTCCAATCCAGCACCTGGCCGCTGAGCTTGGTTTCCTGACCTTTGAGTTCTACAAGGGGCAATAGTTAAAGCAATCAGAGAAGCTGATCGACTACAGCATTATTATCAACAAGCTAAGCGTATGAGTACTCACCCTCCAGTTTTTGCTACAAGGACTTGTTGCGCGTCGTCATACGGCTCTTCTCCACTTCAAATTCTTGCCTTTCAATTCGAAAGGAGGCAACGACATCATCAAACTTCTTCAGGAAGTTGGCGGTACGGTGACACTCATCAATTATGTCTTTCTCCAATTGTGCCACATAGCGCGCAGCCTCACTCCGCTCTTGGACAACTTGGATATTCTTGCGGGATTTTTCATATAAATCCTACACAATCAAGCAATTAGTACTCTTCATGAGTGCAAATGGCGCTAGGCTACAAAAGTACTCAAATGCATTACTAAGGACTCACCTGAGTATAAGCTATCAACTGCTGATTCAAGTTCACGAAGTTCGATATTGGCGGTAGCTCTTCCTGGGGGCTCTCAAAAATTTTGACTTTCTGCGACAACCCTGGAGCCTTGGCCGCCACACTAGCCTTCACACTCGGCGTAAGGACCAGCTGCTGAGTAAAAGAGGCTCCAGCTTCAGAAACATCCTTGCCCGCCGCTCGATCAAGCACAGCAGTCGGCACAACCTTCTCCCTAGATGCCTTAACACTCTACGCAACTACTACAGCCCCATCTTCGATATTCGCCACTGTTGTAGTCGCTACAGTCTCGGTTGGGGGGGATTGTCATTAACAACCTCGAGGGCTGGTGGCGCCAGATCCTCAAGCGAGCTGATTACATCCCACAGTATGACGGCAGCGAGAGTCACCGCACCTGTACCACCAGATTGTGACGGGTCTTCACTTTTCAAATCGACAATGGGTGCCACAGCAGAGCTCGTGGCTGACGGATTTTCAACCTGCTCCGCACTCACCCCTTTGAGAACAATGTTCTCAGAAGTCCTGACTCAAGCACGGCTCAAGATTAAGAAAGTGACTATTGATCACGAAATCGGTAATCAAACCATTACAATAGAGTACTTACTTGGCAAACTGGGGAGGAACTCAACGACGCTTCTTCACCACGGGAATTGGCTGAACACTCGGAGCTGGCTCACTAGCCGGTACAGGTGGCAACTCCTTGATGTTTTTGCCAAGACTTGAAAGAACCAACTCAGAGACAATGTACGCGCGACTACTACCAGTACTCGCGTACTCACCGCTAGCGGGGACTTTAGGCAATGTGGCGTCAGAAACTGATTCGGGCGTTTTCACAGTTTCACCAATGGTAGTCTCTGATGGGTCGCCCGCTCCACCACTCGCAACTTCAAGATCAATGGCTACTTGAGTAGTAGTCGTTTCAAGCACCGTGGCTACATCATCAGTAGTCGCCTCCGCTATGGACCTCACATCAGCAACCGCATCTCTTGCTAACGCGACTACATCATCAGCAGTGGTTTCGGCAGCAGTATGCACTACATCTGCAGCCTCCTCGACATCTTCATCGATAATCTGCAAAAACAAACATCAAAACAAGTCAAGTCGACTACTCAAAAAATTCTACAAGTACTCATACCTCAGTACATTACCCATCTGCAAAAGTAATTACCAGCGATGGAGCTTCAAACGTCTCCAAGTGTTTGCTGACCGATTGCTTACTCACTACGGTCCGCCTTTCATCAGCATTGGAGCTGAAACTTCTTCATCATCAACATCCTCGGCCGGACGCTTGGAGGTGTCAGTTGCAGACTCGGAGTCAAACGACGCAATATTTGAGTCACCAAGCGGCTCAGAGTCTTCATCCTCCTCCTCCTCCTCTTCTTCCTCTTCCTCCTCTTTCGAGGGGTCATCGGGCAAACACATATAATGCACAGTCTTTGCGTTTTTTGCATTATCAGCATCAGGGGAAGGAGGAGGAGAAAGGTACAAAAGGATATCTTCCTGCATAAGGAACTACTGGTCAGCAAATAGGACAACTACTAATCATGAGTACTCAAAAAGAAAATGAGTAAGCAAATTACCTCTATAGGGTTGTGCCACTGATCATAGGCCTGGATGGACTCATCAACCTTGGGAATTCCTTTAAAGTTCTTGAAGAAGCGACCCAAAAGCCCCTCCACTGCCTCGTCGGATATCTCTTCATGTGACATCCATGATGGATCATCAAATCCTGAGTACTGATAGCCTCAAGTGGGGCGCAGTTGCAATGCTTGAACTCTTCTCTTCAAAAAGCTAGCTGCCACGTTGATGCCTATTAGCCCAGCCTGTTTCAAAGTTGCAATCTTCTGCAACAACTCGACTACCTGGACGCTGTCCTCAATACTAGGCTCCTCAATTCACTTGCTGGTGTACTTTGGGTAGTACCTAGTGATCACAGGCTTTGGGGGATCATGATTCTCGACATAAAACCACTTCTCTTTCAGTTGCCATGCGACTGTGGAGTCTCATACTCCAGATAACAGATCTGAATCCCTCAATTGGAAACCGGCAGCTCCGAGTAACGTCATGCTCTCCTAGCTGGGCTGGAGTTTGCAGCGAAACAGCTTGCGAAATAATTGAAAGTGGGGTTGTATCCCCAAATACACTTCACATAAATGGACGAAGATTGAGATGTGCAGGATACCATTTGGATTTAGATGAAGCAGCTGGAGTCCGTAGAAATTGAGTATACCTTTGAAGAACTCTGATGTCAGCACTGCAAGCCCACGCTCCACAAATCGAGCCCAGATCACTGTCTCCTTGGGATGGGTCTCGAAGTTCTAGGCATTGGCAAAGCCGGGCCTCCAATTCACAATGGCCTACTCCTACAATAGCTTTGCATCAACTAGCTCTTGGATATCTTCCTCCATGGTGGACGCCCTCCAAGCAGCAGTTTAATTTGGCAGCGCGGCTTGGTTGGTCAGCCCGCACTTGGGCGGTGGTAGCTGGACTTCCTTGCCCTTCCTGCTACACTTCTTGGATCCCTCTTTCTTGCCCATCTGCTTGTGACACGGCATTTCACATGCATACAATTGGGGGGCTACGCAAGGGAGGATGGCTACTCTAACACTTAAGGTCGCTTATTTCGGCTGATGGCGGCGGCGGTGGCTCAAGTGGCAGCGTTAGGGTTTTCAAGATTGAGAATAACAGATGCAAATGGCTGGAAGCGTAACCCACGGAGGCTACCAACCTTATCTTTTATAAATAGCACAACAGATCTAAACGGCTCCGAGATTCTGGGAACGCAGCCGGTAATTTCGCAACGGTTTGATACTCTCAAGATTTATCGCGAGATTGAAGTCCAACGGTCATGTTGATCATGGTTGACCCCTTCATCACCTGCACGTAGTCGATCAAGTGCTCGGGGGCTGTGTACACCTTGCCCGTTGGACAAAATTTTCTTTTTCTTCAGGGATTAAGGAAAGACAAAGCAAATTCAGTTTGACCCTAAGCCTGATTCTTCGATTCAACCTAAGGCTCGGGGGCTACTCCATATGGAGTGCAATTTTCATCACACTTCCATATAAAGACTTGAAGATAAACTACTCAAAAGCAACGTCAGAATGGGGCAGGAGTACCTTCCAGCTGCATGTTAGTACTCGAGTACTCGAAGGCTAGCCGCGACAAGAGTACTCAACGAGCACCAAAGACTAGTCAAGCAACGCCTGCAGAGTACTCAGGACTACTTCATTTAACTACAAAGTACTTTGGGGCTTGTCATCCATACATCCCTAGGCCCACGAGGAGCCCTGTACAGACTCACACAGAGGACATACTCAGTCACGTATTAGGACATGAAGACTACTACATAGGGAACATAGACTATGTGGACTCCTGAAGAACTAGTCGGAAGGCAGTAGGACAACTCAGCCGAGTTAGAGTAGGACTCTCTAGTCGCATCCGACTAGTACTCTTGTACAAAAGACTACCATGTAACCTTGCTCCCCCGATATATAAGGGCGGGCAAGGACCCCCTCAAAACAAGTTCAATCGAATACAAGCATACAACACACAGGACATAGGGTGTTACGCGATCTAGCAGCCCAAACCTATCTAAATCGTGTTCCTCATCACCATCGACTCCTTGATTTCAGTGACACCCACCAACCAAAACACTATCTCGGGTACTCCCTTGATAGGTTGCCGGGTTAAAACACCGATTGAGAAAAGTGCTGATGGAGTAGTCATGAAACAAGCTCAGTTTGAATGTCTCAACTTTGTGTACCGCACCAGATTCTTATCCCCTATGGCCGCATATCGCAACAAGTGGCCTATGGATTGGCATCAACATTGGCTCTATCACGAAGTGGAGCCCGAAGAGAGTAGCGAGCCCAATCGCCTCGTAACTAAGAAAATTGAGGTTCTGCATGAAGACTACAATATTGATCCTCCTGCATGTGCTGAGGGTGATGCTTTCATTTCCATGCTTTGTCTATTTTCCTACAAGTACAGTACCCGCGATACCGTCGAGGAGTATCGCATGCTTGGAGTGTGGGCCCATCTGCCGTAGCTGGGAGATTCCTGACTCCAACTGGACTAATACCGAGGGGCCTATCCCTTGCCTATATTGGTCAAAGTACTTCAAGTTCACCAAATAAAGTAGGATTCTACACTATCTTTCATTAATATCGAATTTGAGTAATATTCCCTTCGCTACTGAGTTTTTTCTTTTGCTTCGTCCTATAGAGATCAATCCCATCAATGTTGAGGATCGTGGTGATTTTATTCTTGGTGCTGAGTCTCCTTTAGAATACAAAGAGGTTCCAAAGAAACTTGAGGGATCCTGGGGAATCGTGTTTTTTCTTTTTTCAATGTAGAGGCCCCCGTTAGCGAGGCATCAAAGAAAAATATTATATATCTGGACTAGAAAGCCTTGAAGAAGGTAGCCAAAGCTTCCACTGTCAAAAGCATCGCCAAAGCCAAGATTGTCTCACCCCTGGCTTAGGAGAAGCCTAGGGTGACCCAACGTCTCGAACGCATGAAGAGGGGTCGTCGTACTGGTTCTAAAGCTGCTCGCGCTCCCAAGAAAGCTTGTACTGATGCATCTACTCATGAAGGTGAGGTAGCTAGTCATTCACGCTCCCCCTCTCTCAGCGGTGCTACCATTCTAGCCTAGCCCCTTCATCAAGCTCTGCCCAACAACCTACCTCGTGATAAAGCTCTTTTTCCGTGAGCCCCCTGGAGCTTGAGAGCGATGAAGGGGAGGTTAATGTTGACTCGTCTGTTGTTGAACAAGTTCCATCCAAGACTGTTGATCTTAGCCCCCGGTGTGAAAAGGATGATTCTGATTCCTCTTCGGGTACATCTTCATCATCCTCTTCCTCCGATACTCGACACTCAACTACACCTTCGGCTGCAGCGTCTGCCGGTGATGGTTCCGATGATGAACATGCTGATAGCAACGGTTATCTTGTTACATCGGAGGACCCCAAATTCGCTGCTGAACGTATTGGAGCCCCAATGAACGCTGCATTTGTTGGTGGTCAAATCATTGATTTTCTTTCTCTTCAGAACGGGGGACATGAATGTCAGTTCCTCTCTGAGAGGTTTGGCAATCTTGATCTTGACGCCATGGTGGAAGCTTACGATGACCTCGCCCTCAGGAGTTTTGTTGCTTCCCGGTGTGTTTCGCGCAAGCTTCATCAAAGAGAAACTGAAACCTCTTCATCTTCTGAACTTGCTGCCCTCCAGGCTCGGGTTTCAGAGTTGGAAAACCAATTGGCTTCGGAAAAGGAACGTAATGTGTAGTTAGCTGCCGACAAAGTGAAGGCCAACGAAGAGTTCACTAAAGCTAGGGATAGTGCTAAGGCCCTCGGAATTGAGCTTGACCATGCCGCTTCCTCGTGCATTCTCTGAAGAAGGATGTTGAAGCGTTGATGAGGGATGTGTATGAAAAGGGCACAGCTCTATGCGAGACTCAGAAGGAGCTCTCCCGCTACCACGCCGGCCACATCAAGGGCACCGAGGGACTTTGCAATGATATTATCCATGCCCTCGAGTCGTACAACTTGTCTCCTCCTTCGTTCAGTATTGGCTCCTGCTCTATCATACAATTCTATGATTGGGTTAGTGTCTACTTCGATATGTTGTGCAAGAGCAGCAAAATGTTTGGCGAACTCAGTGCTGCTGTTGGCATCCGTGCCCTTGCGTATTCTGTTTGTTCATTGTTCCCTTCAGATCGCCCTTTGTCAGGGAAAACACTGAGTAAGAATGATGTTCGAATTCTAGGTAAAGCCTCGCATGTGGCTTTCGGACATAGAACTGGCTCCTGATCAATTGCCTAGCCTTCCATCGAATATTTCGAAGAACTTCATGCTTAATTTCTTCAAGATGAGGGGTGGTCAACTAACTCGTGATGAATCTGAGCGTCTCTGTGATCATGTTTGCTTTCATGGGACTCTCTTCATTCTTTTCCTTATTAATTTTTTTTGTGATATTTATCATCTTCCATTACTTTAGATTGTTTATTCGGGCAGTTGAGGAGCCGCCTTCAAGCTGACATCTCTGCTTGCCTCATCGCAAAACGCGCTGAATGCACTGGCGCTTCTTCATCCATAGGGCTTGGCGACAACTAGATTCGACCACCCCTAGAGCTTTGTGACAGGGCTGATCCTCCTGAAGCCCCCTCAATTGATGTGGCTACCATTGTCGAACCTTCTTCATCTGCTGCTCGGGATGCAACTTCTTCTAATGCTCCGAAGGAGTCAGACACTATGAACACTACGTGGCCTCGACTACTCCGTCTGTTGTGCCAATTGCACCTGTAGAGAAGTCCACGAAGCTCCTTGAGATTGATTCGGCATCTACCCTTCTTGAAGTGAATCCCAGCGCTGACACTGAAGTTGTTGACGCAAAGCCTCATACGGAGGTGTGACACCTCTGTTTGGGATCTGAGGGTGTATTTTGAATGGTTTATGTGTACTATGCTATAACTAACTTAAACTGGTTCCTTCGCAGGTCCCTTCGTTGGATCCTGCGCAGATTACCGAAGGTGCGGCTCTTATTATGTTCCATTACAACAACTACTTTATGTCTTTTGGAATTTGGGAAAAATTTCATGCACGTCATCCTAATGTTTCGTTTGATGACTTCTGGTCTTACAAAATTTGAAAATGCGAAGAGCACAATTTCGAAGCAAAATCTTTTTGCTCTTGATTTTCTAGCGATCCTGTTAAGCGGTCCAACACCTTTCGTTTCCATGCTGCGTCACGTGCTATGAGGCACATGGAAAGCATTGCTTCGGATTCTTTTGGTGCTACTAATGCAGGACTATTGGATCCGAAGCCCGAACCAATGGAGGAGGGGTAATAGGCCCCCTCGAGTATATTTATCAGAAACATTCATCTCCAGACGAAGTAGACAACATACAAATGGAGAATTCGATGAGCGTTCCGTTCATATAGACAACGCTAATGACCCATTTTTCCCATTCGACTGCAGGAAAAATGCCCTCCGAAGAAAAGCTGTGGGTTATTGCCAAGAGCATTGTTGATGTTGCTGTTCTTCGTGTGTTAGCCGAGGCTTGCGAGCTTGTAATGAATGAGAATTGAGTTGATGTAATAAAACATGATCAATTTACTTGTGAAATATTTGTGAATGTTGTTATATTTTCGAATTGCACTTTGTATATTTTTTTTGTTTCCATGCAAGGACGTATTTTGAGGCAAAGACCTTTGATTTGTCTTCAGAACTCCCCCCCCCTCAAGTGTTTGCCGCAAAGGAGTATGCATGAAAACATTGTTCCTCCAGCCACTCGTGGCTTTTTCGCTCTGATTCATCTTTTCTATCCTTCACCGATGCCTTTCTCTAGGCCCTTCAGGTATCTTCATTCGCTTCCAGCGAACACACCAATGCCTTTTTCTAGGCTCTTCGAGGTGTTTATTCTCTTTCGCATTTGCGACTAAGTAAATGATGTCCCTTCATAACCATTCGCATGTAGGAGGATCATCTTTACTTAGCTCAGTTGTGATCGACCTCTGCACCTAAGACAATGCCACTTCATTTCACGAAGGGGTTGATTGCTTCAGTGGTTAAACTCTCATTTTGGGGGTACCTTGCTTATATTTCACAAGGGGTTTACATGGGTGTCTGCCTCGTTAAGATTCTCACACAGCCTCGAATTGTTGTGATCTCTAAGGGCTTCCCCCATGAGGAAAAGAATACAGTCCCTTCAGATTACAACCCCATGAGGAAAAGAATACAGTCCCTTCAGATTACATGAGGCCTTGCCTTTGTACAAAAATTACTAATAAAAGAAACTAAGTAAAAAAATCTTAAGATACAAAGTTTATTCTAATCTTCATGATTTCAGAAGAAGTACTTCTAGATTATGTCTTTGTTCCAAGTGTACCTCTTAGGCTTGTCAACCTATATGCCGAAGGCCGTTGTGTTTGGGTTGTGATGAACGGACCTTCCCATTTGCAACTCATCTTTCCTTTCTTTCTTCCTTTTGAAACCCTTTGGAGGGCCATGTTGCCTGTATTGACGCGTCTATGTTTTATTTTATTGTTTTGCCACTTCATCATTTCCTCTTGATAATGCTCAAGGTTCTCCGCTACTTGCAACCTTACCTCTTCAATGTTATCAACTGAAACTCCAAAGTCCTCTTTATCTAGCTCTTGTTTAGTCCTCCAAGACCCATGTTTGACTTCTTCTGGTGGCATTGCTTCTTCTCCATACAACAGCTTGAAAGGTGAGAACTATGTTGTTCTTGAGTCTTTCGTATTGTGGGACCAGATGACCCTCGGCAGCTCATCTACCCATTTTTCCCTCGGGAGATCTGTTATATTTTTCTTGATGCCTGTAAAAATTATTCCATTTGCTCTTTCCATAGCCCCATTCGATTATGGGTGATATACTGATGCGAAGCATAGCTTCGTACCCAGCTGGTGACAGAACTCTTTGAAATCCGAACTATCGAATTGCTTCCCATTGTCGACTACTATCTCTCATGGGTGGAAAAATGAACTACAACTCTGCTGTCGCACCAATGCGTAGGCGCCGAACCAATCAATGGCCAATCATGCGTGGGCAAGCCTACGATTGGAGGGGTAGTTTTTGGAACCAATCCAAACATGCCCTATGCTTCTGGTTGGGACGCGTGGAGTCGGCTAAGCTACTATTTCTACGATGACACCTGCCCAGATATGTAGGAATTGTGGAGCAGCATCAGCATGTGTACGATGCTATTGTAAGGAAAATAGCCCTAGACCATATCAATTTTGGTGATTAATGACAACAAAGTGGTTGGGACTAATGTGTTTGTAGGTGTTTTATAAGTCCCAAGGATGAATTACAAAACCATCAAAATGAGAATAAAAAGGACTTAGAAGAATTCTATGGCATTCAAATGATAGTAAAAATATAGATATAGTCTTATTCTACGGCTTACAAATGATGGTAATGAACCCGAGATAAAGATACACGATGATTTGAAGCGAATCCTGCTGAAAATATGCACCAACACATTCCAACGATCCATACTCTAGGAACAGTAACCATCAGAGTATCAATCGGTGATCGCAGTCGCAATATCAGAGTATAAGTCGGTGATCATAGTATGAATCGGTGATGGCTATTAAGGGAGCATAGTATGAATCGGTGACCGGCAAGGTTTGAAGTCAACACGCATCATAGGATGATACGGTGATCACAGTCACAATCATAGTATGAATCGGTGTGATCGGCTCGGCTCGGCTCGGCTCGGCATAAGCTCAAATTCGGCTCTCGAAGTTTTTATGTAGGCACCAAATGATACGGTGATCACAGTCACAATATCATAGTATCAATCCATGACCACCAATTGATACGGTGATGGCTATGAAGGGTCATAGTATAAGTCAGTGATCACTATTTTTGGTGACCGTTGGAGCAACGGCTAGTTTTTAGGGTTGGCTCTATATATACCCCATTGCCCGGCTATTTGAAGTGTGTTAAGCTTGGAGAAGCTATAGGCTTAGTTCTCACATACACAATAGTGCTCTAGCCACCAAAGTGTTTAAGAGAAGATTAAGGCAATTAGCATAAGGCTTAGGTCTTGATTGGTGCTAGTTTAGGCCTTTTAGCGTGTTGCTTTAGGGATTAGCCTAGAGTTAGGCGAGGTTTGCACACCTCCTTTGGATCGGTGCTTGCGCGCACCAAGAGTTGTAAATCTGGGGCTTATAAGTTTTGGAAGACCCTCCGACCGAGTTTGTGGAGTGGCCACCGGTGCTTGTGATAGGGAGAAGAGGCCCTATGCATTTTGCCAAAGCTCTACCAAGTGAAGAGCGGTAAGGAGCATCCGGGAGAGGCTAGGTGGAGACCCACTTACGCATGGGAAAGGCCTGTCGGCTATCCAACGAGTTACTTGATCGGGGAGTTTATGCCCTTGCACGGACATTCCCTTTGAGAGGGGCTCCAACAACGAGAACTAGTGGAAAGCTTTGCTTTCCGATACCTCGGTAAAAATCATCTTGTCATCACGCCGAGAGTTTGCCTTCTCTATCTCATTTACTTCCGTATTTTTTGTTGCACTTATAATTCCGCGTTTACCTTTCCTAGAATTGTCATGCATAGTTTATAAGATTGGAACCTAGGGTGCAAAACTCTTTTACAGTACAGATAGTAACACAGAAAAATCTAATGCACATCTAGATAGAAATTACAATAGATTTTTATATGTGCTTGAAGGCCACATCCAATTCACCCCTCTTAGCTTGTCACGGTCCCTTCAACCATGGAGGCTGAGATGCCACAGGCTCCATTTCCATGACTGCTTTGTCAATGTTACTGTCACTTCACTTATGAATGTCACATCATCTCTCAGTAGTGAACCTCTGATAATGTTATGCACGTACAGTACAGTTTATCTGTCACAGTATTGAAATGGTATACGCTTCGCAGGGGTGTGATGGAATCCTTTTTGATGGCGACGGTAGCGAAAAGTATGCTTTCCCTAACAAGAACGGTCAGAGGGTACCATCGACGTGATAAAAGGCCGAGCTCGCGAGCGTCTGGCCTGCGGTGGTGTCGTGCCGCTGACATTGCAGCACTTTCTGCTTATTTTTCAGAGTAATCAATGTAATGTAAGCTCTTTTTAGTCCTTAATTAACGTTCAGTCAGTTGGACACATCCAGAGCCTCTGCGATGGCAACCAGACCGCCTCGCTCGACGGCAGCAGTTTTGACGACGACTACTTGAGCAGCTTGTGCGGCGACGAAGCTTCGACAACGGCTACTACCGGAACCTCCTGGTCCATAAAAGCCTTCTGTGATGTCCTCCGACCAGGGCCTTTTTATCCAGCCCGGAAGGCGTCGCCAGCACAAAGATCTGGTACTGACCAACGATTTCAGCTGGTCCATGTTCAAGATGGGGAACATCGCTCTCACGGGCTCGGACGGCGAGATCCGAACGAACTGCCGGGTTGCCAACTGAACAATATCTATGAGATCTCTCAGCCATGTATAAGCAGTGTTGACACCAATTTTGGCTCGGCCCAAAATATATAAGACATTCATACCATATTAAATTAAATTGTATTGATGGCTAAATTCCATCTAAATAAAAGTAAAAAAGAGAAATAACCATCGCTCTCTACATATAATAAGATAAATTGACATAATATGGTATTAGCCATAAGATTTAATACAGCTATGATAAAAGTGTATCTATGCCTACTCTTCATATAAATACGGCATGTTCGCCGGAATACAGGGTCACCGATCATCTATTTTACGAATACATATGGTTATGGTGTATGGAAACCAAAATATTCACTTGACTAATCAAATCAAATAATTAGTCAATCTAGTGACATAATTTACATAGGCATGTCTCATATATGCTGATAAAAAAGAAAGAGGTCAAACAAATAACAAGTGAAGTAAATGAATCGTCAACAATGCACGTGTACGAGTGCTCATTAGCTGCATGCATGCACGTACACGCCAGATATGCAATGCCTTGCCTTAGGGGATGTTTGATTCCGATTAGGGGATGTTTGATTCCGATTCTGGCCGTCGTGATTCTCGTCCGATTTCACAACAATTGATCTTATCCCGAGCGTACGAATAACATAGCCTGAGAATCGGGTGGGGTGCCGCTTGCGGGAAAATCCCGCGGATTCTAGCACCCCCCTCCCCTCTGCACCCTGCCCCACGTCCCTCCGCACGTCTCGGCTCGGTGCCCCTCTGCGACTCGCCACCCAGCCGATCCACGCCCCACTGCCGGCCCCTCCGCACCTCGCCACCGACCCCTCCCGGCTAGTCCGCGCCCCGCTCCTGGCCCGTCAGCGAGCTGCCGCCGGCCCCTCCGCCACCCGCCGCTAGCCCTTCCCGGCCAGTCCGTGGCCCGCCGCCAGCCCCTCCGCGCCTTTGATGAGAATATCACCTGCTCGGATATAACCACATTGGCAACTTTTGATTCACAGGTGAAATAATTTTTTTATCATGATTGTATTTGATATATTTTGATGAATTGATGCTACACCATAACGTGTGTTCATTGTCATTTTTAGAAATACATACGTGAATCAAAAAAGTGTTAAACATACATGGAAGGCATGGAGGACCAAAAAAGTTTATTGGGGGCTAAATCCAAGTATTCCAAACATCCTTCAGCAGGACACCACGTCACTTTTAGCCTAAGGAAAAAAAATCAAATCCAATATATTTTGGGGCTGGATTCGGACTGCAGCACTACGCCAACTTGCAATGGCCGCCCCGATTTCATCTGGACTCCGTTTTGTGCATTCAAGTACTCCATGAAATTCTTATGAAGTCTATTTTCATATGGATCTGGACTCATATACATATCTATTCTGAGGTGGCCACAATGATCAAATTACGACCGAGAGGTTTTTCTGTCTAAGGTGCTGTGTCGTCTTATTTTGGCCCAATGGGCCATATATCAAGTTGGGTCTATTAGGGACACGTCCTAGGGTTGGAGCACAACTCCAACACCCTTGTGGTCGTCCTCTCATGTTCTTATACCCCTTAGCCATCACCAGGAACACTGGGGTTTTGTTTTGTTGAAAGTTTAGCTATTGCTACTTCCTTGTAGACGCGTGTACCGACTAGACCATCCATTCTACTCGATTCAGAACCCCAACTTTGTGATTTCAGATTGGTTTTTATCTCCATATTTGTAATTGAGATGCTTGTTCTACTTATTCTTTCTTGTTTCTCGATTGCTTGTAGGAATTACCCTAGTGGTTTGGTTGATCGTGCTCCACAAGATCGCAGCGACCATTGAAGGTGGTGTAAGATGCTTTTACCCTAGAACCCTCTATCCTGATCTTGAATTACGCTTGGCACCCCCAGGTTGGGCACAAACCTAGGTAGCTCCTAAACCTGGGCTCAGTCAAGAGCGACATCTTTCTTTTCCAAATACTTTATTAAATTAAGATTAAGTTAAGGGACAAAGAGAAGCGCTTTCGCTACTGAGAAAGCAAAAGGTCAGCGTGAGGGTTCGACGACTTAGCCGAGCTTTAGCAAAGCGTCATTCTCATAGCGAGGTGCTTCGAGTTAGCGAAGCGCTATAGTGGCGTCGGAGACTATATGCTATAATGCTGAACTAAGAACGTTCTGCCTTATCTATAGAAGTAGTCAATTGAGTTCTGAATGAATGGGATCCTTGGTGGGTAATGGCTTGTCATCTCTATCCCCAAATTGAGTTATCCACCTTCTTTCATCGAAAGATCGTGAATCAACCCTAGCGGGTTCCTATCAGTTGTTACCAGAGCTCCCCCGGCCGTCGGAACTTGAAGCCTGCCAGACCCTCAGCATCGACCAGCGGTAGCACCCCCGAGGCCGACGCCAAACAGAGCTCCACCCGCCGGCCTATCCCTCCCAACTCCGGCCATCTTTTCCACATCGCTGCCGGCCGAACATCACACACACTCGCCTCTACCCCCTCCACCTCCTGTTGGCGCTAGCCATGGCCCCTCCGCCCGGGGATTTAAGAATCCCCGCCCGTCAGGGCTGCCGGCCGCCAAGCACCACCCCGCCGTCAAGCTCCCTGTCCCGGCCACCTCTTCCACCACCGATCGCCAAAACAGAACCCAGTGAGCCATGGATGGGCTAGCCCTCGTTTCCCCCACTTCCTCAGCACTATAGTCACTGGAATCGGCACCTCAGCCGCCGCTGGTGTGAGAGAGAACGTGCTGATTCTTGAAACACCCTGTTCTCTTACCAGCGATTCTTTAGACAGCGGATTCTAATACCATCAACCTTCTTAGAAAAGCGATTCACATGAAAGCTGAATCAAACACCCCCTTAATCAGTTGATTAGACCGGTTAAAGATAAAGGCCCACTTGCCAGCCGTGCCGAGAGAGAGAGATCTCCTCCTGGGCGCGTACGACTTTCAAATGAAGTCAAGCGCTGACGGAGTCCAAGCATAACCCTGCGGCCTGGACCGAGTCTGAGCGATTCAAACGTTCACGAACTCCACGTTCTCCAAGTCGCGCGCGTAGCGATTCAAAGACGACCGCGCGCCGGCGTCATTAGCAAATACGAAATCTAAACAAATGAGCGCCAATTCTCCAAAGAACCGCCCATGGCTCTATAGATGGCCATCGGCAGGCGTTCGAAGCCCGGCGACACACAGCACCGAAAGGCTGCCGCTTTCCCTCGACAGAGAGTACAGCCCCAGGAGACAAAGCGTACCGCCAGGCTGCTGCAATCCCTTGACGGATAGCTAGCACCGCCAGGCTGCCGCGCGAGACACTAAACAACGCCGCCAGGCTGCTGCGATCCCTTGACGGATAGCAGCACCGGCAAGCACCACCCCAGAAAACACCGGTGAGGAAGGTGAGACCAAAAGGAGCAGCTCGTCCGGCAGGAAGCTGAGGAGGTTCGGCAAGGTGAGGAGCCTGATGGCGTTCCTCTGATCATCTTCCCCTCGCCCTCCCTCTTTCTTGCTTCTCCATGATACAAATCAAAAGAAGGCTCAAGGCCCTGCCCGTCGGTTTGGTCTTTTGATACAAACCACGGCAGGATGTATGAAGGCCCCAATCTTCGGCTTGGTCTGTTGATGCAACGCCAGGATGGGATGAGCCCTTGTTCTTCGACTCGGTCTGTTGATACGAGCTCAGGAACAAGCGCTATACGCATGTTGAAAGCGGTTATACCATGCTCTCCCTGCACTCCGTATACGGGTTCGCTCATCCTGAATCCCTGCAACGAGTGGCAGCGGCAAGAACGCACATAAAGTTACCTGCATGCTGATTAAGTGGTTGCCTGATGTGTACTATATGTAGTGTAGGCTCTCCCCATGTACTTGAGCATACTGTCTTGTTGGTAGTAAAGCAAGTTAATCACTTTCAAAGAAACTGACGTCGAGACAATCATATACTACATGGTCTGCATGTAACTTCAGTTTAGTAGTCTCCTGTCCATGCATTCCGTTGCTCCCAAAGCCATAAAATTGGCTATAGTGATTCTGTGGCCGCATACTCAACTGCTCCATGTCAAAATAATTAGCATGCATCAGAATATTGTAGATGCTTCAAATCTTATGTTTAGCCAAATGTTTAAGCGTTAATGCAAATTAAGCCAAATTAAAGAAACTCAGCCATATCCATCAGCGTCTCTGCATCTTATCCTGATCAACCAGGATGAAATGAACAAATGAATAGTCTCCAGTAGTCATGTCACATGGGAATCCTTTGTGCATGGGAAAAATACCAATTACTATATATATGTTCATTAGTGACCATGCATGTCACTTATCAAAATACTGACAAAATAAATGTCATCCAGATGGCATTATATATACACATATCTACTATATATGCCACGGCTAAGAACACCATGCCAGCGCTACAGGAGACAAATAAACAAGTGCTAGTACTGCATTACGTCCCAAAGGGCTGCATCAGGCTAGCTCGTTAGAAGAAATATGCACGCAGAGTCAACATCCATTTAACAAATATTTGGATAATACGTGACCTGAGTATGGTGCGTTCATCCATCATCTCACAAGCCTAGTTGAAATTATATACTAGACTAACATAGGTGAGGCAAAAACAAATATTAGTTCACCTTGGTGAACTCCGAAAGTACTATGTGCATGAATTCCTAAAATATAGGACATATCATTCCTCCAATCAAATGGGAGAGTTATAAATTTGTCCTGGGTCAAACACATGCATCTCAGGTTTGCTAAGCATTCAAACAAGCTAGCAGCAAGTTATTCGTGTATGCAACACATTCCTGCTAACTCATGCATAAATGCCAAATAGTGTGCATGAGCTCACGAGACACTGGGGGTATTTGGTTCTGGACTAAGGTTCCTGTCACATCGAATATTTAGATACTAATTAGGAGTATTAAACATAGACTAATTACAAAACTAATTGCATAGATGGAGGCTAATTTGCGAGACGAATCTATTAAGCCTAATTAGTCCGTGATTTGACAATGTGATGCTACAGTAACATATATTAATTATAAATTAATTAGACTTAATAAATTTGTCTCGCGAATTAGCCTCCATCATCCATGTAATTAGTTTTATAATTAACTCATGTTTAGTCCTCCTAATTAGCCTCCGAAGGTTCAATAAACATGAACTGAACTTTAACTCAAGGATCCAAATACCCCATAAAGTCAACCATTTATCATGTGTTGGTCTGCGACTAGCGTTCATCTCTACGGCGAGAAGGCTTAGGACTTTTCTTTCGTAGCTATGTAATAGGATAGCCATATGACGTAATCTTTCCTTTTTGTGTACTCATGTTGGAACTTTTAAGTAGGGGTGTTCTCTACGGAGATGTAATTAACATAATTTTTATGAAAATTTAAGAATTATGGAAGTATGAAGTTGCATTACCTGTATTGCATTACCTGTATTTCTTCATTCGTCCCATTAAATTAAAATTAAAATTAACATGTGTCCGCTGACGCGGAGGTGGGCACTAGACTGTCCGTTTTCCTGCCATCATGCAGGTGTTTCTGTTTCATGTTTGTGTGAGGCGAGGCACCTTTTTATACTTGCCGACTGCTACTTCAATCTGCCATATTCATTGCTCATAGACTTGATCAGTGATGTCCGTAGGACTGCGCCCTATGATTTTGAAGAATTAGGGGGTGTTTGGTTTTTTAGAAGCTCCTAAAATTCCTGTCGCATCGAATGTTTAGATACTAATTAGGAGTATTAAATATAGACTAATTACAAAACTAATTGCACAGATGGAGGCTAATTTGCGAGACGAATCTATTAAGTCTATTTAGTCCATGATTTGACAATATGATGCTACAGTAAACATGTGCTAATGATGGATTAATTAGACATAATAGATTCATCTCGCGAATTAGCCTCCTATTCTGAGTAATTAGTTTTATAATTAACTCATGTTTAATCTTATAATTAACCTCCGAATATTTAATGTGACATGAATTTAGTGCGGACTAAAGATACAAACAGCCCCTCAGTCATGCTATGCTATGCTATCTAGCTACATACCAACTGATACACTCCAAGCATGCCCCTCGCACGGATATGATGGCCAGTGAAGAGTTTAGTGACATACATTGACGTCCATATTAACATTATATAATGTGAGATGCTCACTTCCCGTTTCACCAACTGTTTCCCCGTTACCAAACCTGACAACCCCATCAGGCATGCAAAGGAAACAGGGCCAACGACTGAAAGCGGATTGCGCACACCATTTCTTCTTCAGTCGTGGGCAAGAAAATGCAACACCTGCAGACCTGGTGTCTACACATTGGAATACCATCTGCAGCCCTTATTAGCACAAGGAAATACAACGGCTGACGACGGTTTCCTTATCTCACAATACAAACTGCTGATACCTACAAGCTCTCAGTAGAAACCACTTAATGTGCAGAAAGAAATACGTTAACTCTAGACTTCCTTAATAGGAAAATCGGAAAAACTGAAAAAAGAAGTGCAAAGCTACTACAAGCAGAAGATCGTGCCAAACATATGGTGCATCTTGCTGAAGAACTTGACAGGATGGTGGTGCCCCTGGTGGTGGGCGCGAGGTGGCGATTGCGGCTTCTGCTTCTTTCGGCGCCTCAGCTGGAAGAATTGCTGCATTATCTCCGAGCACTCGGCTGACAGCACACCACGCCTGATGGTTATCTTGGGATGGAAAGGGTGGATAGGCCCCGCGGCCTGGCTCTGGTTTGCTGAATCCAGAGTGCTTGTTTGTCCATCCCCAGGGAACAGCCTGCAAAACAAGTGTCAGAGCAGTTTTTTGGTTTTGTTTTGTTTTTTGAGTTTTCCAACCTCATCTTGATAAATGGAAATCAGGTCAACAAAAACAAATGAAAACCCTCTATATTTTTATTGGAACATCCTTGTATCCCTACTAGAGTGTCAAACTACAGGTCTCATCCAAATGTGAGAAACACCAATATCAATGTGTCAATTTGGTTCAAACATGGGCCATATAATATCAATGAACAGCTAAGCTAGTGTGTGGCGGTATCATTGACAAACCTGAAACTCTTCATAAACACTATTTAATGCACCTTACTTGAGCTTTTGTTTTACTAATGTATGTAATTGGTACTAAATTGCTAACAAAAGTAAGAAAAAATAGTTTTAACTCTCAATTCCTATTTATCAGTCTTTTAATTGGCTTCCATACTGTTGGCCCAAATGGATCTCTTTCTCATTCACTACTCCCACAAAGGGGTAGGGGTCTTTGGTGTACATATAGGCCAACCATGGGTAAGTGGCTTAGAAGCTTAAGTAAAGCATCCAAAAAGCATCAAAATGGCATCTAAGTAGGTAGAGTGCATATAGGCACACAGATTGATAAAACGCACACCCAACACACACATGACTTATTCTATCAATCTCCCCCAAAGTCTTGCGTGTCTTGATCGACAACTGGACCATCCCAATCCTAGAGCAGAGTTCTTGGAACTTGATCCTTCCAAGAGACTTGATAAGAAGGTCGGCGAGTTGATCCTTGGTGTTGATATAGTTCGCCCTCACACTCCCTTCCTCCAAGTAGCCTCGGATGAAGTGGTACTTCACTCTGATGTGCTTGCTTCGCTCGTGGAAGATGGGATTCTTCACCAGAGCCAGAGCAAACTTGCTGTCCACCTTGTGCTCCACTGCTTCAGCATCCTTGCCAAGGAGATCGCCGAGCAGCCGAGCGAGCCAGAGAGCCTGAGTCGAAGCGGAAGAAGCAGCAATGTACTCGGCCTCACAGCTGGATAGGGCTACCACCTACTGCTTGACCGTCTGCCAGCTGACGAGGCACTTGCCAAGGAAGAAAACATCCCGCTCGTGCTCTTGCTGGTGTTGATGTCACCGGCGTGGTCACTGTCACTGTAGCCGATGAAGTGTGCCGCCCCGGGACACCTCGAGTAGTGGAGGCCGTAGTCGAGAGTCCCCGCAACGTAGCGAAGGACCCTCTTGACGGCCTGCAGGTGCTCCATCATCGATCGCTGCATGAACAACTGACGTAGCTGACGGAGAACGCCAAGTCCGACTATGTGTGGGCGAGGTAGCGAAGGCTCCCCACAAGCCATAGGTACTGTGTAGCATCCACCTCCTCAACCGTGTTGTTGCGGCTCAGCTTCAGCCTCTCCTCCATCGATGTGAGAGCTGGGTTGCAATCGGTGAGCCTACCCAACTCAACAACGCGCTTGGCGTAGGTGGTCTGTCAAAGTGTGATGCCGGAGTCGTCCTCGTGCACCTCGATCATCAGGTACAAAGAGAGAGGCCCCAAGTCACTCATATGGAAGGCGGCCTTCATCTCCTCCTTCAACGCTTCCACCTCCTCATCCTTGGTGCCCGTGATCACCAGATCGTCGACGTAGACACCCACCAGCAGAGCATTGCCTCCATTGCCCCGCCAGTAGACGGCCGCCTCGTGCGGGCTTTGCTCGAAGCCCATAGTCTTCAAGGTGGAATTCAGCTTGGCATTCTAAGCTCGTGGTGCCTGCAACAAGCCGTAGAGGGCGTTGCAGCACCTTGTCCTCCTTATCGGGGATGACGAATCCCGACGGCTGGTGGACGTAGACTTCCTCCTTCAAGTCGCCGTTGAGAAACGCCGACTTGACGTCCATGTGGTGGATGCGCCAGCCCTCCTAGGCTGCCAGCACGAGGAGCAGACGCACGGACTCCATCCGTGCAACAGGAGCAAAAGCGTCGTCGAAGTCAACTCCCTCCTGTGCACAAACCCACGTGCCACCAAGCAAGCCTTGTGCTTGACAATGGCACCAGTTTCATCCTTCTTCAGCTTGTACACCCACTTAAGGGTGATCGCGCGGTGACCGGGAGGAAGATCAGCCAGCTCCCAAGTCCGGTTCTTCTCAACAGCTTCCAACTCCAACTTCATCGCGGCACACCATGCCGCGTGTCCCTCAGCCTCAGCGAAGGAGTGAGGCTCGCCATCGTCGTACGCGAGGTGCAGCTCCACCTCCATGTCGTGAGGCATCAGTCCTGGCACCGACTGGTCGCCGAGGATGTCCTCCACTGTGCAATACCTCAAAGGCTCGCCGTCGTGGTTTGCATCGACACGGTCCTCGTCGTGAGAGAGCGGAGTGGCGAACTCCATTGGGTGCGTAGCGTGGCCGGCTGTGGTGGTGGCAGTGGAGAGCTCGTCGCAGCCAGAGTAGTACTCGCCGGAGTCGGTGGAGACCCGGGAACTGGAGTAGGCACGCTCAGCAAAAAAGAGCTACCCACTCCCCCAGCTCCCTCGAAGTGGACGTAGTCGACGGTGAAGTCGTCGTATGTCGGAGTCGAGCCGTCATCCACCATCTTGCCCCATGCCCAAGCTCACCCTTCGTCGAGCACAACGTCACGCGCCGTGCGCACACGATGTGTCTCCAGGTCAAGGATGCGGTAGGTCTTCAACCCCTCCGCGTAGCCAATGAACACCCCTAGGGTGCTCCTGTCGTCGAGCTTGCCGACGTGGCCCAGCTCCTTGACGTAAGCGAGGCAACCGAAGACGCGGAGGTGGGCGACCGCCGGCTTGCGCCCATGCCAAGCCTTGTGTGGTGTCATGCCGTTGAGAGTCTTGGTAGGCGAGCGATTGAGGATGTAGACGGCTGTTAGCACCGCCTCTCCCCCCAGAAGATGATCGGCATCATCCTCTGCTTGAGGAGGGCCCAGGCCATGGCCTCCACCATCTGGTTGAGCCGCTTGACGACACTGTTCTGCTGCGGGGTTTACGACGCGGAGTAGCGGTGCTGGATCCCCTCGTCGGCGCAGTACGACGCGAACTCAGTCGTCGTGAACTCGCCGCCGTTCTCGGTGCGCAGCACGCGCAGTTTGCGGCCACACTCGTTCTCCACAGCAGCTTGAATGTGCTTGATGGCGTCCACAGCAACTCCCTTGGTGTTGAGGAGGGCCACCCATATGTACCACGAGACATCGTCGACGAGTACTAGGAAGTAGCTCCGTCCTCCAGGTGTAGTTGGCGTCAGCGGCCCGCAGAGGTCGCCATGCACAAAGCTCGCCTTGCGAGGGAAGGAACGTCGCCTCTGCTTCGTCACGTCATAGGTGTCGCAGAGCTGCTCCACGTGGTCGACACACGGCATGCCCCGCACCATCTCCTCAATGTTGAGCCGCTTCAGGGCCTCGAAGTGGAGGTACCCAAAGCGCTCGTGCCACCGCCAAGCCTCCTCATCGCGACGAGCAGCAAGGCAAACGCCACCTCTACGTAGAGGACGTAGAGGCGGTTGCTCCCTCTCTCCACCTTGGCGAGTAGGCGCTGTCATCGATCCCAGATCTGGAGCACTCTGTCGTCGATCTCCACGGCGAGCCACTCTCATCCAGCTGCCCAAGGCTGATGATCGAGTTTCTCAGTGCGGGGATGTACAAGACTCCAGTGAGGAGTCGGTGCTCGCTAGTCTTGGAGACGAGAATGACGGAGCTGATGCCGTTGATGTCCACAGCCGAAGAGTCGCCGAACTTGACGGAGCCGTGTACGTCGACGTTCAGGTCAGAGAAGTACTCCCAGCGCCCGGTCACGTGGTGCGTGGCACCACTGTCGAGGAACCAGCAGTCAATCTTGTCGGCGCTAGTACCATTGCCGAGGACAACGTGTGTGCGTGGCTCGTCAAGGTGGAGGAGAGCCATTGCAGCCGATGCTGCTGGAAGTAGCTCGATGCTCCCGTGAGCCTGGAACAGAGCCGGCTCCTCCTCCTCCGCACCTTACGCAACGTGGGCCTGCCGCGCCTCGGCTGACGACACTCCCTAGCCTAGTGGCCAGTCCTACCACAGTTGTGGCACTTGCCGTCTCATGTCGGATTGCGCTCGCCGGCGGCACTGCCCTGGGCGCCTCCTCACGTCCCGCCCTCAGCGCCTCGTCGCGCCTTGGGCACCTTGCGCGGCTTGCCGCGCCTGCGGCCGCCTATCGAGAAAGAAGGCAGCCTTCTTCCTCTCCCTCTGGCGGGCGATCCACTGCTCCTCAGTGAGGTGGAGCTTGCAACCGATGGTGACGGGCCCGCCAGACGTCATCTCCTCACGAACCTCGAATGCCTTGAGTCGCCCCGTCAGCTCGTCGATCGACAATGTTGAGAGGTCGAGCAGCGTCTCGATGGAGATAGCGAGCTGCGAGTACTTCTTCTGGATGACGCGCAGGAACTTTGCCACAGCTTTCTCCTCGTTGATCTCATCGTCGTCGTACCACTCCAACCGCTGCATCAAGCTGGAGAGGCGAAGGGCGAAGTCGTCAACATCCTCGCCCGGCTCGAAAGCTAGACAATCCCACTCCTGCCGAAGCTTCTGCAGAGTGGACTAGCGGGCGTGGTCGCTAGCAACTTGGGCAGCAGCGATAGCGTCCCGGCAGCCTTAGCGGTCCTCTTCCCCGAGAGGTTCACCGCCATCTCCATCAGGACCGCGGCGAGTAACGCCTCGAGCGCTTGCCGATCCTCATGGCTGTCGACGTCGCCGTGCCGGACTGCGTCCCACATCTCCCGCACTTGGAGCTTCACCTTCATCACCGAGGACCACTCTATGTAGTTGGTCTTCGTCAATATCGACCACTGCGTGCTGTCGACAGACTCTCGGATGATGGTCTTCACGACCCTCGGGGGTCGGTGCCCGGAGTCGAGGTCAAAGTCGTAGTTGGAGTCGAGGCCCAAGGATGCCCGCCGTCCGCACCTCGACGCAGGTCCTGGACCCACCGGTCCACCCCCGCGTTCCACCGCCGATCCGTCTCCTCCGACTCGGAACTGTCGCCGTGCGCATCAGCATCGGCGCCCTGCACCGCACGCCTCAACTCCATCTCGTCACGACGCGCCATCTCGCGCGTCGCCTCCACCTCCTCGCGTAGCCGGTCCGCCTCCAGACACCACTGCGTGGCGGCCACCGCTGCCGCCTGTGCCTGCTCCATGGCTAGGCGGGCTGCCTCAGCTGCTCGCACCGCCGCAGCCTCCACAGCCGCCGCGCGTGCTGCCCGAGCTACAGCCGCCACTCGCGCCTCGGCGTCGCGCAGCCGTGCTGCCGCCGCCACTGCTCCTCGACCGCCGCCGCCTCCTCGGCGGCCGCGCTGCGGTGCCGCCCACTCGTCGTGGCCGAGTGGTGGGAGGAAGAAGCCCGTGAGGCTCGCGAGTGGGCCGGGAAGCGAGTCGGGCGCACTAGTAGCGCCGGCCGCGCACACCGCGTCGTCCGCGGGTGCCGCGCCGATCGCCAAAGCCACGCCAGCTGCCTGACCAGCACCACCCACGCCTCCTGCCGTCCGCCTAGAGCCTGCCATGTCAAGGGAAAATGTCGGGGAAGAAGAATGCTTTGAACAAGTGCCTGAAACCTCTACTCGCGGCCGCCCACGCGCTGCTGCCCCTGGCCGTCGCGCGCTAGCTGCTGCCCCTAGCCGAGCACCGCCTACTGGTCGCCCACGCACTACCGCCTGCCCGCGTTGTCGCCCGCTCACCGCCTGCTCCACGCTGCCCCACCGCCTGAGCCACGCCCGAATCGCGCCGCCGCCCGAGGGAACCCGCCGGATCCGGGCTGTAGGGTGGTGGAGGAGACCAACCGCCCGCCAGATCTGGGCTGGGGAGGTGCGCCGCCGCCGCCGGAGGTGGGCCCGCTGGGGTATGGATGAGCACGGGAGTGTTTCAGGTAGAAACCAGAGGAGCACGAGAGAGGGGGTAGGTGAGAAAGATGGGCTCTAGATACCAATTGTTGGCCCAAATGGATCTCTTTCTCAATCACTACTCCCACAAAGGGGTCTTTGGGGTACATATAGGCCAACTATTGGTAGGTGCCTTAGAAGCTAGGGTCTTTGGGGTACATATAGGCCAACCATGGGTAGGTGGCTTAGAAGCTAAGTAAAACATCAAAATAGCATCTAAGTAGGTAAAGTGCACATAGGCACACAGATAGATAAAACGCACATCCAACAAATACATGACTTATTCTATCACATACATGCTACCTAACAAAACTTTGATCAGTCTTTTACAGAGATTTAGGCCCTGTTTGGATGATGCAGTTTTCAGAAACCATAGTATTGAAAAACTAAAGTTTTAAAACCAGAACCATGTAATACCATAGCATTCTCAAACCAGAGTTTTTCTGAGTTTTAGGGAAACCATGATGTGTTTGGAAGTTGTAGTATTTTTGGCAGTATCTCGTCATTCTATAAAATGTATCTTAGAATATTTCAGCAAATAAAAAGATGCTTGATGCTTATAAAGATGGCCAGCATGGTTCTAGCTGCATATGCATTGCCTGTTTAAGCGTTGTGAGCTAATAAGGTTCATTATCTAAATGACAGTATACTTTATTCATATGTACCGATCTAAAGATATCAGACGTATCATACTATCATTTATGTCTGATCAAACTTAATTGTGGATGCTAGTTTTGCCATATTTTCCTTCTAGATCGGATCTTCAAATCACTTCATTATCATTATCACCAATCAAATTGACCTTCATATCTCTAGGTACATGACAGTCCATGACAGAAAATCGAGCTCTTGAGACCCGTTTCGGTGGAGCCAAGGTAAACACAGACACCACGGTGCCTGGCGCCAACTCTGGCCATCCCTAATCTTATTGCCATGGAAGCACAGTGCAATGGAGAAGAAGAAGATTGGCACAGATGAAAGTTTTGGTTCTGCAAAGGCTTAGGAGATACTAGGGTGGGGAAAAAACAGTCAAAGAAAAAAGTGTGCGATAAAAGGAGCAGTGGATCACGAGCATGATCTAGAAAAATGAGGGTCAGGGTGGAGTTTCCAAAACTCTAAAAAAAACTGTTGTTTTAGTAATACTGTAGTTTTAAAAACTACAATAATTGTTGCATCCAAACACCTCCTTTCTTTCCAATGCCTACGTATTTTATAAAGCCATGGTATTTTTACAAAACTCTAAAAATAATTTGTATCCAAACAGGGCCTTAAGTGAGTAAAAGCTAACCTTTGTTGTCGCAGATGGCTAATTGTTGTTGAAAAAGGAAGAGGCGATTGTCTCCTTTCAACTAGGACACTAGGTCTGTTATTGGCCTGGCCTCTTGGTTGCAGTCAGCATATACAGCATGCAATAGCAGCCTCTGTTATTGGCCAGGCCTCTTGGTTGCAGCATGCAATAACGGCCATGCCCATGACCAGGCCCTATATCTAATTTCTGCAGTGACCTAACTAGTTTTCCCCATGACATCCACTGTTCTGTTGTTGCTTGACATCAGTGTATGGTTGGTTGGATTTACCTTGGTTCCCACACAAGATTTGAAATGTCTTATATTGATATTTTTTATCTGGGGTGTTGGATATATGCACTGGCAGTGAATAAGCAAGAAAAGGAGGTATCTGATGATGATTGCTTTCTGGGTATTGTCATTCAAAGTTGAATTTAAAGCATCGAAACTCACATGTATAACTATGCCATTATTTGCATATTAGAATCCTATTGATGTTCTTATCCTATGACAGTGTTCTTATTGTTTTCCATAAAATACTTTTTTGATAGTTTTCTATTCCAAACAAATACACATGTCATATGGTGCATTCTGCATTGCTTCAACCATATTACCTCCCATATATCTGCAGCCCTCTGCGCTTCAAGTATGAAAACTCCAAAGATAAAAGATTCTAAGCTACAAAAATGGATTGGTATGAAATTTCATTGTAGTATATGCCATACCTAACCCAGCTGCCATCGGCTCCGAGAAGCTTGTTTGGAGCACCCCATACTACAGTGTCGATTCTAGCTTGAAGAATAGCTCCAGCACACATGGCACAAGGTTCCAGTGTCACATAAAGTGTTGTGTCCTGCAATACTTCTGATTAGGAGATTCCCAACATTGCAAATTTATACACACATAAATGTATAAAAGGATTCATAAATTGCTGTGTATTCACGGTCTGAAAGCTTTGCATTTAAAAATGGATTTTCATTTCAAAAATCTCAAAAAGAAAGATTTTTGCGCTGTTCTTGTTAATGTTGGTGGTGAAGAAGAATGAAGGCTGAGAAATGAATGTATTCCACCAGCCCCCTAGACACAAATATATGATACAAAAGGGAAGACTCTGGAACAAGGTGGGGAACACAAAAGACACAAAGCTACAACACTCTAGACCTATCTACAGTTTAACACTTGTGGAAGCTGAAAAGCAATAATCCTTGTGATTTCAAATTTTAAAATAATGTGAATGAAACACATATTTAGCAAAGCCTAGGGACATGATAAGCCCCGATGTGTGAACTAATAACTAGAGCATGTAAGCATTTACGTATTGTCAATTAGATGGCTATCCATCTCAAGTGGCATAACCAGTTTGAGATGACATCTCCAGGACAGATAAAGATATTATATAAAAGAGAAAGGATTCAACATGAGGGGATTTTTTAATGCTTCTACAGGTCATAAAACAGAAAGCTATGGATGTGAAATATTACTGCCAAGCGCCATGTCTTGAGTTTGTTAGAAGCTTCTCTTATACAAACAATTTCAGCATGTGCAGTTGAATCCCTGAGATCTTCAACTCTGGAAACAAGGAGGGCACAGAACAGTTAGCAAAATGAATATTTCAATTTTGTAGCCTATGCTTAGCTATCTAATATATATGATACTATTACTTACAGGTTACATCCACGAGCAATAATTTCGCCATTTTGTACTAGCACTGCTCCAACAGGTACCTCCCAAATATCTGCAGCTCTCTGGGCTTCAAGTAAAGCTTCCCTCATGAATAACTCATCAGCTTTTCTCTGCTCAGCGTCACGCTGGTATGCTTCCTCCCATTCATCAAATGTCTCCTTCAATACCTGTTTATTTCTTTGAAACATCCTCCTCTTCAATTCCGCATCTTTTCCCCCTGTTTTAATAATTTCCGGAGCCTCTTGCACAACATTCTTCTCTTCAAACCTTATACCTCCCACACGTACTGCTGGTGGTTCAAGGATGCCAGTTGAGGTACTTTCATGTGGCATTGCAGCTTGCGTTTGAGGGTGACGGTAAGGAGTTATAGCACCTGAAGGATCATTCATCCAATCAGCTCCATCACCACTGCGACCAGCTTCTGTTGCACTAATGGCCACAGAAGAGCTGTCAGCCAACATTCCTTTACCAGTATTAAACTCACCAGAATCCTTTGCCGTGATACTGGATGAAGTAGCAGTTTTATGTTCTGGTAAATGTCCTATCGTGACATCTACCAAAGTTGGCATGCTATCATCTCTGGTATTTCTTTTGGGTGATTCGCCCACATCAGATTGTTTTATTCTCTCCCTTGATATATGTAGATCATCCTTAGAACTTCTAGCCAACAAGTCTCCCTCAGATCTACCTAATTGAGGTTCAATAACAGTTTCTGATATTTGCAAACCCTGTGTACTAGAGTTAAAATATCCCTCCTCTGACGTTGAAGCCACTCCAGGTTCTGATTCTCCACTGTGCGACTTTATCAACTGCTGATCTTTTGTTTTAATTTTCTTCCTTGTGCCATCATTATCACGTTCCTGACTAGAAAGCCAACCCTCTGTACTCTGAGAATTACTGGATGAACTTTTCTTAACTGATTTGTCACTAGAATCAGGAGAGTCACCACGTTGAATCCAACCAAGACGGATTATGTCAGCAACATAAGCCCAGAGTGACTTGTGAACTTTTCTAGCAAGAGCAGATTCATTTTTGGGTGTCTGGGAGGCTGAATTAGTAGCTCCATCAGCTGATGAACCTTCCTCCTTGTCAGCCGTCTTGAAGGTCTCTTGAGAAGAAGTACTATGGACATCCCACATCTCATCAGCTGGCCCCTTCATCCTAGACCTTGATGAAGACCGTGTTGTACCTTCCACCATGGATTTCTCATTTTTCTTTGTTGAAGTAGTCTCTGCATCTGAGACTCCCTTTTGAAGCTCATCAACAAACCGTCCAACATGAAAGGTAGATGCTTTCTCTAATCGAGCAGCTGATTCTAGCATGCTTTCCTTGACAGGCTGTCCGGCACTTGAACTACTTGGCATAATACTTCCTGCAGTAGTTTCACTTCTTACTTCTTGCTCATTGCTTCCCATTATTGCTGCTCCTTGTGCCATATCCACATTAACCATAGATGATCCCTCTTCAGTGCTCTCTAACAGCAAACCAGTAGTGTCTTTGTCATCAGAGATCCTGCTGGTGTCTGCCTGCTGCCAGATCAAATCCATGTTCTGATGTGTATCTTCTGATCTTACCATCCTATATCTTGAGTCATGAGAGGATTCAGAAAATTTGCTTCCCATTTCATCATTCCTTTCTGTACTTGAAACTTGTATAATTTGCCAATCATTCTTTCCTTGTTTCTCCCTTGGCCAATGTGCAGCTGATGTCCTATGAACTTGATTGCCATTTCTAGTCACAAGACCTTGTGAACTGCTGGCAACTGTAGCATCACTAGCATGGATGTTAGAATGATCAATTTGTTCTCTCATACTGCCAATTGTATTTACAGCTGAAGTCGCCTGAAACTGATCATCGAGATGACTGCCCGAAGTGCTAGCTACAACAACATTACTAGCATTGCCAATATTAAGTTCAACTTGTTCTTGACTTTTCTTTGTGTTGTCAGCAATATTAGCGGATGACGATGAGTGAAACTGATCGTACAGTCCAGTCTCGAGATGACTTTGTGAACCCCTAACCATGGCACTATTACTAGCAGAGATCTTATTTTGGTATACTTCCTTTTCCTGGCTCCTTGTGCTATTAATGAAGCTCATATTCGAAGTTGAGTTCACATCTGATTTAGTTTCCGAGTGACTTTGTGAACTTCTAGACGTGGAAGTATCACTCGCACGAATCTTCGAAACATCAACCTGTGTAATATTCTGCATATCTATATCTGTTTCATGTATTATTTGCTGGTTCACAATCCTCTTCTTATCTCTTGTAACATGAATTATATTCTGTAAGGAAGTAGACCTGTCATCAATATCTGCCTGGTTTACTTCATCATAATTTCTCTGGGAGTGAGAGGCCCTGCTGACATTGTGAGTGCTATCCGTTGTTACATTTATGAGGTTCTCTGAGTGTTTACTTGATTCAGTGAGTGAGACCAGGTTCTGGTTCACCTCATTGTGCTGATCAACTTGTCTTCTACTGTCGCTAACCATATTCGCAGAATTTTGAACAGAAGAAGACATATTCTCAATATAGTTTCTTCTATCTTCCTGATGATAATTCTGTGATCTCGAACCACGTTCAGTGCGGTTATCTTGCACTTCTGATATATCCATTATCTTCTGTGAGCTCTTCCTTGATTCATCCTTATGTACTGCAGCTTGCTGATCTACATTGCTACTGTGCTTCAAAATGGATGCTTTCTTTGAACTGGATGTCAATTTAGTATCATCCTCAGTTATAACCTTGACATCTTGCATACTTGTCCTAGCATCTGTTATCCTGACAAACCGTGCATCATCATAATCATGCGTATCTCTCTCATCATTTGACCAACCCACTGAATGACGTCGCTTTCTCTCTTCAGATGTCTGCTCAGTTCGTTGGTCTACATTGTCATGCCACCTCACCCTTGATGATGAATTTTCCTCATGCCTTGCACGTCTTGCATCAACTGTGCTCCTCGAACTTGAAGCCCTCTTTGAATCATCCTCATGGAATGAAGATGCTCTTGCAGACTTCTGAGATCGCCCCCCAGAGTAGTACCTTCGCTCAGCAAGGTCTTGCTCATCATAATCAATCTCTTCGTTGTTCCGACGACGTGATCTCAAGAGTGAGATATCTTCTCTATCTGTATCTTCACTTCTCTCGTGCCGCGAAACATATCTGTGATCATCATTACTAAGGCGCCTCCCTTCTCTCCTCAAATCAACCTTATCATCAATCTTAAAATCCCTACTCTCGCTTCTCTGATCAAATCTCTGTACATCCTCAGCATGCCGATCAGCCCTCCTGACATCAACCATATCATCAGAGTCGAAGCCTCTCCTCTCTCTTCTCCGGTCATATTCCCTTCCATCACCACGATACCTTCTTGTTTCAACGGTCCTCGTGTCTACTGCATCATCAAAGTCAAAATCCCTCTTATCTCTCCCTTCCCATCTCCGCCTCCGCCGCTTCAAGTCAAGGTCATCCTCATCATCATGGTACTCCCTCTGCTGCTGCCTTCTCCGGTCAGAATCCCTGAAACTGCGCCGGTCCTCATCCACATCCCTCCTCTCCCTCCGCTGGCCACTGTATGCGTCCTCACCACTGTAATAGCTTTCGAGGCCCTTTCTCCGACCGCAGTCCCTACATCGACAAACGTCGTCGTCATCGTTGTCGTCATCTTTCCATCTCCTCCTAACTAAACTCACAACCTCCAACTGATCATGATCACAGTCATCTTCGTCCTCCCAATCATCGTGGCATTCCGTCAAACACCTCCTGCGCGGCCACTCACCCCCCTCGTACTCCCACACCTCCTGCCGCACCGCCCTCCCTACCAACCTCGGCGCATCCCGCCGGCCACAGCCAGCTCGAAGCAACCTCCCACCCACGGAGCCACTGCAACGACACCTAGCCGCCTCCAATCGCCGGCAAACCGTCCCAAGATCCGGCCTCCCAGCGCCGCGGCCGCAGCACCGGCACCCGCACGACTCTACCTGCCATGAAACTTGCCCAGCCACAGTCCTACCGCAGCCTCCATCGCAGCAGCAGCGTGCGGACGCTCTCCGGCGGCAGCATCGGGACGGATGCGGGTGCGTCGGCGGCGGGGTACGGAGCCGCGCGGAGAGGAGCAGGAGGTGGGCCGAGTGGCGGAGCAGGTAGCCGTCGAGCAGGAAGCGTGGGGTGAGGTACGGGCTCTGCTGGAGGAGCTCGTGGTGGTGGCGGCGGCGGCGGTGCTCGTCGGCGTCGTCGCGGTGGCAGTGATGCGAGGGAAGGTAGGAGTAGGAATAGGAGGAATGGGCTTGCAAGGATGGCTTCGCGGCCCTCAGCGCGAAGGCGGCGGCAGAGTAGGAGTTGTACATGGCGGCGGAAAGGGGGTTCGCGGCGGCCGCCGGCAGTGGCCTGGTGCTTCCGGCGACCGCCGGAGAGTAGCGGAGCGGGTTTGGGTGGGATGCAGATGGAAGTGTGTGTGCCGTGTGGGAGAGCTGCGGGATTGTCCGTGACGTGGCGCCGTGGGGCCCTGGGGTGGCGTGCACTTGCCGTTGGCATGTCTCCCTGTCGTCAAATCTGAAATTCATGGATTTCATCAATCGTACAGATAAACTGAGCGGCCTCTTGCTAGACTATCGCGCTCGAGTTCGAGCGAGTGATCATCGTGCTCGTGTAGGCTGAGATTAAAAAAAACAGATTTACTGCTCCCGTTGAAATCTTGCTTATTCATCGATCACGTAAAGAACGTACCGAATACGCTGTTTTAATTTAAATTTCGGTAAATCCTAGATTGATTCTGCATGCGTAAGAACCTCGGAATCTACGGAGAAAAGGGATATTGCGGCTGTACGAGCCTTCCTGCGATTGATTTCAATTACCTTTGAAACACATTTCTTTGGTCAAATAGCGGTGTTCCATTTTGAGGTATATATTTTAAACAAACAACTTTGATTTTTTTTTTGTGTTCCTAGTCGTGAACTTATACCTATGTAGTCCACACAAATATCTTATTGCTACTTTTGCTGGACATACATAGATGTTTGGGTGCATAATATCGATAAGACTAGATATAGAATAAGTAAAGGCAACATGGAAACACTTCAGAATCAAAGCATTAAGCATTACACCACCTACTGCACCATCACAACCAAGAAACAAGAGACGAATTGGAGCAAACGAACAACCTGTGAATCCTACAACTGCGTGCTTTGTTGTTTGTGCTCAGAATATTTGGATGCTAATGATGATGTTGCCAAGTCGGCAAATTGCTTTTAGTTCATGCATGATGCTGCAAGAAAGTACAGGTCTTTGATGAATTGTTGAAACTGCAAGTTGATCCAGATGAAGAACGTACGAGGGCTATTGCTATTATTTACGCATCAGTACGCGATCAAACGCAAAAATGTACTACACAGCGCCGGAATGAACCGGGACATATCAGCACTCAGCCTAGCGCCACGGCCCACCGCAGACCTGACCGTCTGGCTAGGGGCCGCCGCGGGCGATTAAAATGCGCCGCGCGCCTAGGGTGCGTTCACGTCATCGCGTGGTGCGAGTCACCCGCCACCGAGGAGGTTATGGGCAAACCCACTCTTGTTCACACCTGTTGGGGAATTGGCCGAGGGATCGTTTCCCGTTGGAGCAATCCCATGCTTCCGGAGGTACCTATCCCTACGGGAAGTCGCCCCATCCTTCCCCCGCCTTCCCAAGCCACGGAGGCGAGGAAGGCGGGCGGCCATGGAGGAGGGAAGCGAAAGGGGTTCCGGAACCCCCGGGGTCCCTCGAAGGCAGCACGCAGGGGCCAGCTGATGTACCCGGTAGGATGCGATGAGAGTGGGATGGCCCGTGGGATAGCAGGGAAGGAAGAATAAGCATAAGAAAAGAAGTGATGGAGAGGAAGGTGGTGGCAATTTTTCTATTGGTGATCTTCCTTAGCCTCCTCTCTGCCAGACTTGCTTTTGTTGCAGAGGTCACTAGGGTACATGTATTCCAATGTTTCACAATATGATTTGGCTTCTTCTTTGTAGTTTGACAATATAGATGAAGATGTATGCAAGTTTATCGTACCTTTATGCCTGAATTTCCCTGTCTAACCAATGCTCTTATAAATTGCAATATTAATATAGATCATATGATTCCACAAGTCCTATTAATATTGATATGACTCAAACTGTATATCACGAGTTGTATCTAGTAGGATTAGGGTAGAACCTAGTCCTAGATGAAGAGTGTTTTGTTGTGTGCTCACTCTCAATACAAGATATATAGTAAACATCAGGTACTTGTAACTTTAGACATAGGATTAGAGCAATAAAAAATCATTTTTATTTTATAATTAAACTTTTTGCAGGTATAATATGATTATGATGTCAAGTTTGTTGAATGAAGATATTAAGTACTCAATAAGATATACTATGATGCCAAGTTGTGCTTAGGTGCCTAAGATAGAAAGATACAAGTACTCAATAGGCAATCAAATTGTGCCTCTCGCCATCAATAAGATACCATTTATTAATGAACTTAGGTGCCTAAGACAAAAATGCAAATTAGTTCAATTGCGCGGTCTCTAATTCAATTTAGGATCATGATTATGATGATCTTTATTCTTACAATACTTCAGTTAAGATCACAATTTGAAACAAATGTCAAATGCATAAAAGTGTTTATAATATGGCCCTGTGCATAAAAGAGTATAGGCATGTTTCATAGTGCACACCAAAAACTACTTATATGCTCCATATATCCTCCAAAGGAGATATTATAAGTGTTGGCGCTAGAAATCGGTCAACCGAATCCCAGCGACCGACACACGACCCGGGAGAATCTGCTTAGCTCCTGTTCGGGTGAATGCCCTGGTGCGGTTCGCGCGGCGTGCCAGCCAATCTGACCTGTTGATTGGCAAGGATGAACACGTGTCAAATTCAGAAACCACGATCGGCTAAATTTCCGATCGAGAGTGTTTATCAGCTAATCGGCCGATTTACTGTGATAATGAAATCGGCTATAAGACAGCGCGATCCCTGTAGCCTTGTAAACGGAGAAATACTAAAGTAACCGATACAAAGCTTATGAAGACAGCACTAGGAAAAGATCTAATCGGCAATAAATAGATCTAACGACAGAAAGTAATGAAAGCCGATACTACCGATTCCTAGCGGGATAACTGGTGATAAAAACTAGGAAAACAGGTAAAAACCTATGAATCTAGTTAATATCGATAACTGATGAATAAATCTAAACGAAACAACAGCGATGCGCCGGAAGTTAAAGCCTAGATATTACTCGATAAGCGGAACTTACAGAATCGGCCGGAGATCAAGATGATGCAGCCCCGCCAACCCGCACGAACTCGTGAGAAGAAAAAGTAATGGCGAAGTCGCCTGCTCGAAAGTAAGTACGAAGAAGAAAGTAACTTATTGTATTGATTGATTGTTGTGTTTACAGATTTACAAAGGTAGCTATTTATAGCCCCGTACAGATAACTTCTTAACCGACTAGAATTCTATCTCTTATTCAAACAGAAAACAAATATCTACAAGCACAATTCGTATTAGGTTAGCTACCCCACGCTTCGTGGGCTGGCCTCCACCTTATCCTTCCATCCCTTTCCAAGCCCATACAGGCCCAATTAGTCCATCCTCCTGATCGGCCGATTTCTCATCGGCAAAGGATTACCGATTGGGAGTCTGGCGTATTCTCCCTGAAGCGAAGCAAAAGCTGCCAGCCGATTCCTCATTATAGCACCATTTTGACCGATTCCCAACTGTACTTCTCCGATTTCTTTTCTTCTTGACGCCGATTCTACTGGTGACGGAATCCGACGTCAACACATGCCCCCCAGTTTCGGAGTAAAACACAGTCTTTTACTTCGAAATTTTTTATAACCTCTCCTCCGAAACGGCCGCAGTGAAAATATCCTTCCGTTTCGCGGTCTCCCGGCTGATCATTGCAATTTTTGAAACGGGCGCCCACGACAGCCACTACCCCGAAAAACTCGAAGCGCCGGCGCGGTGAAAATTCCGTTTTTACCCTCTCTTCAGGCATCCTATAAATAGCGTTTCACCGCAGCTCATCTTCAAGCTCACGTCTCTTTTTCCAACGCGCGCGCATCCTTCTTCCTTAACTCTCCCTTGCCATCGAAGTTTTCTAGTTCCAGTTCCTTTACTTCTTCCGCCTTCCCTCCGATGGCGACTCCTTCCGGCAGCTCTCCTGCACGCGATACCCCAGAGGTAGCACCTCCGGTGGTGGTGGCGACAACCGTCACTCCATCCACAGATGAAGGAGCTTCATCAGAGATCCCAATGGTGATCCCCATTGCGACCCCATCATCCGCATCCGCATCGGCGACCACGCCGATCACTCAGAATTTCATACCAGAGGTAAATACCGAATCCTTCTTCTATCGGTAATGTATTTATCTTAGATCTGTTTCTTACTTTTCCACACTCCCTTTCTATTTTAGGCAGTTAGGCATAGAATTACCATTCACCTTACGGGAAGCCCCGGCCTTATTTGTCTTGGTCCTATGGGAAACCCAGACCCGATAGATCTCATAAATTTGGAAACTGACCGGATACCCTTCAAACGGTCCGACATGAACCTAGATCACTGGGTAGGTACTTTTAGATCCTGGCCGAATGAAACCCCAGGTTGGAGGGAGTGGTATCAACGGATGGCTGCATCAAGGAGCGTCTCATGGGAAGAGCTCAAAATCGGCCAGTGCATCAACCTCTCCTTATCTCAGATGGAAAAAAAATGAGCCGTTAGTGATGGCGGCTTCTTATTTTTGGTCTGATGCACTTAATGCATTCTTATTTGGGCATGGTCCTATGACCCCCACACTAGCCGATGTAGTCCTGTTGACCGGCCTTGACATATCCTCCCCAGATACACCCTTCCACCTTTTAGCCACAACGTCACATCGGCTGGATACAAGGGGAATCGGCGGGTGGAAGGGCTTCATCAGAAGTAATAAGAGAACCGGGACCGTTGAGAACAGGGAGCACACGGCTTTCCTGATGATGTGGCTCGAAAAACACTTCTTTTGCGGAAGAGCTGCCGGTCCAACGACCAACACCCAAGCTTTAGCTGAAGCACTGTCCAAAGGAAGCCATATCCCCCTCGGGAAACATCTGTTAGGGGCTGTATACCATATGCTCCATCAAATCGGCACAAGACTATCCAAGGGAGAGCCGATCGGTAATCAAGGCGGGCCTTGGTGGTTCGTCAATCTGTGGTTGAACCTTTACATGAGCAGAATCACCCAGCAGCCGGTGGACCATATGACGTTCCCTAATATCGAATCGGCAGAGGACCCTACCGAACGTCGCCGATGCATGTCCTTCGGCGAAGCGGCGTCAGCTTTTCCAGGTTGCACGTATTCTGCTACAAAGGTAGCCGAGTACTTTCGATGCTTCTACAATGGATTTAATGAAGACGCAACCATTTGGTTTCCGTATCAGCGAGACGATCCGATCTTTGAACTCCCCACTTGCTTCAATTCGGCTTCCGGCCGATTTGATGAAGATCTCTATGAAGGGTTGATCAAACCAGGGCTCCTACCGGCCAACTTCTTCTCGGGGAAGGATGCCCCTACATACGAATTCTACAACCCTTCCGCTGCAGCACGACAATTCGGCATGGGTCAGTTGCCGATTCAGGTGTTCTTTGCTGGCAAAATCAAGTTTAGAGATGAGCTCACATCTGGCCTGGATTACGGTCGGTTGCGAGACCGAATTCCAGACTCCAGTACAATTAACTTGAACGACTGGCTAGTAGCTCCATTTGCTGTCCAGCCGTTCAAACTCTGGTGGGCCGATTGGAAGCAATTCCTCTTCTGCAACTCAGCATCGGCATACTGCAATCTTCTGGACCCGACCAACATTGACCCAAACACCGAGGTACTTCACATAGCCGATTTTTATTCCTTTTTATTCCTCTTAACATGATCGAGTACTAATGATTTTATTATTTTAGGCCGAGAATCGGACCCCTCCAACACATAGCCGCAGCGGACGGCTAATAGAGGGTTATCCATACACTACTTATCCCCTTATCGGTTATGACGCCCCGTCTGTTGACGTGATTGCGGGCCGAACGAAACAAGTTCATAAAAGGACCACTAAGAAGACCAGTCGCCGAGTCCGGGCTCGTACGGGATCGGCGGATCCTCCTGTACGCGTATCGGCAGAAACTTTGACCGCACCACCTTCTCAGGTCATTCAAGGTGCCGATACTCAAACCATGACGCAAGCTGGGGCGGCCGCCGCATCGTTGTTGTTGGAGGCCATACAGGTAAACCTGAGTTGCACTGCCTCCGATTATTATTTTGATATTAACTTTTCTTTAACCTTAAACTGCACAGAGCATCCCTACGGAAATACCACAATCGGCAGCAGCCCCTCCAGCCATTGACGCGCCCCCACTTCCTTCCGTTGAGGTATAGAACTTTTCGTACCGATTTCCTTTGGGTATTTACGTAATGTATTTATTCAAACCTCTGACATAGGCCATCGGCATATCAATCGCTCTTCAACCGCCGATTTCTTTTCAGGGGGCTGGTCCAAGCACTGCACCGATTATCGTGGAGTCTTCTTCATCTGATGAACCCGTGGCGCAGGCCCCCGAGCAAGGCATGACGGCTTCACAAGTGCAACATGAAGAGATTCGCTTCAAAATGGTAAGTTTCTGTTTCGGCTTCTATCTTAGCCGATTTGCTCTTACTTACAGCTGGTTTATTTCTTTTCTTTATTATCTCCAGGAACAGGACACCCCCGACAACAGCCTCTTTTCTTTTGCGGTCGCCCTCTCTGACGACGAGGAGGTTGCTTCTCGCCAAGTCGCCTTGAGTTCCGTTCCTGATGACGTCCGAGCCAAACTTTCCAGCATCCGATCCCTCCTTCAAGGGGACATCGGCCGACTAGTAGAAGACGCTTCATCGATTCGGCAGCTTTTCAATGACGTCAGCGGACGAGTACCAGAAGAGGCAGAGGAGGCCCTGGCGCCGGCGGCCTTCATCAAGTCTATGAGGATCCCAGTCTTCAGAGCCCTTCGTCACATGGCCGATCGCGCCAAGCTGACCAAGGCTCGCGAAGAGGAAGACGCTTTCAAGCGTCAGGCTCAAGAGGCGCATCGGCGTATCCATGTTCTAGAAGATTCCCGCCCGGCGATCATAGGTGAGATAGACCGCCTCAAGCGTCGGAGGGCGGAACTTGCCAAGGAAATGGAGCAAGTGACCAAGGCAATCAGTGCCGAAGAGAACAAACTCCAAGAGCTACCCTCTGTTATTGCCGATTTGACACGGGAGAGGCAACGCTTTGCTCATGAGGCACTGAGACTCCATCGCAGCGCATCGGAGGTCCCTGGATCGGCGGAAGAAGACCAACGGGTTCTTGACTCTGCCGATCAGATCCGGCGTCGGGCCATCACGGCTATCAATACCCTTCTGGGTAATCTGTAAAACACTGACCGTTTTGTACGAACATTTACTATCTTCTTTGACCGCCCCTCGCGACGCCCTTTCTATTTATTGCCTTCTTATTACCGATGGGACGTGGCTTTACCAGATTTCCACGCATTTTTTTTTTATAAATACCGACCTCGGCGCTTACTCCCGGTAGCACCAATCTTGGCTCTTGGTTTAACTTCTCTGCCCCTTCTCATCGGCGCAATTTCTTTGCCATGGCCTCGTCGTCTTCTTCTTCCTCTGTTAACCAGGTGAAGTCTTTGACCTCTACCTTCCCTTCTTTTTTAGACCCTAAGGAAGAGAATGTTCCCCCTCATTCCTTCTTTGTTTCAGCCTCAACGTCTTAGCCCCGAGCTCGTGCGCGCCATTGAGTGCATTCATTCCGAAGATCCATTAACGTCGGAGGACAAGATGCTGATCGTGGCTCACCGAGAGGAACTCCAGGATCACATTACTACGGAGGCTCGCGTAGTCTTGGATTCGGTGGTGAGTGAAAGTAACCGTCAATCTCCACCCGTCAGGAGCCACCATTGTGACGATCTCAAAGACGACGTCGCCACGGCGGCCCGAACGATCCTGGACTTCGTGGAGAGGAACGGCAGCCGGCGACCTCCCATCGACAGGAGTCATCCACTCCCTCGGCAAGTCGTTCTTGAAGACGCGGGAGCGGGGACTTCGCACCCTCCCGTGGATGTCCCTCGTCAAGTCGAAGCGGAGATTTCAATGAAGGCCATAGAAGAAGAATACCTCCGACTCATGATAGAGTTAGGTCGGGCTGAGAGGGAGCGTAAGAAAAAGAATAATTAGTTATTGTATTTTTTGTTCTAAGGGCGACTAAATGTTTTGTCGGCCATGTGACCCGTCGCCCGTACCGAATGAATGTAATCGGCCGTCCCGGTCGACAATGTGTTTAAACCGATCTGTATCGGCTATGTGTTTGAACCGATTTGTTTCGACTATGTGTGATTGTGTCACGGTCAATTTCTCACGTACCGACCCACATACTAGGGTAGTATCTTTTTAAGTATCTTCCATTTAGAGCTCTAGTAAATTCTTCTCCTTCTATGGTTTCCAAAATATAGGCATTTCCTGGAGCGCATCTGCCGATTCTGTACGGCCCTTCCCAGGTAGGGGACCATTTTCCGAATTTAGGATCTTTCGACCCGATCGGCAACACTAACTTCCATACCAAGTCTCCGGGGGAGAACTGTTTGACTTTGACCTTCTTATCGTACCACCTAGCTACTCTCTTCTTATTTTCTTCAATGCTTATCAGGGCTCTCAATCGCTGGCTAGCCAAATCGTCAAGTTCCCTTTTCATAAGTGACGAGTAATCATCGGCCGATAACTGGTCCTGGAGCGAAATACGCCTCGATCCTGCCCTCGTCTCCCAAGGTAGTACTGCATCGTGACCGTACACCAACTGATAGGGAGACAACTTGGTAGCCCCATGACAAGCCATCCTGTACGCCCAAAGGGCCTCAGTCAAACATAGGTGCCACTTCTTCGGATGTTCTTCAATTTTCCTTTTGATCAATTTAATTACTCCTTTGTTGGAGGATTCTGCTTGACCATTGGCTTGGGCGTAGTATGGAGAGGAATTTAACAATTTGACTCCCATATCGGTCGTAAACTCCTCAAATTCCCCCGATGTGAACATTGTTCCTTGATCGGTTGTTATAGTTTGAGGGATACCGAATCGGTAAATGATGTGGTCCCTTACGAAGTCGGCCATGATAGCCGAAGTCACAGTCCTCAATGGGATTGCCTCCACCCACTTGGTGAAGTAATCAGTAGCCACCAAGATGAATTTGTGCCCTTTGCTCGATGGTGGATAAATTTGGCCGATGAGGTCTATTCCCCAACCCCTGAACGGCCATGGCTTGATGATGGGATTCATAGCCGACGCGGGTGCACGTTGGACATCTCCAAACTTTTGACACTCCTGACAACCCTTATAATATTTGAAACAGTCTTCGAGGATCGCAGGCCAATAGTACCCGTTGTTTCTGATCATCCATTTCATCTTATGTGCCGATTGGTGAGCTCCGCATACCCCTTCATGGATTTCTCCCATTAGAGTCTTGGCTTCCTCTGTCCCAAGGCACTTAAGGAGGACACCGTCGATCGTCCGGTAGAACAGATCGTCTTCGAGTAGCACGTATTTGGTGGCGTGAAAGCGTACTCGTCGCTCCACCTTTTTAGACGGGTCCTTCAGGTAATCGGCAATTTCTTTACGCCAATCGTCGGCTGCAAGTTCTAAGGCCATGGCGCCCAGAATCGGCCGATACCCAGATGCGTGTTGGGCGAGTTTGTTTGCTTCCTCGTTGCGGTCTCTTGGAACATGCTCGATTATTGCCGATTTGAACTCTTTTAAAAGCTGTATGCAATCTTCGTGATAGATTCTTAATATATCATCTTTGCACTCAGCCCTACCGGTTAGTTGATCCACAATTAGCATAGAATCCCCGAAGATCTCAACAGAATCGGCCTTGACTTCTCTCATTAATTGCAAGCCTTTCAATACAGCTCTGTACTCCGCTTGATTGTTAGTGGCGGCGGTTTCTATCGGCAGAGAAAAATCATAGCTTGCCCCCCGAGGCGATATGAGGACGATGCCGATTCCTGATCCGACCCCGCATGATGACCCGTCAAAAAACAATTGCCAAGGTGCTAGTTCCACGAGGGCGATCTCCGGTCCACAGTGCTGGGCGACGAAATCGGCCATGACTTGACCCTTGACGGCTTTTGCCGATTCATACCTTAGGTCAAATTCTGATAAAGCTAAGATCCATTTACCGATTCGTCCTTTCAATATCGGCAGTGACAGCATGTATTTTACTACATCATCTTTGCATACGACTATACATTCTGCCGACAGTAGATAGTGCCTGAGTTTGGTGCACGAGAAGTAAAGACACAAACATAAACGCTCCACCGGAGGATATCTTGTTTCGGCATCCAGGAGTCTCCTACTGACGTAATAAATGACCCGCTCTTTGCCTTCAAACTCTTGGACTAGAGCCGACCCAATAGCTTTTTCATCGGCTGATAAATACAGTTTAAACGGCTTACCAGTTTGAGGGGGAACCAGGACTGGGGGTGAGACCAAGTTTCGCTTGATATCTTCTAACGCCTTGCGCTGTTCTTCTCCCCATATAAATTCCTGGTCTGGCTTCAACTTCAGAAGTGGCGTGAACGCCTGAATTCGTCCAGATAGATTAGATATAAACCTTCTGATGAAGTTTACCTTGCCGATTAGAGACTGTAGCTCAGTTTTGTTCTGTGGGGCGACGACTTTGTTGATGGCCGCTATGGTCTTCTGATTGACTTCTATACCTTGTTCGTGCACCATGAATCCTAAGAACTGTCCGGCGGAGACGCCGAAAGCGCATTTGTTGGGATTCATCTTAAGACCATGCTTTTTGGTACACTCTAGCACCCTTCGCAAATCGGCTAGGTGTTCCTCGTGGCTTTTGGACTTGACTACAACGTCATCGATGTAGATCTCCACCAGGAGGCCAATGAGTTTGTGAAAAATGTAGTTCATGGCTCTCTGATATGTAGCACCAGCATTCTTCAAGCCGAAAGTCATCACTACCCACTCGAATAAACCAAGATGGCCTGGACATCTGAAAGCCGTTTTGGGTATGTCCTCTTCGGCCATAAGTATTTGATTGTACCCGGCGTTTCCATCCATGAAGCTAATAATTTTGTGTCCTGCGGCAGCGTCGATCAGTACATCGGCCGTAGGCATGGGGTAACCATCCATCGGTGCGGCCTGATTAAGATTCCTGAAATCCACGCAAACGCGCAGCTTCCCGTTTTTCTTGTACACTGGCACGATATTAGAAATCCACTCGGCATAACGACATTGCCGAATAAATTTTGCTTCAATTAGCCGAGTTATTTCAGCTTTTATGTCTGGTAAAATTTTAGGATTGCATCGCCGTGCGGGTTGTTGGTACGGCCGATACCCTGGCTTTATGGGTAGCCGATGTTCAACAATAGATCGATCTAATCCGGGCATCTCGTGATACTCCCAAGCAAAACAATCCTTGAATTCTCTTAATAAATTTGTCAATTTACACTTATACTCTGGATCTAAATTTGCATTAATAAAAGTCGGCCTTGGTTTGGTCCCGTCACCTAAGTCTATCATCTCTAATGAATCGGCCGATGTGAATCCGTGTCCCAGCTTCCCGTCTTCTCGGGCGAACTGATCCATCTATTGCGCTTCTTCGGAGCCGACTGCTCGGATCGGCTGTAGGCCAAAATCGGTGACCTTCAGGAAATCGGTTTCCCACACCCTACCTGATATGCATCTGACGGTTTCGCAGCTCCATTGCTGTGCGTCGGCTGCTGCGATGCTGTACGCGGAGTCGGCTTTGACCACCTCGATGTTATCGCCGACCCATTGTACAAGGCATTGATGCATAGTTGACGGGATGCAGCAGTTTGCGTGTATCCAGTCTCGGCCAAGGAGCATATTATAGGACCCTTTGCCATTAATGACGAAAAACGTGGTAGGAAGGGTCTTACTGCCGATGGTGAGGTCGACGCAGAGGGCACCGCGAGCGTTTGACACCTTGCCTTCGAAGTCCTTGAGCATCATGTCCGTCCTGGTTAGGTCGTCGTCGCTCTTTCCCAACTTTCGGAGTACGGCATACGGCATGATATTGACGGCAGCTCCCCCGTCGACCATCAATCTAGTGAGGGGGCGACCGTCAACATGCCCTTTAAGGAACAACGCCTTCATATGTTGTCGTTCGTCGTCTTCGGGCTTTTCGAACGTGGCCATCATTGGTTCTAAAGCCAACCGTGCTGTTTGTTCCTCTATCGCCGACACGTCCTGTTGATCGGCAGGGGTCATGAACTCCATCGGCAATATGAAAACCATACCGATCTCGGCTGCCGATTCATCACCCGCCGACTCATTGTTTCCCTTGTCGTTTCTTTTGGGGCGCCACACCCGAGGCCTCCCTTCCTTCTTGTCCATCGCGCTTTCTTCTTCTTGCTGTTCCCATTGGCGGAGGCGTTGGGTTCTCCGTTTTTGTGATTTGGTTAAACCATCGGGGCACCATCTGGGGTTTATTGGCCTCCCTTCTTTCCCGGCGCGTTCCCATTCTGGCTCGCGTCCTAACGGGTTCTCGTCCATTACCCGAGCATCGGCCATGTCTTCGAGCCGGCTGTGAACGCTGGCTTTGCTATTTGATTGATCATGACGATCGGCCCTGCCCCCCTGCCTATTATGGCTTCTTCCTTCTGACCGATCATATCGGTCACTTCTGCCCCCCAGCCGATCACGCATGGGAGGGCGCTGCTCATCTGGGTTGCGCCAATTCCTGCTGATCGGTTCTGGCCTTCTGTCTCTGGAGCGAGACCTGGTGAACGGCCGATTGCCTCGATAGGGATCGTTGCACTCCGGGCAAGTATCGGCCGATGGTAGCCTGAGGTTATTTTCCCAACAATGTACAAAGAATGGGCATCTCCAGTGCTCCTCGTGCCGACGCATCGCTTCCTCTCGGGACCTCGAGCGTTCATGTTGGCGTTGGTACTTTTGGAGCAGGAACTGGGAAGTAATGCGTGGTCCTTCTGACTCACCATCATCGTCCTCCATTCGTCGCTTTCCCTTGATGTCTTCAGACATGACTTGATTTCTGGGATCGACAGCGCCACTCTTTTTGGCCGACTCGGACGTCAGCACTTTTGTTTGGAGAGAATTCTTTCCCATGTCAGCCATGTTGGTAGGAAAAGGGTGCTGGTCGATTTTCATTGGTTTGGCCGGTTTTGCCAGCACTTCAAATTTGAGTCTGCCCTGCTCAATGGCCGACTGTATTTGTTGCCTGAAGATTTTGCACTCGTTGGTATCATGTGATGTGGCATTGTGCCACTTGCAATACTTCATCTTCTTCAATTGTTCGGCAGAGGGTATTGTATGGTAACGCGAGAGTTTAATCTGCCCTTCCTGGAGTAGAAGATCGAAGATTTTGTCAGCTTTAGTTGTATCGAAACCAAATGCTTCTGGCTCCTTCTTGCCGAACGGGCATGATATCGGCTTCTTTCCCTTAATCCACTCTGCAAGTCCGATTTCGGCATCTTCCTCATCCTCTAATTCTTCCAGGAATGCCACTTTCTTCTGGAAATTCCTTCTTGGATCGAATGGACGCACCTCCTGCCCGGACAATCGGTGGACAATCTGGCTTAGGCTCTCGAACTCTTGTGAAGCATATTTTTCTTTAATATGTGGCAGCAGGCCTTGGAAAGCTATATCGGCCAACTGTGCATCGGTTAGAACCAGGGAGTAGCATTTGTTCCTGATTTCCCGAAACCTCTGTATATACGAGGGTATCGGCTCATCACTTCTTTGCCGGAGACTAGTCAAATCAGACAGCTTCATTTCGTGGACCCCAGCATAGAAGTACTTGTGGAACTGCTTTTCTAGATCGGCCCATGTGATAATTGAGTTTGGTGGCAAAGTTGTGAACCATTGGAAGGCCGATCCAGACAAGGATGACGAGAACAACCGTACCCGCAGGGCATCTTGCGTAGCTGCCTCCCCGCATTGGATGATGAATCTATTCACATGTTCTACGGTGGAAGTGTCATCCATCCTCGAAAACTTGGTAAAATCAGGAACTTTGTACCGATGGGGGAACGGCAACAAGTCATATGTAGATGGGTATGGTGTTCTATAGGTATAAGTTTGCACCTTCGGCTTCAAGCCGAATTGTTCTTGCATTACCTCCGCAATTTGTGCCGACCAATCTGGTTGTTGCTGGGGAATAGTTGGCGGCGGTATCGGCACATGCTGATAAATCGGAGGCTGAATAAAAGGAGGTTGATGAAAAGGTGGTATCTGAGTATAAGCCGGTGATGTAGTAAAGGACGGCTGCTTGTATGAACCACTTGTTTCATCATATAGCATGAGCTCTGACGTCTTGTTAACCTCCGGAGCGATAGGCTGATATGGTGGTATGATCGGCCGAGTGGCCGTTTGGGAGGGTGTCTGGAACGGAGGATTTCCTTGACTGACCGATTGATTCAAACCGGTCGTGTTTAAGGGTGCCCCCCAGGGTAAAGGGATGACTGGAGGGGGTGGTGCAGAGGACGGTTGGATAGAGCCATATCCCAAAGGAGTTGATGACGCAGAAGCACCGGATCCTTCGACAGAAGATTGGATCGGCTGTGAAGCCTGATAAGCCTGATTTGGTGGAATCGGCTGAAAATACGTAGGTCCCCTGTACCCTTGAGGTATACCTCCGGCGAAGGAGTTGACAACAGCATTGTGCACCATGTTTGAAAGTACCGGCGATTGATTGATGAAGGCGTGATGAAGAGATTGTTGAATCATATCGGACATTTTATCCGAATCTTCAGAAATTGTGATCTGGCGGGGAGTAGGGAAAGGAGACTTTTTAACAGTTTCCCCGCTCCTGGAACGACTGAAGGATTTCAAGCAAGTTTTCCGGACTTGCTCCAAATATTTATTCAGATCTTCTTTTTGGTCGTCCTTTAGATCTGCTTCTATCACTTCGATGACGTTATCTTCGGAGACTTCAGCAGCTTTCGACATGACAGCGGTTGTATTGGTCCCACCGGGCGTGCTAAAAGTGTGTTGGCGCTAGAAATCGGTCAACCGAATCCCAGCGACCGACACACGACCCGGGAGAATCTGCTTAGCTCCTGTTCGGGTGAATGCCCTGGTGCGGTTCGCGCGGCGTGCCAGCCAATCTGACCTGTTGATTGGCAAGGATGAACACGTGTCAAATTCAAAAACCACGATCGGCTAAATTTCCGATCGAGAGTGTTTATCAGCGAATCGGCCGATTTACTGTGATAATGAAATCGGCTATAAGACAGCGCGATCCCTGTAGCCTTGTAAACGGAGAAATACTAAAGTAATCGATACAAAGCTTATGAAGACAGCACTAGGAAAAGATCTAATCGGCAATAAATAGATCTAACGACAGAAAGTAATGAAAGCCGATACTACCGATTCCTAGCGGGATAACTGGTGATAAAAACTAGGAAAACAGGTAAAAACCTATGAATCTAGTTAATATCGATAACTGATGAATAAATCTAAACGAAACAACAGCGATGCGCCGGAAGTTAAAGCCTAGATATTACTCGATAAGCGGAACTTACAGAATCGGCCGGAGATCAAGATGATGCAGCCCCGCCAACCCGCACGAACTCGTGAGAAGAAAAAGTAATGGCGAAGTCGCCTGCTCGAAAGTAAGTACGAAGAAGAAAGTAACTTATTGTATTGATTGATTGTTGTGTTTACAGATTTACAAAGGTAGCTATTTATAGCCCCGTACAGATAACTTCTTAACCGACTAGAATTCTATCTCTTATTCAAACAGAAAACAAATATCTACAAGCACAATTCGTATTAGGTTAGCTACCCCACGCTTCGTGGGCTGGCCTCCACCTTATCCTTCCATCCCTTTCCAAGCCCATACAGGCCCAATTAGTCCATCCTCCTGATCGGCCGATTTCTCATCGGCAAAGGATTACCGATTGGGAGTCTGGCGTATTCTCCCTGAAGCGAAGCAAAAGCTGCCAGCCGATTCCTCATTATAGCACCATTTTGACCGATTCCCAACTGTACTTCTCCGATTTCTTTTCTTCTTGACGCCGATTCTACTGGTGACGGAATCCGACGTCAACAATAAGTTACTTAACTACTCCTTCCGTTCCAAATTATAGGTCGTTTTGACTTTTTCTAGATTCATAGTATTTACTATGCATCTAGACATAATATACCTAGGTGCATAGCTATAACTATGCATATAGAAAAGAAAAAGGACCTATAAATTGGGACAGAGGGAGTATTACTTAGATCAAGTATACTTTTATGAATATGGTCTTTGAACTCTTCTATTTTGCACCTATGACTAAATGTTGATGATGCACCATGACTAAATGTTTTATTGCCAATGTTTTTAAGAAATATTTTCTAAGGTTTTAATCTTTATATAGATGTAGTCGTATTCATGGTATAGTTTGTTCTATGCATTTAATTGTGTGTTTTTACTTGTCATGCAGGCTTCTGGTATGGTGACAATGGAGGATGGTTCTTGCGGATACCCAAGCACTCCAGCTTCCCTTCTAGGAATGTTTTCTACTATATTTTTCATGTTCTCTCATATAGGAATCTATACAGCAGCTAGATGCATATGTTGCAAAAGGCGACGTAATCATTCTAACTTGAAGTGGATAATAGGGTCAATCTGCTTCATTATTTCCTGGTAATACCATGCATCAGTATTTTTCCTATCTTAACTACTACTTTATCCTCGGAGTCATTGATTGTGTACTGTCGGTCCTTTAGATTTTACTAGCACGCGCGCGCGCACACTAAACTACAAAAGAATGAAAGTAGAAAATCATTATATTTCTAAATGAGTTTATCACTGTCTTATTATGCAACCAGTTGTGCCACTAATAATCATGACCAGTGGCGGATCCAGAAACGGGCTCCGCCCCGGGCTAACTAATATAAGGCTTGAAATCTTACTAGCCATACACTATTAGATATAATATATTTTTCAAAGAGCACAATTCAACCAATAGACTCAAACAATACATAGAATATTGAAGGTAGAAAAGTACCAAATTAAGAGTCTTCCATGATAAAAAAAGAACCATACATGTCTTCATGAATTAACACCACTTCCACTTGTTCCGACGTCCTCAATTCTACATTAAAATTTTCAACATATCAGCCCTATATAAAGCAAGATAACATTATGTATTTAAATAGACTAATACAAGTAAACAACACGCACCTTGAGCACTCGTTTGGCAAATTCTAACTTCTAAGATATGAAATGTTGTAATTGCAAAGTAAGACTCAATCACTCAAATACCAGTCCTGCTGAATCATTCAATGAAATGAAATATTCATGATTTTGCATTTTTGCTAGTAGGCAGTAGCAATCATAGAGCAATTTTCAAAAAAATAAATAAAACCTTTGCAGTTCAGCAGACACCCGACAGCAGGCCTGGGGCCTGGGGGCAAGCCGGCAGGGCACTGACCGAGTGGCCGGCCGCAGTGTAACACCCGCTATTTTTAGTCATCAAAGTGAATTTGAAGAATTGAAAGCAATTCGAGAAGAAAAGAAAAAGGAATTGACCGAAAAATCAAATTCGGGTCAAATTTGGCCGAAATTTGAATTTTGGATTTGAAATTCAGAAAAATTCGGCGAAAATATAGAGTGGAAGTGTAAAGATGATTAGAACTTAAGGGTCAAAAATTTGGAATAATATTTTATCCTAAACACTCAAAGGAAATCAGAGAAGGAAATGAAAAGCAACGTTTACTATTCACCGTCCGAAAACAAGAAATTAGAAAAACAGCTCAGAGTCCATTTTGGAAATTGAATTCTGACAAATTTCTCAAATAAGTAAATCAGGACAACTATACCATGTTGAAGTATGAACTTTGGACTCCTAAATCTAGGTATTGTTGATCAGGAATAACAGAGGGAACCATTTCAAATGGAGGCCTAAAGTTGGCACTTTGTCACAATAGGCGACCTTGCTGGAAATTGGTTAAGTCTGAAATTGGTATTGAGTACCTGCCTCTAGAACCAATTTCTGGGGAAATTTCCGTAAAAGTGAGCAGATGTTTTTGGACATTAGTGTAATATGGACTATGGAGAAGGTAAATGAATAGTTGTTGTCCAGAGAAAGTGGGAGGTTTGAATTCAAATTGGAGCCAAAAGTCAGCAATTGAGCAGGATTCGAGCTCCTCGCTGAAATAACTAAGTCTGGAAAATATGATGAGTATCTATCTTCGAAACCGAATTCTGCCTAATTTTTCAAGTAAGTGAGCAAAGGCAACTAGACAGCGGTGAAGTACGATCCTTGGACATGTTTAATAAGGTGTTGTTGCTCAGAGATAGCGAAAGAATTAAATTTAAATCAGAGCTCAAAGTCAGCACTCTAGCTATTTCGGCCAACTCTCGAGCTGCGTAAATTCTAAGTTTGAAACAGTGTTAACTAGCAATGTTTGGAGCAATTTTCAGGAAAATCCAGTGCAAAGGCTATATGGTTTCTGGTGCAAAATGGAATCCTTATTAGTTGTAGAACACAAATAGGGAGTAGTTGGCCTATATGGAATACAATTGGGCTACTGAAATTGGTGCTAAAGAAGGGTAAACGACCACATTGGAAGACTGTCGAAACTGAATCCGAAAATTCAGTTGACAGTAAAGTGACAGGAGCTTGGAGCTCCGAAATCTCGACCTTAGGATGCTTAATTCGGTTGGAGGCCAATCTATCAAATGGAGTATTTGAACTACTCTACAAGTTTGCTTAAAGGAGTTCTACGAGTTGAGATGGAGTATCTTGAGTATTGGAGGGATGAACAAATCGTTTTGAAAGGAAGAAATAAGAACAGAGGCGACAGGCAGTAGAAACAGAGCAGCGCGGCAGTGCCGTGCCGCCGCCGGCTCTCGCGCATGTCGGCCAGCGCGACGGTCACCGCTGTGCCACGTCGCCACCACGAGCCAAGCTGAACGTGGCACGGTGAAAGACCACGACCTTGCTTTCCCGCGCTTATCCTTTCACCGGCCGTATTACATCGACAGAAGCAAAGCTCGGTCATGCAGTACCGCCGCCGGCCAAATTCACCCACGCCGCCGCTTCTCCTTGCAATTCCATCCACCCAAAGTTCCGCCAGCTACTCCTCAACGTCCCAAGCTCCTCCATTTTCCAGCTCCCCGCCGTCAAGCTCCGGTGTGCCGCTATTTCCATCCGCCGGCCGCCGTCATCCAATCCCCAAGGTGAGCTCCTAAATCGGCTTTTCCTTCTCGATTGGCGGGCCTAGGGGTGTCCTGCGAAGGTGTGGGAGCTGTTGGGGAAGTCGGGGGAATAGCTTGTGCCGCCTCCGTGCGCCGCCATGACCGGCCGACGGCCAAGCCGTGGCCGCCCGTGGAGGGGCCGGCTCGGGCCGCCTCCCGGCGAGCTGCGGCTGGGCGCGGGTGCGCCGGGTCTGGGCGCCGCCGCCCCGTCTCGCTCGAGCCGCCGGAGAGCCACCATCGGCCGGGCTGCCCCGTCCTTCTCCTGCCGGCGTGCGCCCGGCCTTGGTCGGGGGAGGAAGAAGCCCCCTGACCAAGGGGGCCGCCCGTCAGCCGCACAGGAGGGAGGGAAATAAAAGGATAAGGGCCGGCAGCCATTTTGGGCCGAGGAAAAGGCGCCGGCCCAGCTAAGCGCGCGCGGCATAGAGAAGAAGGGGAAGGCCGGTGGGCCGTTTATTGGCTTAAAGAAAGAAATGGGCCATGAAGCCCAGGTTGGAGTGGGAGAGGAAAAGAAGAGGGCCAGCTACCGTCTTGGGCCGGGGGAAAGCGCGGGCCCAGCTAGCCGCTCGGTGTAAAGGAGGAAGGGAGATCCGGTGGGCTGTCCGAGGGATTTGAAAGGAAAATGGACCGTGCGGCCCAGGTGGAGTGCAAAAGAAGAAAGAAAGGGGGGAAAGGTGGGCCGGCGGGTGAGAGGGAGACCCTGGGCCGGATTAGTAGGCCGAGTATCAAAGGGAGAAAAGAAATAAAAGGTGGGCCGGCCGGGGTTGAGAAAAAAAAAAGAGAGAGAAGGCTGCCGCAAAAGGCCACGCATGGAAGGTTAAGTTGACGGGCCACCTTTTGGCCCGAGGAAGGGTGCCGACCGTGGGCCCCACGTGTTAGTGAAGAAAAGAAGAAGAAGAATAGGAGACCGGATGGGCCCTAGGTGGAAGTGATAGTGGGTAGAAGAAGGTTGGGTAAGAAAAGTTTGGGCCGGGGGTTTTTATTAAATCTTAGGTTTTCTTTTATTAGATAAATAGATTAAATGCTGCTTTCACCATTTAATTCACAGGAAATTCTAGAAGTGCCCAAAATTAGTGAAACCAATTTTATTAGGGTTGTTTTATTTTCCGTTATGCATTAAAATTCTTAAACCCTAGGAAAAATAATAAAAATTTAGGTATTTATTTAATGCCTTTTTATGTAAGGTATTTAAATAAATGCTTAAACTTTATTAAATGTATAAAACTTGAAAATGCTTTATTATCCACAAATTATTAGTAATTCATAGGAATTAGGTTTTTGAGATTAGAAAGTTATCATAATGCTTTTAAAAAAAATAAATAAAAAGGTCTAAGATAGGATTAGTAAAGGAAATAAAAATGGTGGGTTAATCTTTAGGGTTTTTGTGTGTTGGCTTGCAACTTTATCATGATAAATTGTATAGTCCTTGTTGGATTGCAACTTTATCATGAAGGAAAGTTGTATAGTCTTGTATTCAAAAGTTTGCATCTCTAACTCTTGCATATACTGAATCGTAGACGTCACAACTCCTGAAGTGGAATTCATGGAATTCAGCTGGAGATGGACAGCGTTCGCGAAGTGTGGAATGCCTCTTTTAATAAAGAAGTTTTCCGAAGAACTAACCTTTGTTGATCCCAGGCAAGCCCCGGTGCATTTATACCTATCTATTTTAGAGTCGTTATTTCATGTGACTAGTTATAGATTATTGTCTATTGTATGCACTAAGTCTAGGAGTTGAATGAAACCTATTCTTGTGTATGATCATGCCTTGTTTTAAGGACATCTTTGCCACTTGTTCAAATCTTAGAAACTACCCAAGTCTAGAAGTGCTTACTTGCTTACATGATCGGTTTACCAACCTTAAGGAAAACTCTTAAGTCATACATGTTGCTTATGAAGGACAGTTTGGAATATGGAAAGGGACAGAAGCTAGAGATGTAGTTCTGTCTGTTAGATTAATCTGGTTAAGGACCGATCCGTGTCTTAACCATTGATCAAGTGATAACCTCTGATCACTTACTGGGTATGGGACCAGTAAAGCCCAGTAGATTAGTAAATTCTATGATCAGGAATGCTTCGTACCCGCATTTGACGTGCTGGAGATTGGCAGGGGTGTAGCCTGAAACTCACATGGAGATCAGGCCAGACGTGGGGTCCCATGTGAGGGTGCATCCCTGGGTCCGGGTAGTTGTATTCCTAATCATTGACTTTGCTAATCGAGAGGTTGTTAGTACGACCTGTACAGTCGTATATAGCTGGTGATCAGGGTACTCTCCTGCAGGATGTAATTAGATCCGGATCGCCGCAATTCTCGGTTATGAATGCACTTGATCGCTGTTAAGCTTCGTAGTATGAACTCATGCGATATAAAATCTCATGTTGCCAAGTACTGTATGATTTAACAGCTGTGGTTGTTTTTACTTCTGCTATTATTTAGAATGGTTAGGTAATAACTTAACCCAAATAAAAGATAAAAGTAAGGTATCACTTGTAGTAAGCTTTTCGGCAAAAATTGCATTAGCCAAGTACACCAAAAAGCTAAGCATACTCTTCCAAAGAAAGCTATTATATTGGTTAGTCGGGTAAGACTTGCTGAGTACTTCGTACTCAGGGGATCCCTTGTTGTTGTTTTCAGAAACCCAGCAGGGACTCACCGAAGAGGAAGCTCTGAAGATCTAGAGTATCTTATGAGTCTCATGATACTCTAGAATAAAACTTAAATGTTTGCTTTTCTTCCGGACTGGTTCATATTTTAAATTCTTAGAAACACACTAACTTGCACTATTAAGTTTGTTTCAAACTATGGTTGTAATATATCGTACCTTGGTTATGTCTTTAAAAATGTAATATTTGTTGATATTATCCCATCGCGGATATTATCCTGATGTATGGCTATGAAACACGTCGTGGATCCTTCGAGGAGTCCTAGGGACACTCGACGGACTACCAGACTTATGCTATTTTAGGTGCGTTTCGGATAATTGTTGTTTCGACAGCGATTAGACGCACTTAAACCAGCTTAAGTTGGGCGGTTCCGCCACAGCTGGTATCAGAGCCGTAGGTTGGGATAATCAACAGATATTACCATTTAAAAACTGAAACTCTAATTTAAAATAAAGAAAACATGAGTCACAGGTGGCAGTAGTGTTAATTGGTTGTTTGTTTTGCAGATGCTAACTGTTTGCTGCGTGTCGCTAGTATTCGGTAGTCTAATATTTAGGGAGAGATTACGATGCCACCAATTTTTCTACGAGTGTGTACATGAGTCTGAAAGTACGTAGGAATCATTGCATCATGTTTGCATTGCATGCTTCAAAACTTTTGGGTTTGGAGAGTGCCGTTAGACCTAAACCTGTCCCGTGTAATAGAAGCTAGACGTAGTAAGGGAGTCGATGCAATAGGGAACTGCAGAAGAGAAGATCAAGACAGACGGATGGACACCAAATCTTATTTGAGTAAGTAATTAGAACAACTTAGACTGTCTGGTGTGAGAAGAATAAGGAATAAATTAGATCCAGTCTGACAAGAGTTATGGGATTAGAAATCAGGACTATAGCATTGGAAGCATTAGATAAAGGTTTGAAGGATTTTCTTAAATGGAGCACGACGTTATCGCAATCACTTCATGAGCTCAGAAGACTTCAATGTATAATCTCCATCAAGATGCCATTCAAGTAATGTTATTAGAGAGAAAGGAATGGAGGTTCAAGGATAAGGGAAAATGATATTCCCTATGAATTTGATATAAATAAGAAGGCAGCTCTTGCACGAGATCGTAATATGGGAAAAGTTATGAGGAAAGCAGTTAAAGAAATTGAGTAAATATAAGGTCAATTGACGAAAGCTCAGGAATCCATTGATTTGATGCCTCGGAGATATATCAGAAAACCAAGGAAACCAAGACAACATCTGTTCGTCCCGATTGTAATGAAAGGAAAGGAGGATATTGTGGATAACGATATGGGTGTAAATGGACTTGCATCTTAAGAAGTAGATCTGCATATTTATGAGAATCTAGATAGTCTTGGTGTGGAAATGGAAGAGAATTTAGGAAGAGTCATATGAAAACTAATCAACTGTTTAGCTAAGGACAATATTGAAGGGGGTTGTTTTTAAGAACCATATACCAAGGTTTGTGAGATGCAGGGAATAATGATATTAAAGGAACAAGAGGAAGTTTAATGAGTTTCGGTCTGTTGGATTTTTGTGACCCCAGAATGTCGGACCCAAGAAGACACATTAATCCGGGTCAGAACTCGTGATGTAGAGCCACCATAAATTCTTACCTTGGTTGATGCTATTGCTAGTCTTATGAATTCAAGAACTAAGCAAGCTAGACTGCTGAGCAGGGACATTCAAAGTACAGCGAATTAACGTGGTTGTTGGGGATGGAAGCAGTATCCATAACACCAATTTTTGGAGACACTATTCTTAACCTTTCATACAACAACTGGACAGATACTATCCCAGCTGCTCTATGTGATCTACAAGCTCTCAATCCGCTAAATTCATCTCGCGATCATCTCATGGGAAAAGTGCCGAGTGTTCCAAAAAGGTTACAGCTGTTACACTCAATGGCAATTTAAGGTCTTTGCAGCAGAGTATGTGAGCTGCATGTACCACATGCGATGTTGTTTCTTTGCATACAACAAGATTAAAAGTTTTGGGTTAAAATATATATCCCCATTGTTGGTTTTGTGGCACTATTCATATTATCGTGATGCCTTATACTTCAATAGAGAAAGTCCCTCATAATGCCATCACCGTTGGTTTCTTCTAGTAAGAGCTTCAGTAAAGTTTTCTACAAGGATTGAGCTCGGGTCACTGAGAATTTCACGGAGTCTTTGATTAGGAAAGGAAGCCATGGTTCAGTTTACAGAGAAAAGCTAATCCAAGTAAACAGGGTTGTTGGCTGTGAAGGCTTTTGACATGAACATATAAGGCACCAATGGGAATTTTATATTAGAATACAAAGCTCTGAGGAGATGTGTACAATTTTAGAGTATTGCTGGCAGAGACACTAACAGGGAGAAAGCTAGCAGATCTTGTGTTCTGCGATGGAATAAGCATTATTAACCATTATCGAGAAGAATCTTCCAAACCAGATACTTCATATCCTTGATGTTCAACTCTAAAAAGAATGCCAGGAGTTTTCTGGAGCAGATTTGGAAGAAGATAACGCAGTCTACTCATGCTTGTTAAAGCTGCTAGGAATGGCATTTTCTTACACATGTCAGCCTCTAATCACTGTATGAACATGAGACAAATTGTTGCAGAATTACACGTAAATCCAAACATTATATATGGATACCTGTGTGATTCTTCGATGTACGGAAACTCAAAAAGATTGAGTTTGTAGGACATTAACTCCAGGGTTCCGCAGGCACATGATGGACCAGCTATCTGGTTAGGCGATCCGTCAGAAAAGAAGATAGCTTGGGAAGATTTCAAGATAATTATTTGTACCCAGTTTCTGCTAAAAAGGATTACAAGAGTACAGCTGGAACAACTTCTAAAAATTTTAGCAGAGACACAAGAGTGTTTGGAAGTATCTAAGTGCATTCAACCATCTGGCACAAAATGCTCCCAAACATATGAACACTAAGTCTGAGAAAAGGAATTGCTCCCAAACACTTTTACAGATCATAGTTCTGCCATGAACATAGTAATCCCCAGGAAAGATAAGAGCTTTGGACAAACCCCTTAGAAGGGAGGAATCCTTGGAATGGGAGGACATTTCTTTCAAGGCATCTGAAAGTATGCCTCAGGAGCTGAAGGTTGTCTACTAAGAACCTGCTAGGTCTACTTATAGGCCCCAACCACAATTGTCATCTCAGTCATGGGTTATCCAGAACCCGGATAATACTCCATGTTCAACAAACCCATGAGTACCTGAAAGGTTAAAGCACCACTATCCTTGCAATTCTACAGCCGTATTATAACATAACTATGGAAGGACTGGTTTCGCCAGAAATCTCCATTTTTTAAAGAAAGGGCTAGAACAAGCTCAGAAGAAAACAAAGGAATAAGAATACTTCGGAAATAAGTAAGCTAAAGTGATGTTACTTGCTTTACCCAGATGAAAGGAGGGTGTTCTATTTCAAAAGCTGAATAATAGTACTCAAGAAGATGGGCTTGAGAAAGGAGATCTTAGATGAAGCTTGTTATTAGGATTCTCTATGCACCCGGGAACTATAAAAATGTATTAACACCTGAAGCAATGATTTGGTGGACAAGAATGAAAAGGCAGATAGCTGAGTAGGTATCTGAAAGTAATACGTGTCAAAAGGTGAAAAGCTATGTATCAGGAATCGGTTAACTTATTGCAACTCTTAACCATTCCTGAATGGAAGTAGGAAGACATTTTCCTGGATTTTACGGTAGAACTTCCTACTACCTCAAAGGGGTATGATTTCATATAAGTTATCATAGCTTGACTCACTAAGACGGCTCATTTCATTCCTGTCAAGACCGCTTATCATATGTCAGCTTGTGTGGAGTTTTATATGTCTCGGGTAGTATCGTTACATGGAATACCCAAGACAATTGTCTTTAATTGAGGTTCTCGACTTGTCCTTGGATTCTGGGAATAAATGTGTGAGGCAATGGGAACTACCCTTATTAAGGACAAAGGATGCTTGGTTAGACAGAAAAAGATATGCTTCAAGCCTGTATTCTTACCTTCTCGAAGAAATGGGATGAATGTTTTGCCTCTAGCAGAAATGGAAAGAAGGTTTGCTTTTTAATTTGGTTGGAATCAAGAGAAAGAGTACATTTGGACCAGATCTAGTCATTTAAAGTTAAGGAGAAAGTCCAAAAAAAATTGTAAAGAACCTTGAAATAGCTTAGTCCTGACAGAAAGGTTATTCGGATACAAAAAGAGGATCTGTGGAATTTTATTTTGAGACTTTGTACATTTCGGAGTATCCCCGATGAAAAGAATACACCGGGTTGGAGTAATTTGCTCCGATATATATCTGTCCGTATAAAAATTCTGGATCGGAAGACCATCAATGCTCGAACTAAGAGTATCAGATTGTACAAGGTGCAAGCTCCAGGTGAAGCTACTTGGGAACAGACTGAAGACCTAGAGTCTAAATATTTTAAGTTATTTGAAACTGTCCGTATCAGATGAACAAAAGCCACCACCTCACTTTCCTTATACAGACAAGAGAAAATATGATGTCTGAGGCAGTTTCCTTTCCATTCTCAAAAACCGAGGATTTAACCCTGGGAATCTCGGGACGAGATTCTGTTAAGGGGGAGGGGCTGTAACACCCGCCATTTTTAGTCATCAAAGTGACTTTGAAGAATTGAAAGCAATTCGAGAAGAAAAGAAAAAGGAATTGACCGAAAAATCAAATTCGGGTCAAATTTGGCCGAAATTTGAATTTTGGATTTGAAATTCAGAAAAATTCGGCGAAAATATAGAGTGGAAGTGTAAAGATGATTAGAACTTAAGGGTCAAAAATTTGGAATAATATTTTATCCTAAACACTCAAAGGAAATCAGAGAAGGAAATGAAAAGCAACGTTTACTATTCACCGTCCGAAAACAAGAAATTAGAAAAACAGCTCAGAGTCCATTTTGGAAATTGAATTCTGACAAATTTCTCAAATAAGTAAATCAGGACAACTATACCATGTTGAAGTATGAACTTTGGACTCCTAAATCTAGGTATTGTTGATCAGGAATAACAGAGGGAACCATTTCAAATGGAGGCCTAAAGTTGGCACTTTGTCACAATAGGCGACCTTGCTGGAAATTGGTTAAGTCTGAAATTGGTATTGAGTACCTGCCTCTAGAACCAATTTCTGGGGAAATTTCCGTAAAAGTGAGCAGATGTTTTTGGACATTAGTGTAATATGGACTATGGAGAAGGTAAATGAATAGTTGTTGTCCAGAGAAAGTGGGAGGTTTGAATTCAAATTGGAGCCAAAAGTCAGCAATTGAGCAGGATTCGAGCTCCTCGCTGAAATAACTAAGTCTGGAAAATATGATGAGTATCTATCTTCGAAACCGAATTCTGCCTAATTTTTCAAGTAAGTGAGCAAAGGCAACTAGACAGCGGTGAAGTACGATCCTTGGACATGTTTAATAAGGTGTTGTTGCTCAGAGATAGCGAAAGAATTAAATTTAAATCAGAGCTCAAAGTCAGCACTCTAGCTATTTCGGCCAACTCTCGAGCTGCGTAAATTCTAAGTTTGAAACAGTGTTAACTAGCAATGTTTGGAGCAATTTTCAGGAAAATCCAGTGCAAAGGCTATATGGTTTCTGGTGCAAAATGGAATCCTTATTAGTTGTAGAACACAAATAGGGAGTAGTTGGCCTATATGGAATACAATTGGGCTACTGAAATTGGTGCTAAAGAAGGGTAAACGACCACATTGGAAGACTGTCGAAACTGAATCCGAAAATTCAGTTGACAGTAAAGTGACAGGAGCTTGGAGCTCCGAAATCTCGACCTTAGGATGCTTAATTCGGTTGGAGGCCAATCTATCAAATGGAGTATTTGAACTACTCTACAAGTTTGCTTAAAGGAGTTCTACGAGTTGAGATGGAGTATCTTGAGTATTGGAGGGATGAACAAATCGTTTTGAAAGGAAGAAATAAGAACAGAGGCGACAGGCAGTAGAAACAGAGCAGCGCGGCAGTGCCGTGCCGCCGCCGGCTCTCGCGCATGTCGGCCAGCGCGACGGTCACCGCTGTGCCACGTCGCCACCACGAGCCAAGCTGAACGTGGCACGGTGAAAGACCACGACCTTGCTTTCCCGCGCTTATCCTTTCACCGGCCGTATTACATCGACAGAAGCAAAGCTCGGTCATGCAGTACCGCCGCCGGCCAAATTCACCCACGCCGCCGCTTCTCCTTGCAATTCCATCCACCCAAAGTTCCGCCAGCTACTCCTCAACGTCCCAAGCTCCTCCATTTTCCAGCTCCCCGCCGTCAAGCTCCGGTGTGCCGCTATTTCCATCCGCCGGCCGCCGTCATCCAATCCCCAAGGTGAGCTCCTAAATCGGCTTTTCCTTCTCGATTGGCGGGCCTAGGGGTGTCCTGCGAAGGTGTGGGAGCTGTTGGGGAAGTCGGGGGAATAGCTTGTGCCGCCTCCGTGCGCCGCCATGACCGGCCGACGGCCAAGCCGTGGCCGCCCGTGGAGGGGCCGGCTCGGGCCGCCTCCCGGCGAGCTGCGGCTGGGCGCGGGTGCGCCGGGTCTGGGCGCCGCCGCCCCGTCTCGCTCGAGCCGCCGGAGAGCCACCATCGGCCGGGCTGCCCCGTCCTTCTCCTGCCGGCGTGCGCCCGGCCTTGGTCGGGGGAGGAAGAAGCCCCCTGACCAAGGGGGCCGCCCGTCAGCCGCACAGGAGGGAGGGAAATAAAAGGATAAGGGCCGGCAGCCATTTTGGGCCGAGGAAAAGGCGCCGGCCCAGCTAAGCGCGCGCGGCATAGAGAAGAAGGGGAAGGCCGGTGGGCCGTTTATTGGCTTAAAGAAAGAAATGGGCCATGAAGCCCAGGTTGGAGTGGGAGAGGAAAAGAAGAGGGCCAGCTACCGTCTTGGGCCGGGGGAAAGCGCGGGCCCAGCTAGCCGCTCGGTGTAAAGGAGGAAGGGAGATCCGGTGGGCTGTCCGAGGGATTTGAAAGGAAAATGGACCGTGCGGCCCAGGTGGAGTGCAAAAGAAGAAAGAAAGGGGGGAAAGGTGGGCCGGCGGGTGAGAGGGAGACCCTGGGCCGGATTAGTAGGCCGAGTATCAAAGGGAGAAAAGAAATAAAAGGTGGGCCGGCCGGGGTTGAGAAAAAAAAAAGAGAGAGAAGGCTGCCGCAAAAGGCCACGCATGGAAGGTTAAGTTGACGGGCCACCTTTTGGCCCGAGGAAGGGTGCCGACCGTGGGCCCCACGTGTTAGTGAAGAAAAGAAGAAGAAGAATAGGAGACCGGATGGGCCCTAGGTGGAAGTGATAGTGGGTAGAAGAAGGTTGGGTAAGAAAAGTTTGGGCCGGGGGTTTTTATTAAATCTTAGGTTTTCTTTTATTAGATAAATAGATTAAATGCTGCTTTCACCATTTAATTCACAGGAAATTCTAGAAGTGCCCAAAATTAGTGAAACCAATTTTATTAGGGTTGTTTTATTTTCCGTTATGCATTAAAATTCTTAAACCCTAGGAAAAATAATAAAAATTTAGGTATTTATTTAATGCCTTTTTATGTAAGGTATTTAAATAAATGCTTAAACTTTATTAAATGTATAAAACTTGAAAATGCTTTATTATCCACAAATTATTAGTAATTCATAGGAATTAGGTTTTTGAGATTAGAAAGTTATCATAATGCTTTTAAAAAAAATAAATAAAAAGGTCTAAGATAGGATTAGTAAAGGAAATAAAAATGGTGGGTTAATCTTTAGGGTTTTTGTGTGTTGGCTTGCAACTTTATCATGATAAATTGTATAGTCCTTGTTGGATTGCAACTTTATCATGAAGGAAAGTTGTATAGTCTTGTATTCAAAAGTTTGCATCTCTAACTCTTGCATATACTGAATCGTAGACGTCACAACTCCTGAAGTGGAATTCATGGAATTCAGCTGGAGATGGACAGCGTTCGCGAAGTGTGGAATGCCTCTTTTAATAAAGAAGTTTTCCGAAGAACTAACCTTTGTTGATCCCAGGCAAGCCCCGGTGCATTTATACCTATCTATTTTAGAGTCGTTATTTCATGTGACTAGTTATAGATTATTGTCTATTGTATGCACTAAGTCTAGGAGTTGAATGAAACCTATTCTTGTGTATGATCATGCCTTGTTTTAAGGACATCTTTGCCACTTGTTCAAATCTTAGAAACTACCCAAGTCTAGAAGTGCTTACTTGCTTACATGATCGGTTTACCAACCTTAAGGAAAACTCTTAAGTCATACATGTTGCTTATGAAGGACAGTTTGGAATATGGAAAGGGACAGAAGCTAGAGATGTAGTTCTGTCTGTTAGATTAATCTGGTTAAGGACCGATCCGTGTCTTAACCATTGATCAAGTGATAACCTCTGATCACTTACTGGGTATGGGACCAGTAAAGCCCAGTAGATTAGTAAATTCTATGATCAGGAATGCTTCGTACCCGCATTTGACGTGCTGGAGATTGGCAGGGGTGTAGCCTGAAACTCACATGGAGATCAGGCCAGACGTGGGGTCCCATGTGGGGGTGCATCCCTGGATCCGGGTAGTTGTATTCCTAATCATTGACTTTGCTAATCGAGAGGTTGTTAGTACGACCTGTACAGTCGTATATAGCTGGTGATCAGGGTATTCTCCTACAGGATGTAATTAGATCCGGATCGCCGCAATTCTCGGTTATGAATGCACTTGATCGCTGTTAAGCTTCGTAGTATGAACTCATGCGATATAAAATCTCATGTTGCCAAGTACTGTATGATTTAACAGCTGTGGTTGTTTTTACTTCTGCTATTATTTAGAATGGTTAGGTAATAACTTAACCCAAATAAAAGATAAAAGTAAGGTGTCACTTGTAGTAAGCTTTTCGGCAAAAATTGCATTAGCCAAGTACACCAAAAAGCTAAGCATACTCTTCCAAAGAAAGCTATTATATTGGTTAGTCGGGTAAGACTTGCTGAGTACTTCGTACTCAGGGGATCCCTTGTTGTTGTTTTCAGAAACCCAGCAGGGACTCACCGAAGAGGAAGCTCTGAAGATCTAGAGTATCTTATGAGTCTCATGATACTCTAGAATAAAACTTAAATGTTTGCTTTTCTTCCGGACTGGTTCATATTTTAAATTCTTAGAAACACACTAACCTGCACTATTAAGTTTGTTTCAAACTATGGTTGTAATATATCGTACCTTGGTTATGTCTTTAAAAATGTAATATTTGTTGATATTATCCCATCGCGGATATTATCCTGATGTATGGCTATGAAACACGTCGTGGATCCTTCGAGGAGTCCTAGGGACACTCGACGGACTACCAGACTTATGCTGTTTTAGGTGCGTTTCGGATAATTGTTGTTTCGACAGCGATTAGACGCACTTAAACCAGCTTAAGTTGGGCGGTTCCGCCACACGCAGCCCGCAGGGGCCAGGCGCCCAGGCGCCA
>NC_028453.1:18130844-18168943 GCF_000263155.2 Setaria italica
CCTGTCGGGGAGTCGGGGACGGCGGCGGCCGGCGGTTGGCGGCGCGGCCGCGCGGGTGGCGCCGTGGCCTGTGGCGGCGCGGCGGACTGGCGGCGCGGCCGCGCGGGTGGGGGTGGGCGGGTGGCGGCGCGGCGGACTAGCGGACAGGAGGCAGGGGCACAGGCAGGGCGACGGGCCGGGTGAATTCGCGAACCAGCTAGAGCGACTCCGCGAGGCCCGCGTTGGGCGACGGCCTAGCTAGAGCGACTCCGCGTCCGCGAGGCCCACGACGGGCCACGGCCTGCTAGCCAGCCTATTGGGCTTTCTCCTTCTCGGGGTGGGCTAATTGGCTGATAGGCCTTTTTATGCTATTTTTATGAATCAATTTTCCACTGCTCATGGGCCTCGCCCCGGGCTGCAGCCCGGGCAGCCCGGGGCCCAAATCCGCCCCTGATCATGACCAACATCAATCTCAATGCCTTATTAGTGCATTTTCCACTTAATTCATGTTAGGGCCGTCTCCAGGAATTTGAGGTACAAGAGTGAAAAGCGAGCCCTAAAAGTTAAAGAAAAATCATATGTTTAATATATCTAAGATATGCTACATAATTATGTTACTTCGGTACATGATTTATAGAAAAAGTAATTTGAATTAATTTACATGAACTCTAGTCTTCTTAAGATAATAAAACAGAATAATGCTGAACCTTGAAATTGGAATGAGCATTAATCTGTAAATTTTGGACGTGTGACATCAACTATCTTTTAAAAAAAACATCCTATCTGAAGTTTTAACCTGTTATTGCAGAGCAATTTACATCATTTGAAATTCCACAAGTGGTCTACATAACAAGGGACAATTATGGAAGTAATCAAATGCTAAAACAATTTCTGAATTCCATCATTGGTTGATCGATCGACACACTTACCAATAGGTCTGCCATGCATACTGTATAGCAGAGATGGCATGCGTGATGCCTTCATTCTTATGTATAGCAGTGATAGCCACGAATGGACATGCAATGGGACTTTTCCTTTTCCCTTCCTGATTAAGTCCATACTTAATCACATACTAGCAATTTGGTGGCCCCAGATTTTTCATGGCCCTGTTCCAGTGCTCACCTGGCGCTCCCTCGTCGACGGCCCTGCTCATGTAAATATGGGAAAAAATTATAAATTGTCATTAATTCTGTTATCACCCTTTCTATAGATTGGCTTTCGTACCAGCAATATTGCTACTGCTCGATGCTACATTCTTGAATGACCAAAGGAACAAGATCGGGTTTAAATCCTACCTGGAGTCCTCGTGTGGGGGCACTGATGATGGCCTGTCAACTGCTGGTGGAATACTAGTCCTCGTCAGCAACTTCCTTCGCATAGGCTACTACCTCGCTCTGCGCCCAATAAAGGGCATCCTCCCAGTTGGGGAGCCTGAAATGCAAGGCACGATCGAAATCGCCATGGGCCAGGCACAATTGCCACCACCAGTGATGACATGACAGTACAAGTGTAGTGAGTACCCAATCGGTTGTCGTGAATGGTTATACCTGCTCTTGTTCCCACAATGGTTATACATGGATGGATGGATGGTTGTGTGTGAACCTCTCAATCGAACAAGTTTCCTTCTTTTGCAACTGAATGATAAAATCTCATGGAAGAATGGTTAGGTAAGGCATTGTAACATCATCGGTTTGTTATGATAAATTAACGAGTGATAAACAATATTCTACGTCTTGCTTTGACGGCGTCCTACCTCAGCTTCCAACCCTTCGTTCAGTACATTGCTGCTGCTTGGGGCGGGGCTGCCCTGCCAGGGCGAGAAAGTCAGACTATAAGTCTATAATGATCTTCTTACTTGTGCTTTGCAACTGTCGCGGCGATGTTGATATCTCCAATACATCGCACAACTCATTTCATAAGGAGCGCAGGGTCTTGCTTGCCGCTCGGGTGTTAAACCAATAATGGGCGACCATGAGCCAAAATGCCGAACAAATAACACAACATTGAATAAAGCCATTGAATGAAATTGTGCAACAAACACGAAGCACAATACTTCAAATTTATTTAGCAAATCTGTATGTACTGGGCTCTATAAATTTTGTCGTTTTCAAATTACTATTCATTTTGGTTCTTCATATACATAAATAATAAAAGTATTTAAAAAAATCAAAACGAATAATTTGTAATCTAACGTGGAGAGCATGATAAAAGTCCACACTCGCGCGAGGCCCAGCACGATGGGTTTGTGGACGAGTTGGGCTAGACAGGCCACCATGGCCCCCCTGGTGCAAAACGGGCCCAAAACCTCCCAAATCTCGGCTGGCTTCCACCTCTCTGGCTCTCTTTCTCGCTCTCAACATTCCGGAACCCTCTTCTGTCCTTTCGTCGCCTCCACGCCGCCGCGCCTCCGCCGGCGAGCTAGGGCTTGGGGCTCCTCGGCCTCCCTCGGTTCCGGCCACCATGGGGGCCGACAGCGACGACGAGGATCTCGTGATCTACGGGACGCCCATCGAGCGGGAGGAGGACACCTCCGCCCGCAAGCGCCGGGCCGTCGCCGAGGCCGGCCAGCTCCGCGCTCTCCCCGCCTGGAAGCAGGAGGTCTTTCTCTCACCCTCCCTCTCTCGCTATCTGTACGTTCCGTTGCGGCGGGAACGTGTGGTCCGTTGTGTTATCATGTCTTTTAACGTTTTCGGCTTGCGGAGCAATTGGGCTGGCAATTTGGTTGTGGTCAAGAGGGAACTCCTCATTTGAGGTTCGCTGGCGTGCCTGCTGTTGTCGTTGGCCTCTTGATCTCATGCTTCTGTTTAGCTATGCTGGTTCAGAATATAAATATATCTCCATTGATTTTCTGCTTGTGCAATTGGGGCGAAAGCAAGCATGCGATTTTAGGTCGAAGTTGCTCTGTAGGTCCTATTTGTTATTTGAGCAATATGTCAACTAGGAAAATCTGAAGGAGAAGAATAGTTTAAGTAGTGAACCATACCTACCTTTAGAAAGGAGAGGTGTAATTTCATCATCCTACAGCATACTGTCAGTCTCTGTTGTTTATCCTTGTGGGTGCGTGTTAGTCTGACCAGATGTTCAGATTCAGCAACCATGATCTTAATAGTGGTTACTGCTGATCTCATAATGGAATGGGTTATGGAAATTCATATGGCTCAACGCTCAGATGTAATTTCTTCTTAATTATTCTTCTATTAGTTGATTAGTTCCTTACTTCCTTATAGCGTGGATGCTGTTGATCTGTTTGAACTTTGGATGCTACAAGTAGACTCAGAAACCTATAGATTGCAAGTCTTCAGAGCAGCATGAGTCTATGGCGACTTTGTATTTACACCATTGTGACTTTGTATTTATACCAGAAACTATGTTGTCTCAGGAACTTTTAAATTGCAAGTTCATGCAGACTCAGAAACTAGGTTGTCTCAGAAAGATGCAACCATTGTGAGAGATTTTGTATTTATACCAGCAAGTCTTCAGAGTAGCATCGATCTATGGTCACTCAGTCAGTGGTTGATGCTGTAAGATTTTAGGGAATGTGAACATTCATCATATCATAACTTTATTGTTTACTGTTAAATAATTTTATGGAGTGAATCATATCTTTTGTGAGTTACAACCTGTTGAGCTGTGCACTGTAGACTCCACCTTATGTCATGTGGCATGTGATTTAGTTTACTTCAACTACCATTGTCATCGTAATATGGCATGTTTACTAAAATGAAATGGTTATTGGAGTGTAGGTGAGGGATGAGGAAGGAAGAAGAAGATTTCATGGTGCATTTACTGGAGGCTTCTCTGCTGGCTTTTACAATACTGTTGGCTCAAAAGAGGGTATGTTCCACTAAATTTCTAATAATTGTAGTATATGAAGGTAGCATTGAGGAAACACATGTTATAATATAGGCAGTATGATTTTCTTCAGGGTGGACTCCACAAACATTTACATCGTCACGAAAGAATAGAGCTGAGGTGAAAAAGCAAAGCATACACAGTTTTCTTGATGAGGAAGATATAAAGGTGTGTAATGTTCTTTAGTCTTTTTTTAAAAGCTATCCAGTTGCTCAGATTAGAGTCTGAAAATCGATATTCTGCAATATTTGTTCATACTTTTTCTTTAATAATAAGTAAAGAACGGCTATTGGGCAGACATGTTACATGCCTCCGGTTTGAAGGTCTATGTGTGAACATATTACTAAATGTGCCTTTATGTTGTGCATATGTTTTTAAAGTTTCTGGGCTTCCAGCTACTACCTGTATGTCTGCATCATCATCTTAGGGCATGTTTGATCTAATCAGTTTTAGTTTAAAAGGCTGGTCTAATTTCTGCTTTATGGTAGGCATGAATAGTCTGATTGAAGTTATTTCATACCATAGGTTGCTCCTATGAAAAATTTTAGTTGATTTGTTGACAGTATGGTACTAATTACAGGATATGGGTGGTAGTGCTTTGGAGACATCTCAGCAGTATGATACGTTTGGTTTTACAGCTGCAGAATACGCTCGAAAACAAGCATCCAAGGAACAAAAAGAGAGGTTAGCATCTCTCATCCAGTTCTATCAGTTTCATAAATAATCAACTTGTTAAACTTAGCTTATCTGTTTTTGCCACTTGATTATCCTTTTTTAAACTCAGCTTCTCAACTACGAACAGACAAATTCCCTGCAACTTGGAAAAATAACATAAATTGAATTAAAATAAGAATGCAGAAACCAGTCACCATTGTGTAGCTGTTTGCACAGATTTAGTTAGCTCTACTATGCACTGTTAGTCTGTTACTTTGTAAGCATAAAATTGAAGGGTAAAATCTATAAACAGGCCCTTAAGTGAATATATTGTCCATCGAAACACTCACAATCATCTCACTGCACATTTTTCTGTTATTCATTACGGTTTCATTCAACCAATGACATACCACAAATGGATTATATACTGAGCTGTTTTGGTTAACCTTAAGGACCTATGGGGACAAAGTGAAAAAAAAGGTTCCTATGGGCCTGCTAATGGAATTTTCCCAAATTTAGTTGCCTATATGGTCCTGTTAGTTTCCTACTTTTGTATTATTTATTTATTGATAGGCTTACATGATTCTTTCATTACATCTATGCTGTTGTATTCTAATGCCACCAATTTGTGTATGAGTGCATCCAGCTTGAACTGCCCTTCTTTCTAATATATATGTTTTTCTTCTTTACATCTATTTGCAGACCATCTGCTATACCAGGTCCCATACCTGATGAATTGGTGGCCCCCACTACAAATTCAATTGGTATTATTTGTTCTAATGTTTTCTTAGTAACATGTGAGTTGATATATGCACTATCAATTGCTTTTTATATCGCTACCATGTCTGAATAGGTGTGACATTGCTATTGAAAATGGGTTGGCGCCAAGGACGCTCCATCAGGGACTCACATGCTGATTCCTTATATGGTATACCTTTTGTTTCAATTATTTGTTTGTTTGTTTGGTAAGTTTAGCCATTTATGGTCCCTTCATTTGGTTTAGAACTCTTGAATGCTACAGCCATGGATGCCCTGCTATATCAGCTTCTGAGCTTGCTAATTATCTTTAGTTTGAAAACATTATTCTGCTCAAAAGTTTCATTATGATTTTCAAATGATGACATTTCTTCCTAATCATTTGAAGTTGTATGTCTCCTTGTATCCTGAAAAAGTACTCTGCACACAGAATCACGCAGGAATGCTAGAAAAGCTTTTCTTGCTCTCTCTGGGTCCAAAAATGATGAGGATCAAGATCAAAGTTCCGGCAAGCCTAGCTTAGATCAAGCTGTTGTGGGGTCAACCGAGGAAATGCGTGTATCTGGAAATACACCTGTAAGTAGGATCAGTGTTATTCGATTCATTGCATGGGCATATTTTCTTGTTTGGTTCATTGATTCTATAACTGCTTCTGTTCAAGGTTTTATCATTTTTTTGTGATTATTTCATCTATAAAAATACGGTGTTGGGCATTTCTTTTCCCAAGTAGCTTATCATGATGGGTGTTCTTTATCTTTTGCACTGCATCGGTTTCATTAGCTGTCTTGGACCGTATTTCAGTGAAACCTTCAATAAATTTGACCTCCAGTCTATGCTAGAGGAGTTGATGTTTTGTTGGCTGCATGAACGGTATTTGTCACATTGTTACTTAAGTAATTCTTTCAGCTCTGGAGGGCATTTGTGTTTCTTTTGTTGGACTAAAACTAGCTTATCATGATTTTCCCTCGTTTATATATAGTACTTGAACACTTTTGTGCTATGTAGACTGCAATGCATTCAAACATGACCTCCAATTGATGCTAGCTTCTGTTTTTTATGATTGGCCATGTGAAGCCATATCATCAATTTTGTTAAAGTAATTTCATATTATTTCACAAAATGCACTTTCCTCTTATCCTCTTATCATTCATTTTCAAAAGGAAGATCAATGGCCAGAGGCATACTCATTACCTTCAATTGCAAGGGAATGTATCAGTAGTATGGTAGTCTCCAAGATGTCCATAATGTGTATACAAATACTAATTTCTTTCATGTTCATGGTTGCATGGTGTGTTAGGAATATGTATGAAGAAAACATCTGCTGACAGTATTACACTCCATGAATATATAGGTCTACGTGCTTCATCCAAAGCAGGATTTGCATGGATTAGGTTATGATCCATTCAAGCATGCTCCTGAGTTTAGAGGTATCATGTTCCTATAATATACTCTTATCAGTGTCATTTCATTCATTAGTGTCCGTCGCACCTGATTTCTTTTGTAGACAGAAAAACATTACAGAAGTCAAGAGATAGGGACCACAAAAGAAATGATGTTTCAATGAGGGGAAGTCTTCTGACTTCTAACTGTAAGTTATAATCATGATTTTGCTCCCTGTTATTCCAATATACATCAGTAGACTGAATGTTGATTAATGATCGTTCTAGCCTCAGTTTTGTGGTTAACTTTGCTAGCTGTTCAATCATCAGCAGGACATTATGCACCTGGCTTTGGGATTGGAGCGCTCGAAGAGCTTGATGTTGAAGATGAAGATATTTATGCATCAGGTAATTGAGTAATCCTGTCAATCTTGGTACTGTCTGATGATTATGGAACGGACGAATCAATCATAAGATGTTTTGCTGTTTATACCACTCCTTGATCCAGTTGTGGGATTGTGTCTGTGTGGAACATACGATTTTCAGTTTCTTTGACCCTTCCTAGATTGTGGCAAATTTGCTTTTTCAAGGATCTTGATATTTCATAGTCTCTCCATTCCAAAATGTAAGAGATTTTAGTTTTGTCCTAACTCAAACTTTCTTCACCCCCAAGTTTATAGAAAAAGGCACCAACATCAAATTAATTTCATTAAATCTACCATAAATATGTCTTCATAGTGCATTTATTTGGCATTGTAGATGTTATTATATCTTTCTATAAACTTGGTTGGAGAAATTTGACTTAGGATAAACTAAAACCTAAATTAGTTTCATTAAATCTACCATGAAAAATATGTCTTGATAGTGCATTTCTTTGGTTTTTTATATTTTTCTATAAACTTTGTCGAAGTTAGAGAAGTTTGTTTTAGGATAAAACTATAACCTCTTATATTTGGAACAGAGGGAATATTTTGTTTTCTGATGGAAGTTTTTCTGAATTCATATTCATGGTCAATAGACGTTAGAGGCTTGTTTTTTTCATTGTGGTGTCATGCTATATCTTCTGGTTGATGTACTTATTAGGTGATCTTTCGTACTAACATTTCTTGTATTTAGGTTTTGCTTATGAACAAACTGAAGTGGACATTGAACCTTCAAAAACAGCCAGCGACAGTAATTACAAACTTGATAACAGAAAAAGAGGTTTCTACCTGAGCTTTAAGATTGCCTCAAATTCTGAGTACAAACTTGAAAGGTAATACTTTCTTTGATTCATATCTTTTCACATTGATTGAAAGTGTGAAGTGTGACCTACCTAAAAATATCTGGGCTTTGATTTTCCATTCTACCTTCTGGTGTTGCCCTTTTAAAGCTTTTAGCTTACCTACTAATCATTGATCCCAAATTTCGTTCTTGTTAGTTTAAGTAATGAAATATATTTGGGAAAAATATGCTCCCCCATTTCTGTATATAAGGCATGCTTGCATTTTGAGATTCATACTTGGTAACAATATAATTTTTTTCTCAAAATGCATGTGAGCTGCATATCATTGTATTAGAGGTCTAAGAATGTAATTGAACTCATGTTTAGAAGTAACTTTCTAGTGATTATGATTTTGTTGCTTATAATATATGCAAAATGAGTGGTCAGATTCTTTTGCCAACTGCACATCAGAATTTGAAACATGATTGTATATATATGGAAAACTATAAAAGTTAAAAAATTATTGTTGTCTTCATCACCATCATCATCATTGAGTCTATATTTGGAAATGCAAATAAAAATATTATCATTATCATGTATATTTTATTTTATTGTTAGAAAGCCATTCAGATTTTGTTTTTTCCCTGTAATGCTAGGTTTATTGGCTGGACTTATGAAAGTGTTTATTATACTACCTCTGTTTTAAAAAAAATGATGTTTAGGACAAGCTAATTAATCGAGAGACTATTTAGCTTGCTCTAAACAGGGCAAGTATACAGTAAATTACAAGACTGGGACTTGCATATTGGAGCCAATTCAGTCCTAATGATGGGTGGGGGTGGGGTGGGTAGTATGTAGTAATTTACAAGACTGAGTCTTGCATAGTGGAACCAATTAAGTCCATAAACTTGACTGAAAGCATGTGACCACAAGAATTTTTTCTAATATGTCATTTTGTCATCCAAGATGGCCCAAATGGGCATGGCATGTCAGTGGTGAGTGCCAACATGTTAATAGTACACAAGATGTTGCCTCTTCTTCAATCCCCTTCTTTATCTTGCCAGGTTCACCAGATCGCCACCACCATAGTTTCCTATGTGCTGACCAAGTCTCCTTGGGTTGCTGCCTAGTGCTGTAGGTGCCGTCACATCGCTGCATGCCGTGGCCATACCTCATTCTTTATTCTATATTACCATCTTGTGCCCATCAGTTGCTCTCTTGCTTCAGCTCTTGTCATGGTGGCATGCTACATTAGTTCAATCAATCTATGTCTCATCTTGTTCTAGGCCAAGAACAGTAATCAAGACACTACAACCCTGAGTTCATAGCAGTGACGACATAGGTGGTGGAGACAAGCCATGTTGTCTTCCACAGGTCCTTGCCCTGTCTGCCAGCATTGTGGAGGTTGCTGTCACCCTTGAGCGCCAATGCATCTTTGGTTGGAGGCAGACCACAAAGGAGCTGGTGGGAATGGCTTCCTTTGTACTTTGTTCATTATTATTAGGTTTTACTAATAATGGTCAGAGAGTTGCCTTCCTGGTTTAGGATTTGGGTTGGAGAAGCATATTACAACGCTGTTTAGCTAACAATCACTGTGAACCAGTGTTACCCAGACAGAGTCCAAATTTTTTTTTTAGCAAACTTGGACACCAGCATGTTTTTGGTGTGTCCAGAAGCTACCAATCTGAGAGAAAAACCTAAGTTGGACATTGACACCCACACCTGTGCCCCATTAACCCTGCTGTGAGCGTTCCCTGATTCAGTAAAGGTGGTGCTTGGTGGCTTTATGTAGCACTGAAACTGAGTATGCCAATAAATCCGATTAGCTATAAGTTGGGGGTGATTTTGAATGGGAAGTAGTATACTTGAACAGTTTCATAGGCACTAATCTGCAAGTCTCTCCTACCATGCGTGCCATGCCTTCCATCCAGAGTCATAATACACACACTTTTCAAGAACCAAACATTGTAAATTTTGACTAACAATTGGACTAGCTATATACAGGTTTAATGATACAAAATGTTACCACTACGTATTTCAATGTCCAAACAATCACATGGTGGTCATCATTTATTATTTAGCATCAATATAGTGCAGCAAAAATTTGTGATCAAAATTTAACTCAGAAAACTGTTAAGTCGATTCATGTAAATATGGTTGGATGGAGTACCATGTAATGGTACTATAAACCTCCAAATTCCAATTTTGGATATTTAAACCATTGCAGGCACAGATTGGTTTATTTAATTCAGTATTTCTTCTGCTGTTTATGTATATACTTTAGTAGGAAATTGAACGCCATTTGACTTTCTCCAGATTCCTTCCTCCTGAGATTCCAGATGATTTTGATGCTCGACACAAGTTTCCAACTCCAGTTCAGTCTGCAGAGAAGTTTTATGATTCAGCTCCTCTTGAGGTTCCTCCTCCAGAAGACACTAGCTTGACGCTATTGATTGAGGGTTGTGCAGCTATGGTTGCACGTTGTGGGAAACATATTGAAGATTTCTACAAGGAGAAAAGTAAGACAAACCCTCAGTTCATGTTCCTTAGTGGAGGAGATGGCTGTAAATATTATATGAGAAAGTTATGGGAGCATCAGCAAAAATATGTTGGTCAGCAAAGACCTGATTCTGCAAAGTCAAAGACTTCTGAAAAATTGACAGCAGAGAATCGTGGGAGAATTCTTGGCGAAAGGCCTCTTGATAGAAGTACCAAATTACATAGCCCATCGCTTTCTGCGAAGGAAGCAGTTCAACTGCAATCTAATCTCGTTGACACATTTGTCAAGCCAATATCCCTTGTAAGTTTTGTATTGCGTTGGGCTGTCATTGTTGCTTCCCTTGTTAATGCTTAATACCATATTGGTTATGTCAATAACTCATTCTTGGTCTGCAAATGCATTTATCTTGCTTGGAAACAGGATGCCCTACCAGAGTCTGAGAAGCCTTTTAGCAATGATCCTGCCAAACAAGCTAGGTTTGAGCAATTTCTTAAAGATAAGTATAAGGGAGGTCTACGCTCTGCAAATGTTGCACCTACAAGTACTATGTCAGAGGCTGATCGCGCTCGAGAAAGGCTTGATTTTGAGGCTGTTGCAGAGGCAATTGAAAAGGGGAAGGGGAAAAAGGTTATTGATCATTCATCATTGTTCTCTTTGCCTGGAATGAATGAGCAACGTTTTGTTGCGGCGACTCAAGTAGAGGTATACTTTGGTCCTTGTTAATATTATCTTAAGTTTTCTTCCAAATGTTGACCCCTGGAAATTTTATAAAGAGCTCTGTAGTGCCTCAAGATGAGAAGCCCATATATCCACGAAGGGAGCAGTTTGAATGGCGGCCTTTACCAATACTGTGCAAACGTTTTGATATCGTTGACCCTTTCATGGGGAAGGTAAATTGAATTATGAGGTTTTTATAGCTGCCATTACTTCAATACTTCTGATGCTTGTGTGCATATGGGTCATATATATACTTACATTACTTACAGAAGCATCTCTTGATGTTATGCTTCTTTTCAATCTGGTGATACCTGACAACCATTTCATTGGTTGATGTTTATTAAGCCACTGGAAGATGATAGGGCGAGGAAGGATTAGCTTTATTAATCTGAGTTTGAGGAACAAAAGGGCAGGGGTTCAGCCTAGTTCGCCCTCCGCAGAGGCTCTGAACTTTTGATGACTGAATCCTTGCGTGCGTAAAGCAAAGTACTAACCGGCTTATATAATGCCGGGCTAACAAAATCCCTAACAACCAGCTGGTGGATAACCACGAGCCTAACTAATGCCAATCCCCTGCAACTAATGAGATCTTCCTCCTAAACATCTGGAGCTTGCGCCGGCTTCTTGTTGTGCTTCCGGCGCTGATAACACCGGCCCACAAAAGCGTCCACAACAAAGATGAGATGGATCTAGTTTTACAAGACATTCGTGTAATACAATATATGTATCTGTATGCTGTTTCTACCATATTCTTTCACTTGTGTACTTCTTCAAACTACATTAGTTTTTGTTTTAAATCTATTTGTATAGCTTCAAATGAAATATGTTTAAAGTAGCACTCACGTCGGCATCTGATCATTCTTTACACATTTGCAGCCAATGCCTGTTCAAAGACCAAGAACGAAGATAGACAACCTTATCTTTATGACAGAATCAAACAAGGGAACAAAGGACGAAGTGGAGAGCTCAAGCAGGAGTTCACAGCATGCTTCCATGGAAGGGATAACAGAGGTTGAGTCACAGGGAACTGCTAATGACCCTGACATTGAGCTTAGCAGCATGCAAAGACCTGTTGATCTTTACAAGGTAGCATATATTCCCTATTTGGAAGTTCTTATTGAAACATCGTCCTCGAAGTCAAACTGAGATCAAACTATTTGAGACTAATTAAAGCCAGTCACAGTAGAATGGCATTTCAGCCAACCTACTCTGAACTTGAAATTCAAATTGGCATCGCACTAGATTTTAAACTTCTAAAACCAGTCACTGCACCAGTTTGTTCCTCCTTAAACTAAAGGATAGAATCATGGAAAGTTGACTGAAGGGCATTATCCTGTATGCTAGTGATGAACTCTTCAAAAGGCTGCAACGCTTCTAATTTTGCCAATTTTAATAAAATAACATAAAATACTAGGACTAAAAGCTACATCGAATGACTAAAAATTTACCAATATTGTAAATAATGTAAAATTATATATTTTAGATTGCACAATAGCACATGTTATCCAGCTTTCATTTATGTGGAACAACTCGTAAATGTGCTCAGTATATTGAAGATTTTGCGCTTCTAAGGAATGCAGGACCAATTTGTGTCTAGGATTGGTTCTGATGCGCTTAACTCCTTGAAGAAAATTTAACTGTCAGCTAGTTAGAATATGGGATGGGTCTTTAAGCTTAAGGCTCGCATCGAGCCTGAAGATTTCATGTTCGGAAGAGCTTAAGCATCTTTAGATAGGAACTTAATGTCGTAGCCTCCTTTTTGTTTATTAGAAAATGGTTATGATAAATTTAGGTTTTATATTGATAATCGGTAATTGTGGCATGCAGGCTATCTTTTCTGATGACTCAGATGATGATGCAGATGAAATTCTTAATAATCAACCAGTGGATCCACTGAAGACAAGTGAAGGCGCCAACATGGCACTCAATCGGCTTGTTGCTGAGGATTTCCTAGAATCATTGGGTAAAGAACTGGGATTAGAGGTTCCACCGGAAAGACCTAATGTTTTATCTAGACCAGAAACACTTGCAGCTGCTGGTGCAAGTGGCTCACCTCAGTATGAAAGAATAACAACTGCTCTCGCAGAAGTAAAGGAGAGTCAGAGCTCTTTTGGCATGGTGCAAGTTGGCAATGCCAATCAAGATGCTCCATTAGCCAGTGCTGAAAAGCTTGCTTTGAAATATGAGAAGCAGGAGAATAGAACTGAGGAAAACAGGTCTCGCGATATGCATCGGCAAAGCCAGAATCATAGTCCGAGGTCCGATTCATCTAGTGAACGGCATAGGAGTAGGAAAAGAAGATCACATCATCACAGCTGGGATGGGACTCCAGAATCTGACTCTGCTAGTGAACGCCATAGGAACAGGAGAAGTAAGTCTCATTCAAGGCACAGGAAAGGTAGGAGTAGAACTCCGGAAACTGATTCTCGCAGTGACACCAAACATGAGAGAAAACGCAAGGAGAAAAGGCATCACCGAACTTGCACATCTGATAGCGATTCTAGTGATCATGAACACAAGGAAAGATATAAATCTAGTAGTAGAAGATCATCTGATAAAGACAGAAGCAGAAAGCATTCTAGGCACCACAAGCACAGAAGAAAGGATCATGAAGATTATTCATGAATATATGACTATACAAATGAGGGATGACACAGGGAAGAGCTATTGGTTTTGCAAACCATGGAAGTTTGTTGAACACTGGGGGAGATACGGAAAAAAAGCTCACAGTAAGTGTTCTACATATCTTGGCTTTATGCCTTTATCACTTCTGCATAAGCTGTCTTTGGTGGATTGGTGATGTGCCATTGTAGCATTGCTATGGCAAAAAGCAGTCCGTAGTACCTTAGTTGCTTGTTTCTTGCATGTTTCTAGCTTTCTCTTAATGTCAAATGTTCATGTTGATGGACTTTTTGTCTCTGTTTAACTGCCTTGCGCACATTTGGGCTGACCCAACTCAACTGTAATGAAACATGCACATATTGGGAAGGAAAGGTCGTGGCCAAGTGGCACTAGCCCTATTTGCAAAACTGAACTCATGTTGTTTTGGTAGCATGGTTTGATGATAAACCTGTGTGCTGCAAAACGGCATAACCACTAGTTGTATATGTTGGAATATTAATATCGGTTGCTGCTATTCAGGACAATAGCAGCTGACCTTCCCTGGATAACAGGTTTAATAGCATTGACCATAGCTTTATTGTTGTAAATCCCCTAGCTGTCTCCTTAGATGTGTATATAAGCACAGCATGGCATAAATGAGAATCATCGTTAGGCATGGCATGAATGAGAATCATCCAGCCTGCCTTGTGTGTATATAAGCACAGCATGGCATGAATGAGAATCATCGTGGAATTCTCCCATCCTTATCCTCACGGTATAAAAGCTATTTTTCTTGTTTGCTTAATTCATATGATAGTACTAGTACAGTTGGAAGAACTGCCAAAGCGTAGTACTAGTACAGTTGAACAATTCGGGCCTGGCTGGTACCAACAAGCTCTCCTTCCCTGATTGGCAGCAAGATGTTGCAGTCAAGTGATATGGTAGGGTACAGTTGATGGTACTGGTTGCCTTTGTCCCTTGCTGAGGATATATTTTTGCTGTGTTTTTCCTCATCTTTGTTTTGTAATATGAATTAGCGATTTTGATATCTCCGTCGAGTAAAAAGACTGATGCGATGTAATTGCATGCTGTCCTTTTGCAGTTGAATGTCCATATTACTACGCACCACAGAAATATCAACTTGACCACCAGAAGCTTGATGCATGATGCAAGTCGAAGAGAAGATAGACCGCAGATGCTTTCCTTGTATGCCGACTGATCGTGCATCAAGCTTTATTGTTTATGCCAGTTTTTGCACCTTTCCAGCTCGGTGACCACCCTATCAGATGTTCAGACTCACAGATGACACAAGCATGTATTGAGCTTTCCTTTGAAGATCATCCCAGATTTGATGTCCATGTAAATGTTCGGATAGGATAGGACGCAGGTGTATTCACCGAAGCACAGCCGTGTTGTAAAACTAGTAATGTTGATGAATGCGTATTGACATGTAGCCGTAGGCTGTTTATCGTCGTACACAGGAATGATCTGCGCAGCTGATCCCCATGATGTGGTTTGCTCTCTGGCGAAGTTGGAACCTTCCCTGCTCGGTGGCACTAGAATTCAGAGGAAGTTCCCCTGTCCACTGTACACCCATGAAACGCTAGGAAGATTCTTGCCTAGCCTGTCGACGACAGCAACTGATTGGAAAAGGGGTAGGGCCATGATGTTGAAACCCCAAGGTACTTTTTCTTGTTGCTTCCTCCAGACACTAGGTATAGAGAGGTCCTGTGTGAGGCATGGCTTGGATTCAGCATAGAGCCCTAAGTGATGTCAGGTGTCACGCTCAGGTCAAGTGTTTCGTTTTCATGTGCCGGTCTGGCCCTGGCACCGGGCCTACCATAGCTTGCTCCGAGAATCTGTGGCTAGCGTCAAGCTCCTGGTCGCTGCTCTGGCGACTGTACGGGTCGTTCCTTCGTTCCGTGGCAACCATCGTTGCAGTCGCAGGACTTTGATGGACCTTGGGACAGGGAAGGCGATGAAGATGATGTTGCCTGGTGTTGTCGCTGCATTGCCGTTTGGTAGGCAGGGAGGGAAGATGATCTGAACATGGAGGGATTGGAGGCCCTCGCCGATAAAACGACGGAGTGGGGTGATCTGTTGGGCGGGTGGGAGCTCCTCCAATGGTGGCGGCACACAAAGGAGGTGGTGGGTAACCTACCTTTCACCAGCTTCTCTGACCAAACGAAAAGGTAAAAGAAAGGAGGATATTGATGATCCTCACCAAACGACGTGAGATCACGTTGACACGAACCTGTCGCCTCTCAGTTTCTATACGGGTTGGCCGACGCACGCATGCCTAGCTGGAGTGGATGTGGCCTGATCGAATGGGTTCGATCGGAGCCTGGCGACCCGAAACCAACGTTGTGTCACGCACCTCCCGATTCCATTCCGTTACGAGGCTGCTCAAGTCTTCCAGTGGGAAAAGATCAACGTAAGTTGAAGATGAATTTTCGAAAACATGAGAAATTAAAACCAAGAAATTGTGCAACAATCATATGTAGAAATGATTTCTAACGCCGTACAAATGATGTTACAGTAGTATGCTTGCTACAGTTTTAAAACGGTTTGGAAAGCAATAAGTAACTACATACAATGGCTTATCACATGGTGGCTATGATGAACGTACTTTGAGCTCCTCATTCTACGTGTGCTACCAGAAGATCACGACTGTGTGTCCACCACATTGTCTTTTCTGAAAGCTTAAGTACTTGTCTAGACGAATGGCAACACCTATAGCTTACGTCCCCATTAACAAAATAAGTCGGAGTTGTTTGACTTTGTGCTCAATCATTCGGCATACATGGCAGCCGCATGTGTGTTATGGTTTCAGGGATATGATAGTCTCGTCTAGGTGATGATGACATGGCCCTCCATTATCGGTCAGGACCCATTTGGTCCAAAATCCAGTCTCAAGATACAGACCACGCACGTATATGCAGATGGTTACATATTCTTTTGTATTAACAATGGAGTGTTGTCATGCAATCGTTAGTACTGCAACATATAGCTGCCATACCTTATCAAATTAGGAACGAAGGTACATGCAAATGGAACAAAAAAACAAAAGGTATTATAATTTCTTAATACTAGATGGGTCGTCTGCATTTTAAATTTAAAACGTTCGAGTTTTGTATCGCCATTAATTTCCTCGAAAAATGGTGAGAAATTAAAGTGACCTTTTGTGATGTACTACATATATAGTATATAACAAGGGGAGGGGACTCCAGGCGATGGCTACGTGCAACCTAAACCATATTGTGTAGTTGGTGATAGTTGATTGGTTAGGTGATCATGTATATCACCTATCTTGCACAAAACCGCTACGCTTCTATTATTTCAAGGCAGATAGAGTCTGCAAGCTACATCTTTCTTACTAGTAGAGATCAATGCAATGACTTATGTAGATACTATGCTCCGTTTGAGGATTACTTCATTCGGAAGTATAACGAAAGCTATGATGAACTGCAGCGAGCACTGGTTAGTAGTTCTATATATCAAAGACTGAATGCCAAACTTTCCTGCCAATATGGCCTGCTTCAGTGTAATTTTTTATTTTCAGAGCAAACAAGTTACCCCGCATTTCCTTTCATATAATCGGGTGGTGTTCAGATAAGGTATTCATATATTTTTTAATATTCAGTTTAAATACAAAACAAATTCTGATAATTGAATTATTGAAACTCAACCTCCATCCAAGCAGACCCTTTGATAGGCTTCCCCTTTGCGTTGTCAAATATCTCATCCTTTGCCAGAGTCGAGGACCAATACCTTGCAAGTCAGGATGAGCCCAGGAGCACCATTCAGAGGTTATATGGATACACAGAGTCTAGAAGGACAAGGACACATGCATGTGCCACACTTTCGCAAACATTTTCCATGCATGCATCAGCAACGGCCATGGATGGAGCTTTCAGCTCCCTGACGGCGAGTTGCCACCCTTTTACAACGTTACAGGTAGGTGCAATTTCACCTACTAACCCCAATTCTCTGTCTGATTGTCTCCTTCCGTGCTTCCAAGTCTTTCTTAGACCAGGTAAAGCCACACACTAGCTATCAGTTCATTTTCCTCTATAGCTGTTCTACAACAGCAGCCAGGCCAGGGAAAGGATATTCTTCGCCTTGGTTACCTTACACTTATTTGATGCCATTCCCTCTTCACACCACAAGAAATCTGTTAATCTATGATGGATTCTTCGTGACGGATATAGAAAACGTCATTAACGGTGCACCATCTGTGACGATTTGTGAATTTCATCACAGATATGCAAATAGCCCATGCAGGCTCAAATTCAGACCCGATTTCTGTGATGAACCTCAGTAACTGTCATAGATTGAAAATGAAAATCGTCACACAATTTTGACAAAATAAATACATCACTTACTTTAAAAAAAAATAAGACGCGTTATTTTTTTAAAAAACGTGGGTGTTGTGCTAGGTAGGGAAAAAGAAAAAAAGTATGGTGCCTTTGGCCAAAAAGAGAACCAAGAGAATATGTAAACGTGATAATTTTTTGCATTAATTTTTATACATATTCTCTCGTCTTTGACAATCATTTTTGGCATATACTCCAATGTTTACATATTCTCTGAATTTAATTGCACAAAAATCATATTTGGCCCATTTCAACATTCTGCTAGGCTTGAACACGCTCCCTCCCGCAGCCTCCCAGTCGTGTGCGTGTAAGGGGAAAAAATGCTCCCGCAACCTCCCGTCACCACGCCTGCGATTGGGAAAAAATTGGCAATAAAAAAAATAGAGTGATTTGGCAATGTGCTCTTTAAGGTTGAGGATTAGATGCATCAAGGAGCAAGCCATTAGAAGTGATTGGATGAGGATCAGCAGCAGTTGACCTGATGTGCTATGCTGGACTGCTAGTGATGCTAGATGAACAAATGTATGTGATCTGTTGTTTTGATGCGATTCTGAATGGGAACATATGTGATGGTGTTATTTGTGGGCTAGAATTGCTTGATATTAATTCTAGGCTGTAATTGTTGCTATTAATTGGGTTGGGAAAATAATTGAAATTTGGTGGGCTAGTCCTGATGGACTGAAATGTTGGGCCCACTTCTCTAACGGGCCCATTACCAAATGGGTCGTGGTAGTGACGTCAGCAGCCATGTCATCATCCATATCAACAGCCACGTCACCATGAAAAGCTACGTCATTACCAATGTCAGTCGCCATGTCAGCAGCCATGTCATTGTTCACATCATCATCGTCCATGTCAGCAGCCACATCATCATCCATGTCACTATTGGGTGATGTGGCTATTTAATCCATGAAGAATATTATCCCACATGGCAACAATTCGTTCGTGACGTTTGTTTTCATCTGGGTTTGGGTTGGGTTGCGCGGGTTAAGGTTATTCTTTGACAGTTTAGAAATATCACGGATTGCGTCAATCTGTGATGATTTTGTAAAACCTTCACACAGTTTAATCTATGACGCTTGATACATGACATTATCAAAAACCATCATAGATGCCGTTTTATGACGATTTTTCGGTGATTTGTGACGAAATTTGACCGTCATGGATTACAAGACTTTTTTAGTGTCATTCCATGGCTACCTTTGTATGTATCCGGCGAACTTGGTGCCTTACCTCTACGCGTAGAGGTTACCTTCCTCCTTGGACAAGTATATTCTTGCACTCCTTCCTACATACATCACAATCCTTTGTTTATTAGAAAAGGTACAAAACTGTACAGATAGTTATAAGGCTCTCGGTTCATTTTATTTATAAGGGAAGTACATCAAAATCCTCTGTTTTTTATTTATAAGGCAATCACCATCGTTAGGTAATTGTTGTGATATAAACTGATGATATTATATTCATATTCATATTCAATTTTTTATTATTGTTATAATTTTGTATCACATAAATGATAAAGTAATAGAGTAATCGTTGGTCAAAGCCTTGTCCTAATGAATTGAATATGCCTTGAAGAAAAACAGAGGGAGCAGCTCCCTTGATTTAGTGGTATATACTTAATGTCGCTGACTTCATCCGATCAAACTTTGAAACTTTGACTATCAGTAAATCTCAACATATTTAGTTTAGAAATATAAAGATCCTATGTATATAGGTTCACAGTCTTACAAATTTATTAGATTTTACAAACATATTGAATAGACCATAAATATTCACAAATGTTAAGTACCTTTTACTGCAAGGAGTATGTCGTTTCGTACTAAAACTATCGTGCTATTCTCTATCAGCTTAATCAAGCTAATTTCCATTAACATTTTTGAGACTTTTGTAAAAAACCCCTGCTATTTAGAGAAAGGTACTCTATGCCTATAATAAAGACCTTACAAAATTCTTGTTAGGTGGTTTGAGGTCTGAACCATCTGGGGGCGTTTGGAGTGCAGCTAGCTTCCAAAGTGAAAAATGCCATGGAAGTTCCCAAGTCTAAATGGCCCCATCCAGGGCAGATCTTTGCCAAGTCAGTCAACGATTCTACCTCTCTGGCCTTTAGTTCCCCCGTTTTTCCAACTTTGACACTATGAAAAAGAAGATTCCCCATCACATCAAACTTGCGGTACATGCATGGAGTACTAAATGTAAACGAAATCAAAAACTAATTGCACAGTTTTATTGTACTTTACGAGACGAATCTTTTGAGCCTAATTAGTCAATGTTTGGACAACAATTCACAAATACAAACAAAATACTACAGTTATATATTTATGGTAAAATGCAAACTTTACCACTTTAAACAAGGCCTCGTTCTCATGTGGTTACGTGGTCCATGCCTTTATTCTGCAAGGCTATCACTGACCTGTACTAGGCATTTTGTACTGCGTGGTCCCCAGCCGGCTGTCTATTTCACCATAAATATCATCACCAGTACCACCTACAGTCTACATATTACTTACACCTACGCGTAGCATCAAAGGTCAGTCCTTTTGCGCGTTCTTGGTTTTCTTTTTCCCCGACTAAAGCACGTTTTCATTCAAGAGGAAAGTGCAAATGGACTTTTAAGCCATCAATATGGCCGTGACCGGGAGCTTAGACCCCCATAGCCGTTTTTAAGAGGAAAGTGTTCTTGGTTCATTATTAGGGAAATGAAAAATTAACATATTGAGGTACTCCTATCCTAGTCCCGTGTGTTACTTCTCAATGCGGGTTCCTCATCAAATGAATAATCTGATAGTCCATCTAACCGAAACTTAAATAGGAGCATAATCGTGTAAGACTTTCTAATAAGTTTTTTTTGTTTATAGTGCTTAATTTAAACTGTATAAAGATGAATGCAAGCTGTTCCTTTTAAATATTTTGCAACAAGTCTATATGACCCTCTTGAAGCGGAATTCCCTGAATTCCTGACAAAATGGTACAGAGATTCCGCACTCCTGCCTCCTGAGAAGTCGCTATCAAGTTTTTTAAATTTATTATTTACACTTACCGTTATTTAAAGAAAGAATTTCGTGAGAGGCTGCAATTGCGACGTCGATCTTGAAAACACTGCACAAACTTTGCAGCAATGGTCCTTTTGTTCACATGCCTGCGTGTCTGCAAACTGCTTCACCCGTCCAAAGCTGAATGAAAATCACGTCACGCAAAATCGGGTGATGGCGACAGGTTGCACGCCCAGCCCCAAGAGATCTGGCAAACGCGGCCTCTTACGGAAGATCAGTGTAGTGCTCACATGAACCTCCTTTATTTTATGTGGATTTCTTTCTTTTTGTTTGCTTGTTGTTTCCCTGGGTTTGGAATATTCCAAGCTAACTTGATCTACAAACTCATGGGCATGGACATGTGAGCTCCACTACGGGAAACACTTAATTTGCCGAGTGCCACAGGCACTCGGCGAAGATCCAAAAATACTCAGCAAAGGCTTTGCCGAGTGTTACACTCGACATATAGCACACGACAAATATTGTGTCGGCAAACAACACTTTGCCGAGTGTCAAAACTCGTGCACTCGGCAAACATTTTGCCGACGGCCAAAAAACACTCGGCGAAAAGACACACTCGACGAAATTGGCTTTGACAGCGTCGAGGCTAACGGCGCTTTGCCGAGTGCCAGACGGTAGGCACTCGGCAAACGCGGCCTGTTTGCCGAGTGTCGTGGCCCTGACACTCGGCAAAGAAGTACCCTTTGCTGAGTATTAAAGAAAAAACACTCGGCAAACAGGTGGCACCTGCTGGTGGTACAGACCACTTTGCCGAGTGTTAAAGTCAAAACACTCGGCAAAGGCTCCTCTTTGCCGAGTGTAACACTCGGCAAAGTGGTCAGTACCTCCTTTTTTTCCCATTTTGTCACGTATAACGGACCCCTCTCAATTCACAATACACATCATCATAGGCATTTGTAATAAACAATCACATGCATAATTCACAACAACCATTAGAAGCATTATTCATAAACATCATAGGCATAATCCAACATAAGCACGAAACAATCCATAAATCCAAGTTCAAGTCACAATTTAGTTTCAACCAAGTTCACAACCAAGTCTAGTTCCCTGGAGGCTAAGGAGACCACTGCGACAAAACTTGATCTTCATTATTCGAAGCCGCCGATTGATTCTGCATATAGGATAGGATATTCTGAGCTAACATTTAAAGTTGTCAAAATTAAAGTATTCAATCTTAAGCACAATGTGTCAAGTGACTCACAGGGTAGTTGTGGGTGGCTGAGGCGGAGGGAACAGCATCGGTGGTGGCGGAGGCAAAGACTGACCCATGCTCGAAGAAAAATTCTGCATGTACTGGAACATCTGGTCCATCCTCATCCGATTTTCTTCCTCCATTCTCCGCCGCATGTCCTCCATCTGTGCCGCCATCTCCTCTTGTTTCTTCCTTGCTGCTTCCACCTGGGCCTACAATATTTCATTGCAATGTTATAATGCAAAGCTAAAGTATAACAACAAACGAACGATGAATGGAAGAGAAAGAACCTGGAGAGCCTCCATCTAGAACTGTGCAGTGGTGGGTCGTGGCCGTATCGCCGGGCTCAAGTCCGTGCTCCTAGCTCGGATCTGGGAGAGAGTGGGAGTAGAGGTCGTGTCGATTACGCCGTCACCAATCCAATATCGGCCATGCTTCTTGCCTCCTCCCACCCTCATCACGATTTCTCCATCAATGTCCTCGGAGCTTGGATCGAAGTCTGGCCCGTGAACCTCCCTAGCCATCGCTGTATACTCGGTGACACGATTGTGTATGCTAGGATGACTGTACGCCTCGGACGAGTCGTCTGGGTTGAAGTCGATATCGGCCGTCGCCTTGCCCTTTTTGGAGAGGACCCATGCCTTGAGCTGGGAGCAAGGTCGGCCATCTTGTGACGACGACTACGGTAAAAAATACAAAATGATTAGGAATTATGTAGAATTGAACGTTAGAATAAAGAATTGAAGTTGCGTACCCATTTTTCTCTATATTCATCAAGGCTTAGGCTGCCTTGATGGTGTGGTGCAGTCGGCATCTGCAAACGCCGCTGCCGGCAAGCAAGGTGGTTCTCCAACCACCCGGGCTCCAACCACACGTCGACCATATTCTCCCAGCACTTGATATGCGCACGACACCACCACGGAGGCACCTACATCATCAAGTGTGTGACATATGAAAAAAGAAATTGAGCCTAATTAATCTTAAATAGTAAGTATCAACGTTCTTTACTTACCCTCATGAATTAGTCCTTGGTCAGGTTCATTGTCCTTGCCTCCTCTTTTCTAACCTTCATCCATCTGTATTGAGCGTGGAATTCGATGATGGCCTGGATGCGCGCCTTGTAATGCATGTCCTTCACGAGCTTCTTGGCGGCTACATCAGAGACGACCACATCAGAGACGGCCTTCGCCTTGGCCTCGAATCCCTCCTGGCATCTATAGAAATCCTGCATATAAACATGTATACAGTTATTATTTCAAGAATGTCGAACGTAAGTGATGTATTGAGCAATTTAGTGCGAGGAGTACTTACCCACAGCTCGGCCTTCACCCGCTCCGCTATGTTGGGGAATCTCCTCTATTGACGATCAGGGACGTCGGCGCGGCGATGTAGTGGTCCCACGTGTAGGCCGGCTGCTGCTGTCCGGCATACACCACCAAGCCAGGGAAGTGAACTCTGCACAAAAGGCCAAGGATCCCGTTGGCCTTACGGTTGTGGTCACCCCCACTGAGCTTAATCCAACTCCTGCACAAGTGATTAATATAAATTATTAGTTTTTGTAACTTTCAACATAAGAACATTATTGAGAATATTTAAAGTTACTTACTTGGTCCCAACCGGTTTAATCAGCGGGCATAAATGCTCAGGTATCGGACTCTTCGGGAGGGATGAGGGACCTCGCAACCATATCTTGGACTGAGCATCCCCTGCCTCCTCGTTCCTCTCTTGCTCCTGCTGCTCCTCCTCCTCCGCCTCCTCCTGCTCATCGTCCCCCGAGGCGTGTGCGGAAGGTAGCTCCTCCTCCTCCTCCTCCTCTACCTAAGGTTCATGCGATGGGGGCCTCGCCTCTTTACCCTTCCCTCGAGGCCTCTAGACCACCACCTCCTCCTCCTCCTCCTCAACCCTACGTCGAGGCCTGCCTCGACGCCTCCCTCGACCGCTCCCTGAACGTGACCCTGACCCTGAACCAGTCCCTGTAGTGGCCAATCTCTTGCAAATCGACGTGAGCTTCCTGATACCACCCACCATTGCTCAATGACCTGCAATTAAAAAGAGTAAACCAGTCAGCATAGATAAACAAAACATAATTAGAAAGATATGCAAATTATAAATAAATTAGTACGACTCATACATGTATTAGAAATAATCATCATGATTGGGATTAGCTGGATCATAAGTCTCATCATCACTATCACGTGTGTCGATATAGTCAAGCCCGTGCTCCGAAGGAGGAATATCGTTATCACTGTCATTAGCTAATTGTAATTGTTGAAGTAATTTTAAGTCCTTCACATTCTGAACCTTGTCTCCACCGTCCTCTTCAGCAACCCTTTCGTTGTCTACTTCCATTCTGATCGCTTCGGTTAAATCTATCACAAAACTCCCTTCGAGCCCATCTTCTTGGAATAACTCAACTTCGTACGTGTTGGGGTCTATATTGTAATCTTCATTGTTTGGTACAGGTAGTTTACCGTGTGGCGATACCTTGTACACAACATCCCAACCCTTAAGACGGCTGTCGGTTTGGCACGGGTATGACAAATAATAAACTTGCGTGGCCTGTTGAGCCACAATATAGACATCATCTCCTGGTAACATGGATGACTGTCGAATTTCGACTAGCCCAAGATTAGAGGCCTGTCTCACGATAGATGGATCAAACCAATGGCATTTGAATATAACTGGATTAAGAGGTTTGCACCCATGAAAAGTTAGTTCGTATATTTCTTCAATTCTTCCGTAGTACTCAACCCCATCAGAGCCTGGCGTGAAAACTCTGGTATTTGTGGTTCTTTGATTGGGTTGACTTTGCTCGTGCCTTGTTGTGTGAAAACGATATCCGTTGATGTCATAACCGACAAACGACCTGACCCTATAGTCACAGCCATCGGCAACCTATCTCAACTCGACATTCATAGACGCATCAGTTCGGCCCTGCAAGTTCAAGCAGGGCGGTTCGTTATATTAATTGTATGTACGAGAATCGACGAAGAAATTGGATTGTACCTTCTGTTTGAACTAAGAAATGAAATCGGGCATTCCATTTCCCGCACCCTCTTTGAGAAGAGTCTCAGCTTCGTGTGGGTATGGTTGCCTTGATTTACGCCAGAATTGACGATGAAATTGCCTGTAGCAACGAGAAATATACGTTTAGGCAAGAGAATGGTGACTAGTTGGAAAAAGTTTGTTGAGAACTTACATCATATACGGCTCCACCTCAGATAGGTTGGTCAACACATACAGCATGATAGAGCGCCACTCTTCATGGTTCAAGGTCTTGCGGGTCGCACCACTTGCACTTCCGAGTTGCCCTCGGAAAATGCTAAGGCTCAATTCATCTTCGCTGGCATTGTAACGAGGAGGTGGATTATGCACGCTAGGAAGGTTGTCAGCGTAGTATTTTGATGTGAAGTTTGACACCTCATCTAGAATGTATGCCTCTGCAATGGATGCTTCAATTTTGCACTTATATTCTTACATTTAGTTCAAAGAACCTTTTGACATCTCTCAATTGAATAGCACCAATGACCCTGCACAGGCCCCCCCATTCGTGCTTCATACGGGATGTGTAGAATTATATGCTGCAATGGATTAAAGAAGCCTAGTGGAAAGATCTTCTCCAACTTACAGAGCAATATAGGCATCATTGTTTCCATTTCTGCAACCACGGTACGAGATAACTCCTTCGCACAAAGCTGGTGGAAGAAATTGCTCAACTCCGCTAGCACCTGCTACACATGCTCAGGGACATAGCCTCGAACCATCACCGGAAGTAGGCGCTCAAGCCATATATGGTAATCATGACTCTTAAGCCCGTTGATTCGCATAGTTGCTAAATTCACTCCCCTCTTCAAGTTCGCTGCATAGCCATCAGGGAACATTAACGTTTGGAACAATTCTAGAACCTCCCTCCTTTGGGCCCTCGTCAGAACGAAATCGGCCTTAGGCTTCCTCCACGACTTGCCAGCTCTTGGAGGCGCCATGTTTAGCTTTGGTCTGTTGCACAACATCGCTTGATCCACTCTAGCCTTAACGTTATCCTTTGTCTTGTCAGTAATGTCCATGATTGTACCAAAAATTGTCTCGGCAATATTTTTTTCCGTGTGCATTACATCAATGTTATGTGGAACAAGAAGTTCATCAAAATAGGGGAGGTTCCACAAGCACGACTTCTGCGTCCAAGCATGTTGCTCGCCATATCCCAAAAAACCACCTTCTTCATTATTGACCTCGAGAGCATCTAACTGAGCACAAACTGCAGCCCCTGTCATCATCGGCGGTGCGGGGTCTGTAACTACGACATCTTTCGTAAAGTTCTTGATGTCTCATCTGAATGGATGGTCAGGAGGGAGGAATTGTCGATGTTTGTCGACCGAAGAATATTTACCACCTTTCGACAACCAAATGAACTTCAAAGATGCTTTACATACTGGGCATGGGAACTTCCCATGAACACACCATCCGCAGAAAATCCCATATGCCGGCAAGTCATGCAGGGAGTACTGGTACCAAACATGCATCTTGAAGTTTGTCTTTGTAGATCGGTCATATGTCCATACCCTTTCCTCCCAAGCACGGAGCAAATCATCAATCAGAGGCTCCATGTACACACTCATATTATTCCCCGGATACTCTGGAATTATCAACGACAAGAATATATTATGTCGTTGAAAGAGGACGCTAGGGGGGAGATTCAGGGGGATAACGAAAATGGGCCAATAGGTGTAACGGGCGTCCGCCATTCCATAAGGATTGAACCCATCTGTTGCCAACGCAACGCGTACGTTACGGGTCTCTAGAGCTTTTGCAGGATAAATCGCATCAAAGCTTTTCTAGGCTTCAGCATCGGATGGGTGTATCAGCTTCTCAGGATTATATTGACGTCCATTTTTATGCCATGTCATCTGTTTTGCGGATTCTTCAGTCATGAAAAGCCGTTGGATCCTCGGTATGAAAGGAAGATACCGTAGAACCTTCACAGGAATTGCGAGCTGTTTTTTCTGACCATCACCAGAGTCTACCTCCAGAAACCTAGACGATTCACACTTCACACAGTATTTTGCTTCCGCATACTCTTTCCTAAATAAGATGTATCCCTTCGGGCAAGCATGTATATGCTCGTATGGCATCTTAAGTGCACGAAGGAGTTTCTGTGCCTCATACATGCTCTTTGGCAAGATGTGACCAACCGGGGAGCAGGCTTCCAAAAACTGTCAACATAATATCACACGCGTCTCGACTCAAACTAAACTGAGATTTCACAGCCATTAGGCGTGCAATGGCATCTAGTTGAGAAACCTTGGTATGGCCGTGAAGGGGTTGCTGTGCCGCAGACAACATTTCATAATGAGCCTTTGCGGTAGCCTTTGGCTCCTCCTCCCTACGTGCTTCTTCGAAGTGTGCTTCATGATAGTCATTTAACATGTCTCCTATCCCGGCATCATCATCATATTCCTCGATGCGTTGTCTCAACACTTCGTCTCTCCCATGATCGGATTCACCATGGTAGATCCACCTGGTGTAGTCTGACATAAATCCATACTTCACCAGATGTTTGCCCATGTCTAGCTTGGTTTGCCGACGCATGTTTCCACATTTGCTACACGGACACCAAGTCGATCTAGCTCCTTTGACACTTGCAAACGCCCGTTCAAAGAAAGCATCTGTCTTGTCAATCCATTCATTGGTCAACGTATTCTGACTAGTACGACCCGTGTACATCCACTGACGATCCTCCATCCTCTAGCATATAAGCGAGTAATACAAAATTCACATTGCATATACACGTTCCTATATTGTCTATTAGGTAAAGATAGGTCCTAATCCCACCCGAGGATGTGTAGGTGGGTTTAGTATCCATGGTCTACTCCGACCCGAGATAGAATTTCGGCAGCACCTCCCTGCTGTTCTCCAAATACAGGGAACAATAATGGGCATGAGAATGACACTACATTCGTAATCACTGGTTAGTAATAAACTAAATCTTATCAGAACCAGACCATCAAACCCACCTACACATCCTCGGGCTGTCCAAAAAACATGGACAATTCGAAACAGATACGGTTATAGATATGCAAAGATCTGCATATTTCCAACCGTGTCTCTTTTGAATAGGAGACGCCTAACTAGGTTACGTGATATACAAACATCATACGAAAAGAGAGGTGTAGGATGCCTCACCTTGCTATCCTGCAAAGTGACGACTCGAGGACGGTAACGTAGGCTCTCCTAAAAAAAGAACATACTACTGTCAAGTTAAAATTTCGATAGCACCTTCCCTGCACGGGGAGGTTTCGTACACCTACATCAAATAAAACGGCTCAATGGCCGACAATCACATCTACAACAACACAACGGCAGGATGGCTGACTCCACAACAAGCACTGATATATAATGCAAACCTCCAAGTGACAAGTCAGTTATAAGCTACACTGGGATTTCATTTTCATGTATGCCACACAAAGATGGTGTATTAGAATAACTCCTTCAAACAATGCAGTTTAAGCATGATAATATTTCAAGCATGATAATATTTCAAATATTCAGGTATTGCAGATAATATTCAGTTTAATCAACTCACCTTAGTGCCGGGACCGGGGGCGGCGCGTTGGGGTCGGTCGGGGGTCGGGGCCGGCCAGGGGCGGCGCGTCGGGCGGCCGGGGGCCGGCGCGGGGGCTGGCGGGCGTCCGGCGAGCGGCGCGGGGTGGGCGGCGCGTGCGGTGCATGTGGGTGTGTGGATGTGTGCGTGTGCGTGAGCTAGGGACTGGCTTAATGTCCAGTCTTTGCCGAGTGCCCCTGATCTAGCACTCGGCAAAGGCTTTTTTCCCAGATTTTGAACCGACACTGACACGTGGACCCACGAAGAGGTTTGCCGAGTGTCCTAGGGATGACACTCGGCAAACAAATTCTTTGCCGAGTGCCTCATTGCGACACTCGGCAAATCAGTAGTTATATTGCATGTGCAAACTACTGTTTTAGTAATTAAAAGTATGTAAACTTTGTAAAAACCTAGTCAAATTCACTAAACATTGCGTATTTCATGTTTTTAAGTAAAATTATTCCATTATTTCATGGATTTATAGCTCATATTGAATTTATATCTACTAAACTCATATACTTGCAATTAATAAATAAAAATTATCAAACGGATCCGAAAAATTCCTAAAATTTGACATGAACCAATCTATGTTCTCTATGGCCTATAAAAATAAATTTGAACTCAATGACAAATTCAAGTATCGATTCGACTCAAAATCTTACCGGATCCTTCCAACTTCTACGAATCCTCTCCGGAGATGCTTCGAATTCTAAGCATCATATGTCAAAATTTGTGTGAAACTTTCTCAATTTTTTACCACAGCCTCTGCATATGAAATCATAGCATCTTAGAAAATCTCATGATTTTCAAACTTCATTTGTATTTTTGAGAATTAAAAAATCATTCGGCCACACATTCATAATCGTGTTTCCTTAACAAAATGCTCAAAATTTATTTTCATTTTCCGGATGAGACCTCAATTTGAACTCACTAACATGAATATGATTTTTCCACTCATATTATTCCATTATTCCAATCACCTGCAGCTCAAATTTGACTTAAATCAACAAATTACTCTAAATGAAATTAATTCATTAAATATAGAAAACAGGTCAATAAATAGTCCACCTTCTAACATGCAGTGCCAAATGTCATTTGTGGGGAGTATAAAAAGTTTGGAGGGTGGAGGAGGGAAAAAATGTTTTAGTTTTGCCGAGTGTCCCATCAAAACACTCGGCAAACATTGATCTTTGCCGAGTGTCGCACTTAACACTCGGAAAACCTTGATGTTTGCCGAGTGTCGACGGGGGACACTCGGCAAAGATCTAACGTCCGGCACACCCCCTAACAGACGCCGCACATGCTGGTCACGTGCTTAAGGGGTTGCCGAGTGTATTTTATTTGCCGAGTGTCCCTGTGAGTTTGCCGAGTGTTTTTTTTGGCACTCGGCAAATAGTATTTTCGCCGAGTGTAATATGTTTGCCGAGTGTTGTCAGGGATACACTCGGCAAACACGACATTTGCCGAGTGCCCGCAATAATGCACTCAGCGAACAAATTACACTCGGCAACTTTAGTGTTTCCCGTAGTGCTTAGATGTTGTCTAGGGGTGATGGTGGTCTAGGATCATCACCGTACAAAAAGACTCCTGGGCGCATAAAATTGCTTGCATCATTCACTGGAAAGGATTTTTGTATAATATATGACCTGCATATCATCATGTGGCGTGCTTAATTAAGGCCCCGTTTGGATACACAATGCTAAATTTTAGCACAATGCTAAACTTGTTTGGATACAGTGCTAAAGTTTAGCACCTTGGGTGAGAAATGACTACATTGCCCTCATTTATAACTGGCTTGGGGAAAAGTGGAGAGGAGAGAGAGGGGGCAACTAGGAAAAAGTGGGCTTGGAGACCACTTTTAGCACCCATTAGCACCTTTTAGCACCCCTTGGGTGTGCTAAAAAAACAAGGGTGCTAAACTTTAGCACTCACCTTTTAGCACCCATGTTTGGGAGTCAAGTGCTAAAAGTGTGCTAAAAGTGAGGTGCTAAAGTTTAGCACCCCTTTCCAAACACCCCTAAGTACAGGAAAAGCTACTAAAAATGTGGCAAACACATATTCGGTTAATTTGATCCGTATTTTTGTTGGGAATTCTCACATTGGTGACTTCTCACAAAAATAACGGTAAGTGTAAATAAATTAAAAAAAACGTGCCCCAAGGTAGAACAATTAGCAGAGCTGGTAACTTAAATTACGCTGCAGAGCAGAGAGATTACGTGTCCACTTATGTTCAAGCAGTTCTCCGATCATTTTTAGGTATTCCCTCCATTCCAAATTATCAATCATTCCAACTTTCTTAGAGAGTCAAACTATTTTAAGTTTGAACAAAATTATAGAGAGGATCACAAAGATTTATGACACCGGATATATGAAAATATATTTAATAAAAAATGAAAAACTAATAGTACTTATTTGGTATCCTGAATATTAGTATTTTATCATATAAATTTGGTCAAACTTGAGATGTTTTGACTCTCCAAGAAAATTGGAATGACTTATAATTTGGAACAGAGGGAGTAGCACTTTGGCATTTTTTAGCTGTGTGCTCGAAGGTGACAGAAGAACAAGTATAGTTAATCATATAGGTGGATGGAATATTTGTCAATTTGTTTCATCCTTTGGGAGACAGTTCTATGGGGCACTTCATATTGCCATTAATTTACTGCCGTAACAACTGTATTCGCGCTGGAGAATCATGGCAGTAACTTGTTCTTTAATTTTCCCCATATGCCCTTGAAAAAATTTATCTATACGAAGTATGCCACTTGTGTGGCACTGTCGTCGACAAAGTTGTGGGAGTCATCAATGGTCACGTGAGTTAGCAAAGGACATCTCTCTGTGTTTCAAGTACCAAAATGCGTATAATGGGGGTATAAAAAAGAAAAACCTCAATACAAAATTAAATGTAAGAAAATAGTATATGAAGATGAAAAACTGATGGGAAGATTACTCACTTAATCTGAAATACAAACTACTCATAATATATTTTAGGAACAAGTTCATTTTTGACCATCCAACTATCGCCTCAGTTTGGTTTTGACCATTAAACCGTAAAACCAGGAATGTTTCACCACCCAACTCTTAAAACCTTTCATATTTGACCATCGGGCGGTTTTGGTGGGTGGTTTTACTGATGTGGATGCCACATGGCGGTAGGGTCCACTTGTCAGCCCTCCTCTCTCTCCTCTCTCTTTCTTTTCTCCTCTCCCTCTCCTCTCTCCTCCGCCAACAGCCACCGACCCTCGCGCCGGCCTTTAGCCGACCTCGTCCATCCATGGCCGCCGCCCCCAGAGCCCCTCCTACCTCCTCCCCTCCCCAGCACCTCCCCCTACAGAGCCCCTTGCACGAAGATAGAGCTGCTGCCGTCGACGAGCTTCGCCAAGATGATTTGCCCGCCTCGGTCGACACCAGCAAGAACGCACACCACCACGAGGACGCCAAAGCCGAGCCGCACGCATCCCTCTGGTTCTCATCACTCGTCGCCCACCAGAGCGTCACTACCTCATGGATCCTGACCCGACTGCCGTCATCGCCATCGTCTTTGATTCCGGCCATCCTCGAGCACCTCCCCTACCAGTGAGCGCCTCCGCACAAAGCCCTCCACCTCCTCGATCTCGTGTGCCACCCATCTCAACCCTTAACACGCTGGACCACCGACGATTGAACGCCCAATCGCTTCCACACTGCAGGCAGGCGCCCCTCCACCGCTCGCTAAGGCCTACCCCGCCCCTTCCCGTACCGCCGCTCGCCAGGGTCCGTGCCATCGCTCGTAGGCAGCTGTGCGAGTGGTGCTGCAACTGCGCATCGGGGGCGGATGCTGCTGTTGCCGCCATGCCGCTGCCGAGCTTGGTGCCTTGGCAGCCTCCGCTGTTGGAATCGGGTGTGGCGCAGGCAAGCTGGAATCGTCTAGGACAGGGGAGACACGGGGGACGACGGCGGCTGGCACAGGGGAGGTGCGGGGGTGGTCGGAGGTGCGGGGATGGCTAGCATAGGGGGGAGAGAGGGAGGGAGAGGAGAGAAGAGAGGGAGAGGAGAGAAGAGAGAGGGAGAGGAGAGAGGAGGGCTGACAAGTGGGCTCATCGCCACGTGGCGTCCATATCAGCAAACCACCCACCAAACCCGTCCGATGGCCAAATATGAACGGTTTTAATAGTTGGGTGGCCAAAGATTCCTAGTTTTGCGGTTTGATGGTCAAAACCAAACTGAGGCGATAGTTGGATGGCTAAAAATGAACTTCTTCCTATATTTTAGAATAATTTAGGAAATATTTGAAATGCAACAATCCTATCATATTCAACAGAGTCAAAATTCCCCTGAAATCTTTGTGATTTCAGTCGCTCATAATTTGTCATTTTTTCCCATCTGTGTAATTAACTAGGTCAGAATGTACATCATGTATGTACAAATATGACGTACGTTCTCTAGCAAGATATATATATAAAAATATATGCATTGTAGCAAATAAATTTATAAACATGATAGCCAAAGAATTTAATTGCTGATTAAACAGCCAGCAGGCATCATTAGGTTATATCACCATCTGATGTGATACTTGGAGAATCTGGGAGACCCGCTGCCCACCTTTTGACAAGTACACTCAATTTCACTTAACATGCACGCATAGAATTGGATAAGGGTTGCCATTGATCCACTCAAGAAACTAACTGTAACATACCTTCCTCACTTTTAAAATCTCTGACACTACCTTTTAAATGATGCAGTTTGTTCTGTTTAATTTCTTGGTTGCAGCTTACTCTCTGAGCTGATAATCGTTCTGGTCTGTTGTCATTGTCAGTGCAGTTGGTTATTCCTTATATTTGTCAGGATTATCTATATAACAACATCTCCGGCAGAAAAATCTATATAACAACAATGACTCAATACCTCACAGAAATATTTGGTACTATGGTACCAATTGATCTTATCAACAACATTTATATTTTGTCAATTAGAGAAGTGAACCTAGCTAGGTAGTTGCAAAGGAAAACATGAGGAGCATCGATAAGATAGGCACCCAATTAAGACATGTTGGTGTGCATTCAAGATTGGAGATGTTTGATGCTGGTACGTTTGGAACTCGTGGACAATAAAAGAATTAAAAAGATGGAAAAATAATTATAAGAAAACTTGTTGAACTTGGTTAAGTGTACCGATGCATGATTGTTAACTATGTAGGCATTGACAAAAGGTGATAATTTGAGCTCAAAATTAACTTTCCATTTTACATGTAACTCATATGGGTGCAGTTGGGTTGCAGCGGACTCAATCAGATAATGCTTTGTACTAGTTTCTAATCCAATGTTTAATTTTCTTGAAACTGGGACCAATTGTGGACAGTGTCAGATATAGTATATATCGGAATGAACTATAATGTGAGGTCAAACATCAGGGAAAATATATTCTGAGTTGTGCTACCTTTGTTCCTCTTAGGCTCTTACATTCCATTTATATGGCATCTCCAAGAATTTTTCTTTATTTTTAAATCTTATATCTTAGCTTTTCACTTGCATTCCTATGAAATTAACTGATTTATGTTTTTATGTATTTTCCATCCTACCATTTCCCATAGATACCAAGTTACTAGTGTCTTGAGTTTCTCTTAGACAAAGGAAAATTGTTCCTGCCTTCTTTTTTTGCGTCGACCGATGCATACAAAAGGAAGTTGTTTGCTACATCGACATATCATATAATGCCGTGATGGAGCTGAAAGCAAAATAAAAATATAATTTGAGCATAATATCTACATAGCCTATAATTAAACCACCACCCATCAAGAAAAACGAAAAGTCGTTTTATTGGGTCTTGAGGTTGGTGTAAGAATTTAAAAGGTGGAGTGAGTGATGGAGGACTCAGGCTAGTCTCAGTGGGGGGTTTCATAGAGAGTTTCATGGTATTAAATTCAGTGCCACATCAGCAATTTTGCTGATTTGGCAAGATAATTAATAGGGGGAGTTTCATGAGATGAGAGAGAAGTTTCATCCCCATGAAACTCAATTGGCACAATTATCTAGTTCTCAGTCTTGGTAACTGTGAAATAAAACTGTGCACTGAGACTGAGACTGACCTCATAAGCTAAGATATTCACAAAAGTTACTATTATCATTGATTCAAAATAATGTTAACGGTCTTTCCTTCCTAGTCGCTTTACTCGCTTGACTTCACACATGAAGAGGCAATAAATAATTGATAGCTACGGCATCAATGACTTGTTAATTGCTCCAAAAAATTTAAAGGTTTTAAAAATATCCTAGATCGGAAGTAAACACTAATCTCAATAAAAGAAAGTGAAAACTAGTTGCACATTTGGTAAACAAATGGATAAGAAGCTTAATTTGAAGCATTAAATAAGTCAGGTCCTAACTACGGTACTATGGTATTTTTATAGTAGAAAACCATAGGTGTGCCGTCAAAAGAGAACTTTAAATATATGAAACGGGAAGTGACCTAAAATCTTTTTGAATATTTGGAATAGTTTGCAAGGATGTTTGATCCCTCAACCAAAAATAGACACCAAATGTGGTCTTCAAGTCTTTCTCATTAATTACACGCTTCCATTTCATTGTAGAGGATTCTAAGCCTTTTAAGCTGATAAAGCTTATTAATTGGATTGCCTAGCTAATTAAGTAATTTTGTTAGTAGTACATGCATTTGTTGGTTGTTTTAAGTGCATTTGTTCGTGAGATAATAATTTAGTTTCTTCTCTCTCTGTTTGCGCACGCGCTTCCTCTAATAAAAAACAAATATGTTTACTTGGGCATTGTTAATAATTTTTCAGTGGTCTTTCGATTAAAAGGAATACACATTCTTTCAGATTCCATTAGACACTAATGTGGTTATTTCCACACTGATCTCATATCCTCAGGAATATAGCAAAAAGATATGGTTAGACAACATTATTCTTTTCTTGGAAGTATGTTTAAGAACCTCCCTGGAAAAATGGAGAGGAATAATATTTGAAAAGAAGAGAATGAAATGAAAGAAAGAGGTGGTTCATATATTCTATAAACAAGTATCCTAATTCTTGAAGTTTCTAAAAGTTACATGCTAAGATACAAAGCCCTACTGCTTCTTAGTAGGTAAGCTTCCTGAAAGTTACATATGCATGTACACACTTTATGCTAAGATATGATCGAGAAGGTGAACTCACGGAGCTCCGTCTCAGGCTTGACAAGATGTTTAGGATCAGTCAAACTTTTGTCTGTATCATGAATGCACGCATTTTATTCCATTTAGCCGCAGCATTAACATAATCTCAATATTAACGATGGTATTCGAGGGTCGGTACTCACTAACTTTAAGCACTAGAAAATAAACAAATTTATTCTGACATCTAAAAATATATCGTTTTAAAGATTACTCCTAGTTTTGTAATGTTATTATCTATCAAAACTTCATTTTTACAATTGTATGAGCTATATCACTCTACGATGGCAATCTACATCAACATGTGCATGTTATGCTTATTTTTCATGTAGATTCTTTTCATCATGCAATGAGCTTAGGAAAGAAACTATGCTCGCAAGCCGCGACTGCTTTGAAGGCGGCCTGCCACCATGATAGCCTCATCATCCTTTTCTTTTTGCCATAACCACAATCCACATCACCCTTTTGCCTCCATGCAATATGTGTTTATTCATCATTTAGGGCCTATTTGGATACACCCTCCTAAAGATAAGGAGTTCACTTTTAGGACACTTTTAAGACTTGTGCATCCAAATATGGGTCCTAAAAGTGCACTCCTAAACTTTAGGAGGACCATTTTCATTAGGAGGGTCAAGGGGTCCTAATGGATCTTATTTCTCCTAAAAGTGGTCCCAAGTCCCCTTTTAACTCTATTGCCCTCGCATGCGTGAACAGTGCAAGGGTAGTTTAGAGGAGTAATTGAGGGATAAAAATGACATTTTCCCTCTAAGGTCCTAAAGATTAGTAGTCTATCCAAACAGCCCTATACTAAACTTTAGGACTAGCAATTTGAGGATCCTAAACTTTAGTACACTACTAAACTTTAGGAGTTTGTATCCAAATAGGGCCTTGTACTCTTTTTTATTTCCTTCATTCCAAATTGTAGGTCGTTTTTGTTCCAAATTGTAAATTGTTTTGACTTTTAGTTATTATTATGCATCTAGATATGTTGGAACGGAGGGGGTATGAGTTATGACATATACGGATAGTAATGAAAAAAAAAGGAGAAATCTTTCTCCAAAACCCACCTAACTCATGATGTAGACTTGGCATGTGTCAAAACTAGACAAATGACATGGCGCGACATGGGGGGGAGGAGGGTTGAAGTGGCCCGATATCAGAGGCTTAGAGGGCTACTAACACAAAAGATAGAGTTAACAAAGGTTAACTGAACAACATGCATGATTAACAATTTAAACATTTTGTTTTGAAAAAGTCAATGTAATTGGAGGGCCAAGGACTGTCGTATCAAGAAAGAAATGTATTACAAAATATAAAGACCAAAATTTAGAAAAAGGCATCTTCAACAATTATAAATAATTACAAGAAAAACGTTTTTACCAGTGTGAACACAGTTTTCAGGCTCAAAGATGCGCGAACTCAAGTTTTATGAAGAAACATCATAATAAAGAATAATTATTAAAAAGATTTACAGAAGATACAAGAATTTAATAACACGCCAATTGTAACAATTCTAAATGACTTGTACAATTTATTATTTGAAAGTGCACGAGAATCATAATATATCAATCAATTACTTCCTCCGTTTTAAATTATAAGTCGTTTTGACTAATCTAGATTCATAAATATTACTGTGCACTTAGACCTATACTATAAAGTTAAAATGATCAATAATTTAGCATGGAGGGAGTATACAAGGAAAGCAAAATACAAGAAGTAAAAAATGTTGAAGGAAGACATGACACGGAGGCAGCGGGGGCAGCAGATCCAGCAATCACCATTATAGTAGGGGAGTAGAGCAGAGAAGAGGACAGGCGGAGAGAGGGGAGACGACGACGACGACGCCACCACCTACCAAACCCATCGCACACGTCCCTCCCCCCCCCCCCAAAAGACGCCGGTCCTCAAACTGGCCGGCCACTGCATCCCGGCCACCAACGGCTGCACGGGCGTGGGCCCGGACATCAAGTCGTGCCAGAGCAGGGGCCATCAAAGGTCTTCCTCTCCATCGGCGGCGGCGGCTGCAGCTACGGCCTGTCGTCCCCGGCCGACGCGAGGAAAGGTCGCCAAGTTCCTCTTGGACAACTACCTC
>NC_028453.1:18169043-18332892 GCF_000263155.2 Setaria italica
CCCCCCCCCCCCCCTCTCTCTCTTTAGACTCCTCTCCTCCATCGGCGTGGGCGCTGCACGCCCCGTCGGCCTACCTCCCATTCCATTGACCTCGCCTCGGCCTCCTCCCCTCCCCTCCCTCTCTCCCGCTCTCTCTCCCTCCCTTCCCAAAGCTTGGAATTTTCCCCGTGCCCGAACGGGGCCTTCCTTCCCCTCGACGCGTCCCCTGATTCGCCGGCGGACACACCAAGGCAAAACCCAGCCCGACCCGCGTGCTGTGTGGGCGGGGTCCGTCTCTGGGTGCCTTCCGTGCCGGCTGCGTGCGTCGCGGGCGCATTGCCTTGCCGCCCCTGCGGGGAGGGAGATTCCCGCCGCCTATTAATCCTTCCCTTGCTCTGAGGGCCGTCCCTTTCTTGGAGGAGGCACAGACGCAGCACCGCGGGAAAGCCGGCCGCCGCATGGATCGGTGCCTCCGGTGTGGTCGCCTCAAGCCGCGGTTCTGGCGTCTCGGCGAAGCGGGGCGGAGGAGGACGACTGCGACGGCGCCGCGGCAGCAGGGCGGGATCTCGGAGGAGCCGCTCTGTTGACGCGTTCTTCTTCTTCTTCTTCTTGGGAAAGGAGGTGGTTTTGCCGCTGCTGAAGCGGCTTGGTCCAGCTCAGTCCCGGCTCTGCGGCAGTTCTCTCTGTGCCTGCGTGGCGTATTTGCTTTTTTTAGGTGGGTGTGGGGGTGGAGTTGGGTGGGAATTGATTGCGGGGCGCTTCCTTGGAGGCCATTGCAGCTCGAATCTGAGCTCCTCTTCTTCTGAGGGGATTGCCGATTGCGTTCTGCAGTAAGATTGGTTTGGAGCTCTGTTGCCCCCACTGCTCAACAAGATTGGAGCAAGTTGGCTGCTCGGGTGGTGGCAGCCAAGAACCCTGAATCCGTGGCCCTGTCGACTTCTTGGGGATTTTTGGAGAAGCTTTGGTGCAGCGATTTCATTGAGTCTAGAGGAATGGCGCGGCATCGGATCAAGAGGCTGGAGAAGCTCAAGCTCAGTGTATTGTTGACATTCATCCGCTGTCACACGGACCCCAGTGATGATCACTCGCGGATTGGGATGGTGGGGTTCTCTCGGGTCGTGTACGTCAACGAGCCGGATAGGCTCGAGGAGGGATTCAGTTACCCGCTTAATGAGGTGTCGACGACAAAGTACAATCTGGCCACCTTCCTGCCTAAGTCCCTCTTCGAGCAGTTCAGGAGGGTGGCCAACTTCTACTTCCTCGTCTCGGGTATCCTTGCCTTGACCCCACTCGCGCCTTACACAGCAGTGAGCGCGCTTGCGCCGCTGTGTGTCGTGATTGTGGCCACCATGGCGAAAGAAGGGGTTGAGGACTGGAGGAGGAAACAACAGGTGCCATTCGGATCTTATGTTTACATCCTAGCTGTAATATTTATTGAATTTTGTTCATGACGTAAGCACTGTGGTTTGAAAGTACTCGAACAGCTCGTATGCTTAATTAATCCAATGCTTGATTGATATACTATTTAATAAACCGGAACAAAATTTTCTTCGCCTTTTCTTGGTGTTGGGATTGTTGGGTTCATTCTCTATAGATAGGTTATAGGGAAATAATATGTATGCCTTACTTATGCAAACAATGAATTCTCATTCTGAACAATTCACTGAGCTATATTACTATGTATTTTGGTGTCGAAAACTTAAATTCTTAATTTGATCATTTTCCATGCGTGTGATTTGACCATGTGATCCATTATGGATTATAATCACAATGATCCATTCTACTTGTGTTGCTGTTTGTGATGTAGCAATAGTTTGTGGTCTCAATTGTATCACTTAATATTCCAAGTCATCTTTTTTTATATATATAAATGCTGAGCTTATCTGGGAATCAAGTTGTAACATAATTAACTTCGTTATAAACTCATATAGTTGATGCTGTACACGTTTATGTGATGGTTTTCTGACATTGATATTAGTTGTAATTGACTGTTAGTGTAATTTAGTTAATTTGAATATTTTATGTAAATTCTCCATGCTATTGGTATATTAAATAGATCTGTGCCACTACATCACCCAGGATCATGAGCTCAATAATCGGATAGTCAAAGTGCACAGGGGAAATGGCAATTTTGAAGAGACAAAATGGAAGAACATCAAAGTTGGAGATGTAATAAAGGTGGAGAAGGATAATTTCTTTCCCGCTGATATGATTCTGCTTTCATCTAACTATCCGGATGGAATCTGTTATGTAGAGACTATGAACCTCGATGGTGAAACAAATTTGAAAATTAAACAAGCTCTCGAGGTCACATCGGATTTACAAGAGGACATAAAGTTTAGAGAAGTCAGACAAACAATAAAATGTGAAGACCCAAATGCAAACCTCTACTCTTTTGTCGGTTCAATGGAATGGAAAGGCCAGCGACATCCCCTGTCACCCCAACAGCTTCTTCTTCGGGACTCAAAACTACGGAACACAGACTACATATATGGGGCTGTCATCTTCACAGGTCACGATACTAAAGTGATGCAAAATGCTACTGATCCACCATCTAAAAGAAGTAAGATTGAGAAGAAAATGGATAAAATTATTTACCTTCTGATGTCTTCTCTACTCATGATTGCATTGCTTGGTTCTGTCTTCTTTGGGATATGGACCAAAGAGGACCTAAGAGATGGTGAGATCAAACGGTGGTATCTTCGTCCAGATGCTACTACTATATTCTATGATCCAAAACGAGCTGCTCTAGCATCTTTCTTTCATTTGTTGACGGCCTTGATGCTGTATAGTTACTTCATACCAATTTCTTTGTACATATCCATTGAGATGGTCAAGCTCTTGCAAGCTCTATTCATCAACCAGGATATTGAAATGTACCATGAAGAATCAGATAAGCCAACTCATGCTCGTACTTCGAATCTAAATGAAGAACTAGGTATGGTTGATACAATTCTATCTGATAAGACTGGGACATTGACGTGTAACATGATGGAGTTCATTAAGTGTTCGATTGCCGGCACTGCCTATGGTCAGGGTGTCACTGAAGTTGAGAGAGCTATGGCTATGAGGAAAGGGGCTCGGTTAGATGATGACATTGAAAATGGAGACCACAAGGACAAGAAAGTTGACGACAGTCCTCATGTTAAAGGGTTCAATTTCAAGGATCCGCGAATAATGGATGGAAACTGGACTAATGAGCCTAATAGAGATATGATAAGAGATTTTTTCCGGCTCTTAGCCATCTGCCACACATGCATAGCTGAAATAGATGAAACTGGGAAGGTTTCATATGAAGCTGAGTCCCCTGATGAAGCTGCATTTGTTATTGCAGCTAGAGAACTAGGGTTCGAATTTTACAAGAGGTCACCAACAACTATAATTGTTCGTGAACGGGATCCAAGTCAGAATGTTGTTGAGAAAAGGTAACAAATTTCTTTGTTCTTTCCTCTATAGGTTATCCTTCCTTGGTACCTAATTCTGATCCTTCTGCATTCTGGTACAGAAAGTATGACCTCCTAAATATATTGGAATTCAGTAGCTCAAGGAAACGGATGTCTGTGATAGTCAAGGAACCAGAGGGAAGGATATTACTTTTCAGCAAGGGTGCTGATAGGTTAGCTCTATTTAGATTAGATTTCCATGTTTAAGTCAGAGATCGATACTTCTATTTCTGTCCATGATTTCTAATTGTTGTCCCTATGTGAACAGTGTGATGTTCAAAAGGCTTGCACCAGATGGAAGAAAATTTGAAGAAGATACTAGAAGACACATAAATGAGTATTCTGATTCCGGTCTGAGAACCTTAGTTCTAGCATACCGTGTCTTGGATGAAAAAGAGTATAAGGAATTCAATGAAAAATTGAACGATGCCAAAACATCTGTAAGTGCTGACAGGGATGAAAAAATTGAGCAAGCTGCTGATAGCATTGAACAGGACTTGATTCTTCTTGGTGCCACCGCTGTTGAAGACAAGCTCCAAAAGGGGGTATGACCTTTTGTGGATAAACCTTTCTGTTCCACATCTTATTTGTATGCATTCTAGGGAATCTTGCCTGTTCATGTACTCATGTGCACTTACATATTCAGGTGCCTGAATGCATAGACAAGCTCGCACAAGCCGGAATTAAGATATGGGTCCTGACAGGCGACAAGATGGAGACAGCTATCAATATTGGGTAAGCATTCTATGCTTGCTTCTAAATATGAACTTTTTATTTCAACCTGACTGTTTTCTTTTCTGATTCATGTGCTTCTCCAACTGCAGGTTTGCATGTAGCCTACTCAGGCAAGGCATGACACAGATAATTGTCACACTGGAACAACCTGACATCATAGCATTGGAGAAAAATGGAGACAAACAAGCAATTGCTAAGGTGAATAATTGATTACATGTTACATCAGACATGTTGCAGTCATTTTACATATAAAAGACTTAACTATTGGAATGCTCCCTGTTTACAATGATAGCTCCCTAGTGTTTAAAAAAAACAAGGCATACATTCACAATTATTACTTGAGAACCTAGCCAATCAATCGTTGCATCCTTTTTTTATCTCCAGGCATCAAAGCAAAGGGTCATGGATCAGATAGAGGATGGGATTGAAAAAATTCCACCTTCAACTCAAACTAGCACTGCATCATTTGCACTAATCATTGATGGTAAATCACTAACTTATGCTTTGGAAGATGATGTCAAGTTTAAGTTCCTAGATCTTGCTATCAAGTGCGCATCAGTGATATGTTGCCGATCTTCACCAAAACAGAAGGCACTGGTCAGATTTTTTGCTATTCTTAAGTTCCTGTCTCTTTTCTATGTATTTTCTTAGTGTTTTTCTTCCAGAAAATACATGCAAACACATTAACATACAACTATCCAGGTTACAAGACTTGTTAAAGAAGTGACACACAAAGTGACTTTAGCAATAGGTGATGGGGCAAACGATGTTGGAATGCTTCAAGAAGCTGACATAGGGGTTGGCATTAGTGGTGCTGAAGGAATGCAGGTTACTAATTCGATGCTTTATAACTTTTGTTAACTGTGCCCATGATTTCTTTCCTTATTCCTTGTTTCTTCTTATGATGTTCTAGGCCGTCATGGCAAGTGATGTTGCTGTTGCCCAATTCCGCTTTCTAGAACGATTACTTCTGGTGCACGGACATTGGTGTTACCGGCGCATTTCAGTGATGGTATAGTTGCGATTTACGTTTATTTTGATTTAATCAGGCTCTGTAATTCAAGTCTTTTGATAATATTTTGGGGGTTGATGTGCAGATATGCTATTTCTTCTACAAGAATGTTACTTTTGGTGTCACTATCTTTCTGTACGAAGCATTTGCATCTTTCTCCGGGAAGCCAGCTTACAATGATTGGTTCTTGTCACTCTATAATGTTTTCTTCACTTCCCTTCCCGTCATTGCTTTGGGAGTGTTTGACCAGGATGTGTCTGCCAGGCTGTGCATACAGGTAATTTAAACAGTTTAGGAACAAATAAAATCATTGGTTGAGTAGTAGACAATTTTGGATACACTCCCTGTCAAATCTGTAATATCATGTAAAGATGTTCTACCCTATATTTTCTGAAGAAAGTACGCTTTCTACCCTTGGGATTAGTGCAAGGTACATAACTATAATGTTTTGTTTCTCTGGGCCTAAGTGTTTTTCCCTTGTTGATTAGAAGAGTTCTCATGATGTGTATGTTTTCAGTTTATTTAAGTACTATCTCTTATTTAGTCCAAAGGCTTTTTTCAGCCTTTAAAATGCCTTTATAAGTCCTATTTTTGGGGTTTTGAAGTCCCAATTTTACTGCTACATTGGACAAATCAGGATAACACTATTTTTCAAGTTAGTTGAAGGTCCAAAGAGCTGTTTGAATTATTGAGTCTTGTTTTCCCTTTGTTTTACCTACCTACTTTAACTTAGCTTCATGTTCTCTGTTCCTTTGCAGTATCCGCAGCTCTACCAAGAAGGAGTGCAAAATATATTATTCAGCTGGCGGCGGATACTTGGCTGGATGCTTAACGGTGTGATGAATGCTGTCTTGATCTTTTTCTTCTGCATAACTGCCTTTGAGGACCAGGCATTCCGTCAGGATGGTCAAGTTGCGGGCTTGGATGCCCTAGGTGTTGTCATGTACACTTGTGTTGTATGGGTCGTGAACTGTCAAATGGCGCTCTCTGTGAACTACTTCACCATCATCCAGCACATATTCATATGGGGCAGCATTGCCGTATGGTACCTCTTTCTCTTGGTTTATGGTGCCATAAACCCAAGGTTCTCAACAACAGCATACATGGTCTTCATCGAGCAGCTGGCCCCGGCCCTTTCATTTTGGTTGGTGACACTTTTCGTTGTGATGGCAACACTTGTCCCCTACTTCAGCTATGCAGCAATCCAGATCCGGTTTTTCCCGATGTTCCACAACAAGATTCAGTGGAAAAGGTACTTGGGGAAGGCTGAAGATCCTGAAGTGGCAAGGCAGTTGTCGTCACGACATAGAACATCATCACAGCAGAGGATGGTCGGTATCTCTGCTCGTCGTGATGGCAAGGCTATGCAAATAACAAGGGAGACAGAGCTAGAGGTTCAGGAATAGTATTTTCAGTAGATTTTGCGTTTTGTACAGCTTATAGTTTATCGTCTCCGGGAAGATGACAGCTGAACTGATTGGAACCTGGGGATTTTCCTGGATTTATGCTTCTATGATGTCTGTCATAGGAGCTTTTCCAGTTCAGATGATAGAGCAAGATCACAGATTGTTTAGATAGATCACAAGGAGGCCAAGAGAATACTTACTGTAAAGTTCATTTTTAGCAGTTCAATGCTTTGTGCTTTTTTTTTCCACCTTTCTCTTATACATGTAGATGCTTGTAACCAGGTTGGTAGAATTTCCTTTTGTGTTGTATTTCTTTTGCCCCCTTTGCCTGCCTCTCTCAATTGTATCTTAAAAAATAATAATGGTAAGGCTTCTGATTTGAGTGGTTTTCATGTTTTATTATTTGGAACGAATCATAAATGAATGATTTGCTATGTAGTTATACTTGTGTCTAAAGATATTTATGTAAATTGCACTTGTTTGCATGAGTTTGCTAGTGTGGGAGTCCATATGGCTCTCCGTGCCTTTATAATTATTGCTTTCTTCAAGTTGGCTAGAAAATAATTGTTCCATTCGTGGAAGAAAATTTGGCAAAAAAATTGTTTTGCGGAAACAACGCTTTCTGTGAGTAAATTCAAAGTTGATTATGTGGCCGTATGGCAAGAAAAAGAGGAGTCATAACACTATGATGTTTCTATATGAAAATGACTGACGAGCAGAAGATAAATCAAACTACAGTGACCTGAAACTCTTCATCAAAGGTTAAAAGAACATTACATCGATTTACAATATCTGTTTTATTTTCAGTTTTCCTACTACCATACTAACCTGCAATTAAGGGCAGCAAAAGATGAAGACAGCCGAGCGTCATGCGTCACGGCTCAGGCGGCGGCCCATCCGCGGCCGGCTGCTGCTTGGCCTCCGCAGCCGGCGCCGGCCGCCGCCGGGGCGCGCGGCGGCGCCGCCAGCGCGCCAGCCTGCTGCAGTCGTAGGACTCGTCGGGCCCCTCGGCCTGCGCGGCGCATACACGGCCGAAGACGCAGGAGAGCACGGTGAGCACGAGCACCGCGGCCAGCACCCCGAAGAAGGCGCCGATCGACGATCCCGCGGAGGCAGCGTGCCGCGGGACGCCGCCCGCGCCGGACACCTGGTAGCTCGGCAGCGGCATCGTCGTCGCCGTCGTCGGCGTGGTCGGTGTCGCTGGCATGACGGCCGCCATTCTTGGTCGCACCGAGACACTGCGCGCACGGTTGTGGGTGGTGAATGCGCGGCGCTTGGCTTGAGCTGAGGATGGAGGCAATGCCGATGCCCATGAGGTGAGCATGGATGGGTGGGGCAGCGAGGGGGGCAAAAGTGTCACTTGCTTTTTGCAAATTTAGTACTAGTATTAGTGGCACTAATGCTTGACATTGTAGTGGTGGTGATGGATGGAGGAGAGGATAGGTGAGGAAGAAAACTAAGCTAAAGAGAGGGAAAAATGAATAAAGGGTTTGGAGGTCAGCTTTAGTGTGTGTGTGTGTGTGTGTGTGTGGAAGGACTACAGAGTGGGCACCAACATGGAAAGAAAAGGAGAAAGAAGCATGATGGGGGCTCTCATTCTCATGCAATGTTGCTTGATGGCGTCTCTCAGTGTGTGTGTATCTAGGAAAAGGGAAAGAACATCTCTGATCTGATCTGCTCCAGGACTGTGCATGCCAATAACAATATAATTGGATGGAGAACGATCAAAGAGACACAGAGGAACCATCTTCTTAAAGTTTATTTCATCCCAACTGTGAGTCAATGTTTGAATTCTGGAGTCTGGACCCCAATCATTTTTCAGCTTGCGACGGCCGATGATGATTGATCATCGCGAATGCAATGCCCTACACGCTGGCAACCGTTTCACCTTATGAAATTGCAGTTGGCCACCTTGTTGAATCAGAGAGAGAAAGGCTGGGTTTTTTTTCCCTTTTTGCCTCTTCCATTTCATTGGCAGATGGAGTAGGACACTGAATTCGATCAGGTTTGCACCTTTTCTGAAGCTTTGGCCACGCAGCAGGGGGGTTAACCCGGCCCTGTTTTAAAGCTTAAAGCTCAGATATATGCCATCATGGCATGTTGCTTGCTTAGTGGGCAAGGTTACCCGCCTTTCTCTCTTTTTTCCAATCATGCACTCGTATTATATTGTATTTGGGGTGTATAAGAGTATTACAGGCTCAAGAGATCTCATCTTTCCGACTTCCATCTGCCAAACTCCGCAGTGTCATGATCTCTGTCCCCTTTGAGCAGGGATACTCTCTAAAGAACAACACAAATTCATCTCAATGCTAAAAATGTTTTGAGAAATTTTCTTGGCCTTCACCATGAACACCAAACCTCGAAGGAATGACACCTTAATTTATGCCCACATCAAACCTTTTGTTCTCCATTTATTGATATTTCTAAGCATTAAATCTTGCTGTGATAGTATAGCTTCTTAGTTTTTCCAATATATAGAAAAACTGAATGCTAAATTCACTACATTATTGACCATGCCAGGTTCAAAAGAACAGTATCATCTTCACAGTGGAGAAATTAAAATTGATACACCACCATGCTCCTTGTATTTAACATTTGGCTATGGCATGATGTGTGATCCATAGTTTGAGAGGAAAGATGCTTGAGCATATCTAACAAATAAGATATCCAGAAACACCAAAATGGGGTGCAGAGTGTGCAGCAAAATAATATATTATCCCACTTCTAATAGAAAGTGTATGTGAATAAAGTATTATCCCACTTCTAATATAAAGTATTGTCTTCTAGTACAAATTACCTGCAAATAAAATGTGCGTGTGAATAAATCCAAAAAAGAGAAAGATTGTAAAAACACCCGCCAACAAGTAATATTCTAGAGTTTGATTTTCCCTCCTGCAACTACTTTTTGTGGCACTTTTGCTCCAACAGGTACACAATTGTTTGGAACTCCGCCCTGCCAATGCCAATGGTTTTCGGTACTTGGTGGCAGGTAGCTGGGGTTCCCATATGCGAGGGAAGTAGCGGTGTTCATGATAGCTGCTTGGTGACTTGTGAAATTAGGTTGGCCAGCAGGACATTTGTTTTGGTTTTTGAGTTTAGACAAAAATTCTTGAGTTTTGGTTGGTACTTTTAATAAAGCGGAGGTGCTGTTTGGCTTTAACCAATATCTGATGTCAATGTGCAATTGTAGTCCCGAACGTTAAGGTGCTCAGAGCGCATCAAAGTGTTCAAAGCAGAGGAGATAGTTGAGTAATACAAAGAAAAATTACCAGATATTTCTGTAGAAAGTCATTGTTGTATGAGAAGAAACCAAAAGTTTACCATTCAGGATAGCCAAAGAATACATTCTCATGTGCATTTTTTTTATCTCAATTTACAGATTGGCCCAAAAACATCAGAAACAATATGGTAGTGATCACTGTTAAAATAACCAGAAAGAATAAATACATCGCGAGAACAAAAATCATCGCAAACTAGAAGAAGCGCAGATGGAGAAGCTTTACATGTTTCATGTACTAGAAATCCCTCCTGCTGCCTATGCTCGACCTGGACTGGCTGTACTCCGAGCTGAAGTCCTGGCTGCCGAACGCCATCCTCTGGAACTGCCTGATGTCCGCCGTGTTGGCGACGTTGAACATCTGGCTCTTCCCTGGCTGCACACCGTTGCTGAGATCAACGTCTGTCAGGCTGTCGAGGACCCTGACGACCTGGATGAAACCGGTGAGGAAGGCTCAGTTTGGTCAGCAACAAGCCAAGGGAAGTGGGGTGTATAGTGTACTTTCAACTTGTCAGATTTGCTACAGTACAGCTAAGGTTTTGTCAATGCTCAGTAGTACCTGCCCCATCTTGGGCCTCCTGGCAGCTGAGTGCCGGATGCACGCCGCAGCTGCCTCAATCACACGGAACATCTCGACATCATCAAAATTCCCGTCCAGGCGGGGATCGACTAGCTCATCAAACTCCTGGTTCTCGATTGCGCGGTTCAGTAGTGGTCTTGACTGTAAGGTGGGTTGTGATTCAGAACACATGTTATCAGTGATTGGTACAAAGTGAGTGAATAGTATGGGTGCAACGGTTGCTGTTTGTAGCAGCACTATGCTGGAGCTTACCCACTCAACAAGGCTCTCATCGCCTAGGGGACGTGATGAATCAACAGGCTTCCGACCTGTGATTAGCTCCAAAAGCACGACGCCGAAGGAGAACACGTCTGATTTCTCGGTCAGCTTCCCCGTTGACGCATACTCTGGTGCCAGGTACCTGTGTACATCACAAATGCATAATTGCAATTCCTCTTGTTTTACCTCCTTGCTGATATGAACATTGATTTGTGCTAGAGGTCATGCAAAGATGGATTACCCAAATGTGCCCATCACACGTGTTGAAATGTGTGTGACATTGTTCTCTGCTAGCCTTGCGAGCCCGAAGTCCGCAACCTGGTCATGGGTACCGTTCAAGTATCATCAAACCTGAGCATACCTACCCCAAGAGGTGAAGTGTCTAGAGTTCTTAAAAATATTGCAATTCTGCTGTGAGCAACAAACCTGAGCCTCAAATTGGTCATCAAGCAGGATGTTTGAGGATTTGATGTCCCTGTGGATGATTCTTAGATGACCTGCAACAGAAACACCAAAATTGGCTCCATTTCCTACAGAAAAACACTAGAAAACAAAGAAATCAAAGCCCAAGAAGATGGAATCCATCTTACAATCCTCATGCAGGTAGGCTAAGCCGCGCGCCGAGCCCGCCGCAATCTTGACCCTCGTCGGCCAGTCCATCACCGGCCTCCCCCTCCCTACATGAGCGACAATGTGACATTCAGACACAAAAGGGCCACATCAAGTTACAACTTACTGTATTTTACAAGAAGAAACGAAAGTGTTCCCCACCGTGGAGGTGGTGGTGCAGCGTGTCGTTGGAGACGTAGTCGTAGACCAGGAGGCGGTGGTCCTCGGCGATGCAGTATCCGACGAGGGAGACGAGGTGGCGGTGGTGCACGCGGCTGATGATCTCCACCTCCGCCTGGAACTCGCGCTCGCCCTGCCCGCCGCCGCCCTTGAGCTGCTTCACGGCCACCACCTTGCCGTCGCCGAGCGTGCCCTTGAACACGCACCCGAACCCGCCTTCGCCGAGGACGTTCTCGCGCGCGAACCCGCCGGTGATGTCGTACAGCTCGTCGAACGAGAACGCCTTGGTGTTGCCCACGCTCAGGTCACTCGACGCCGCCACGCTCCGCGCCGGCCCCTGGCTCCCCGTCGTCGTCGCGCTGTAGTTCGCCGACGCGGCGGCCCACGGCGGCTGGCCGTACCCCTGGCTCATCGGCGCCGACATGCCCGGAGCGCCTCCCCCGGCGCCACCCATGCTGAAGTTCATCGACCCCGGCGCCGACGGCGGGCGGAGGAACGGCGCCTCGCCGGACAGGTGCTGCGGCGTGTACGACGGCACAGCGAAGCCGGCGTAGTAGCCGTCGGCCTGCTTCCGCTTCCGCCGCTTTGACAGGCAGACGAACACGCCAGCGAAGCCGAGGACGACGATCACCACCACCACCGCCACGGCGGCCGTTTCGCCGGAGCTCAGCCCGCTGCTGCTGGACGGCGGCGGCGTGGCACTGCTATCAACGGCCGCAGGCGAGTGCGTGGCGGTCGTTGAGCTCGTCCGGGTCGGCGGAGGAGGGGAGTAATCCACGGTGGAGTGCGCCGGTGGCGGTGGTGTGACGGCCGCGGGAGACGCGGTTGGCTGCGCGGCGGGTGGCGGAGGAGATGGGCTTGAAGAGGGCGGCGTGGCGTGTGACCGCCGCGGCGGGGGAGCGGAGGGTGGCGGCGGCGCCTGCGTGGTGGAAGGCGGGGGTGCGGCATTGTCCGGCGGGGGCGGTGCGACGGTGGGCGGAGGCGGCGGCGAGGTCTCCGGCACCGGCGCCGGTGGCGGGGGCGGGGGCGGCAATTCGGCCGGTGGAGGCGGAGGTGATGCCTCCGGTGGCGGTGGGGAGGCAACCGGTGTAGGCGGAGGTGGTGCAGCGTCCGGCGGTGAGGGCGGCGGTTCTGAAGGAGAAGGCGGCGGCGGTTCCGCAGGAGAAGGTGGTGACGGAGCAGAGGATGATGGCGACGGAGGAGGGGTGGAAGAAGAGGGAGACGTGTCAGTGGGCGGCGGTGTTAGCGGCGACGATGAGGAGGGAGGAAGGCCACTGCCCGGGGTTGCCAGCGTGTTTCCTACGCTGCCAACGGCGCCGGCGGCAGCACCAGCGGCCGGAGCCTGGAGCAGAGCTCTCATTCTGTTGTACTACTTCTGCAAAGTTGAGATTGGAGGGAAGCAATTAGAGCCACATTGTTCAAAGATTATCCTGTTATGATTGCTCATCTTGATCAGATTAGTTTAGAGTTGACTCAGAAGCATAAGGCCCCCTCCAATACCGAGCTGGTAACTAGCTCTAAGCACTTTAGAAGATAACCCTTCCAAGCTCGTAATATAAATGACCTACATGTCATCCTCACGTAATCTTGAAGTACGTGTATGAGATATCTCTTGATTAAAAGATAGTTCTCTTCTCTTTCCTATTAAAATATAAGAAAATATTATATGAGCTAGCTCATATGCAACCATTGACCATTGAAGGAGGTCTAAGTGTGAGGAAATGATTGATCATAAACAGAGCAAGAAAAAAGATCCAGCATCAGTTTTTTTTTTCTCAAGAATTTCACTGCTCCGTGCATGAATGGAACCATATATGTCCCATTCTGATTGAAGCAGCATTCTTCAGTCATGACAACATCCCAGAGATAATCATGCAAAAATATTGTCGAATGAAGGACTCTTCCGCCACTAATTGCCACTTAGCCGCCATCAAGAACCGCAATGTTCCGCTAGAGGAAACTTGGGATGCAGCATTGCTGGCATGGGTTGCAGGAAAAAATGCACAGCCATATTCTCTAACACCTCATCTCAGAAAAAAAAACTGAATTTGAAGAAGAACGTGCATTGAACTAAACTGAAGTCCAGGCTCCAGACATGGAGCCCCATCAGTGTGTACAACGAATAAATTCCAAATGGACTGGTTCCTATAAATTAGAATTGCCACAGTTCATAGAACGCGTAGCAACGACAGAGTGGTGTTGGACATAAAAAAAGTGAAGAAAATAATCAAGCCTCCCCAACATATGACCTTTGACAAATCTTCCAATCTACAGATCAGAACATGATTCCTGGCCTTAAAAAATTACATCTCTTAAAGTAAAAATAAAAAGATTCCTTTGGCACTCTTAAAGTTCATGGAAACTTCGTTTCTTCCGGAGCAAATTACGGTGGGCGGCACTTAATAAGGTCCAAAACAAAATCAGTGGAAAAGTTGGGTACCATTACCAAGAATGGTGAAATAATCTGATACAAACATGATTAACTCAGAAAAATAATAAGCTCACAATCTTCAGACAAGGCCAAATTACAAGAATTGTGAACAACAATGCAGGAAGCAGAAGATCAGAAGGAGCCATGGAACCGTACCTTGAATCACAATCAAGAAGCTGGCACCACCTCCACAGATCAGGCTGAGAACCAAGCGCCCAGCGACGGCACCGGGGCGAGCTGATCGACCAGGCAATGCAGCTCAAATCCCATGCCGCATTTGCTCCGCGAGAGCAAGAGACGGCTAGAGAAGAAGAGGGCAGAGGTTGATGGAGTCCTAGAGATATTTCAAGAACGTGTTGCCGTCCACCACCACCCCCCAGCAACGCCCGTCTCTTTTTCTCTGCGCTTCTCTCTTTGCTGTTGGGGGAGGAGCTCAAGAACGTGGCGGCGACGTCTCTCTGGCTGGGCTGTACGTGCTTGCTGGAACACGACGACCAGTGTATGACTTTATATATATATGTGTGTGTGTACATGGATACAATAATGCATGGCTTTATTAAAAAAAATTACATGTATGCAAAGGGAGGGTGAGGCGGAGGGGATTGAAGGAAGTAGTCGCCTCCCTGCCATTATCTACCACGCGCTGCTTCCTTCTAAACAAGAGGAGGAGATTGAGGAGAAATGATGAGCTGTTGGCGGTGCTCCAGCTACGCGTAGACGTACACGCGCAAAGTGCCACGCACCGAGAAAAACGTATATAACAAAATGCGTGTTAGACGGAAGCAAGCGTATACACTGATGGAACGGGGTGCCAACTTTCACTAATTTATTTCTCTATGGCAAAAAGTCCTTTTACGCCCCCGCGCCTCATTATTACCGTAGTCTAAGTTTCACCTCTCATATGCAGGATATAGACCATCTCTCAACTTAAAAATCCATTTATTTTTGGACCAGAATGTTTTGGGGTGGTTTCCCGTGACATGGCATAGACCTCATGTGTAAGACAACAGGTGGTGGTAGCCCTACCTGCCACGTGGATTTCTTCCTCCTCTCTTTCTCCTCCTTCCCTCTCTCTCCCCATGAGTGGCCGCATCTGGCTCTCGCCCCCCCTCCCCCCGTCCAGCAGTTGCTTCTCCCTCGCCCGGAGGTTGGGCTGTTGCTCACCCCACTTGCAAGTCCGCTGCTCGTCTTCACCGATGCTCCCGGCAGCCGCTCATCCCACATGCCCGGTGGCCGCGCTCCCATGCCTAGCAGTTGCTCGTCGCTCGCACATACACTCGGTGGCCCTCGTCCCTCTCTATCGCTCGTCTTCCACCCGCAGGCCTAGCAGCCCTTGTCCCGCTCTGCTACTCGTCCTCTGCCCGCAGGCCTAGTACCCTCGTCCCTCTCCACCACTTGCTCTCTGCTCGCCGGCCCAACGAGCTCTTCTCGCTCTTCCTCCGCCCGCAGGCCTGTCGATCCTCGTCCCTATCCACTACTCTTCCTCCGCCAGCAGGCCTAGTGGCCCTCATCCCTATCCGCCGCTTGTTCTGCTATCGGAGGTTGATTCGCGCCACCATGGTGACACCCGTCTGCATCCGCCATGGTTGGAGAAGCAGCGACCTATCAACAGTGTGAAGGTTGACTCCGCTGGCAGAGGTCAATTCTTGCCTCCGTGGTGCCCCTTGTTTGTCGCTCATCCACTTTCATGCTGGTGCCCGAGTCTTGGTGTTGTGTCTTGTTGGGTTGGGGTCGGAATGGCGAAGCCGAATGTGGGTGTCATTCACGTGCATCAGTGCGTGTGGGAGCACGATCGTCGAGGGGTGCTACCGCCGTGGGAGGCCCAGACACCATCATGTGAGGGAGCTCAAGCTATCAGGGCCACTAATGGAAGAGAGGGGGAGGAGAAGGAGAGGGGAACAAGAAAGCTAGGTGGGCTATTGACGGTCCTTAATTACCAAATCTCACCATCAAATCCTACATAAAAGCTGTTGTTGATGATCCTTAAGATAGACATCCGACCGTAACACTACTCAAAGAATAAAGAAAAACTAACATCTCTTACTCGCATATTTATTATCAATAACCTAGTTCCACATGTAGTGGCAAATAAGTGATTTCAGGGATACAAGTCTATATAAAGAGGGAACGTGCGCAAACACGGATGAAACATACTAAAGAAGACTTGACGCATACCTGACGGTTAAGAGGGCCCACATGCCAGAGCAAACTAGCCCAATCCAGCATGGGTCCACAAGGAAAAGGACTAAGGCCTACCAGGCAACCCACCACACAAAGGCGGTGGAGAGCCGACCCAGCCCAGGTTGGCCGAACCCAAGGTTCGGCCAAATCTGGACAGGCGGTTCCTACCCTTATCTTCCACGTGATGGTGCCTGTTGACTAAGGATGGCGGTGGGAGAAAATTCCCTGGAGATACCTCCCGGGAACCGCCCTCAACTAGCTATAAAAGGAGGAGGAGAACCCCCTCTATAGACACCACACTTGGATCCTCTCTCTCTCTTGCTACTCTTGTAACCCTTAGGCTAGTGGAGCTAGGCTAGAGCTGAAACTCTTGTAGTGATAAGCTATTCTTCGGGTCGGTTGAGGACATAACCTTCAGCTCTCGGTATGGTGTTGTATTCAATTTGTCGATATTCTATCTATAAAGAGTATGGTTGCTATGCTATTTTGGTAGTATATTATGCCATGTCTTGTACCTTATTAAGTTATACTCGTGTGCTTAGGTTGAATCTATGTTACCGTATCGGTTCGTTGTGCCTTCGGGCTTGCTCTAGTTCTAATGCCCGTCGATCATCATGGTCGAGGTTTCAGAGGGGCTAGAGTAGTGATCATATGCACGAGCATGGTGCTCGGGTGCATTGGGATCCATCGAATATGATTGTACCCCATGGTCTGAGGGGTAGGCGGCAGGTGGTTACAACCCTGTCCATCCCTTGCAGTCCCCCACATTCGGGTATGGTGTAGGAGTTCTGAAAGATACCTTGCCTTGGCAGACTGGGGCCAGATATTCTCCCCGTATGTTGTATGCATAGAGTTAGCTTTGATCATGTGCTTGTATGACCCTTGATAGTATAGATAGATGCCACTAGGACCTCTTGTATGCCTTGCTCCCACTGACCTTAGGCTTATTCTTTTATTCTTTATTCTTGAGATTGGCTGTGTGTGTATGTCACATTACCCTCATATATTTATCATGGCTTACCCCTGTATGAACTTTGGTTTATTACTGAAGCATATCGTCTTGAATATGTATCTGATAAATCCTTTTACACCAATGCCATCCGTTGGGGAAATATAAATAACGATACCCTAAATACTCTCTGGGTGACATGCTACAATGGTATATCGGTGCGCTTGCGGGTTTATTTGTAACGTTAAGAAATACTAACAGCTGTTAAGATCAATCACCAACACATAGTGGTAGGAGTTTATTACCAACTATTTTCACAAGTGTTGGTGAATATTTGTATGCAGGTGATTAATTATTAGAATAAGAGGAAACACACCCAAAAGGAGTAAGGAAATACACACTCAACCAATCAAGTGTAAGTAGAAGGATTCATGGGTCCACCAACGGGGGGAAACCAACTCAAATCGACATCAAACACCCCGTACCAAGTTAGAAACCCAGCGAGCAGTGTGCCGATCAAAAGGTGATGCCCGGGGTTCAGCTGACCCCCTAGTTCGGCCGACCCCCAGTGGTCCTTCTGACAATCACAACCGCCTTCCATGTGTCACCTACTATCGCCTTCTGTCGGTGTTTAGACCCGGCAACCTACCGAGGGGGTACTCGAGGTAGTGTTTTATGTGTGGGGCTCGCCGAGATTAGAAACTCGAAGGCGAACTCAAACACACGATTTAGACATGTTCAGCCCGCTTATGTCACGTAATACCATACATCTTGTATCTTGGTTGGATTGTATTAATTGACGTTGTTTGGAGGGGTCCCTACCTCACCTTATATTGTCGGGGGTAGGGCTACAAGTTGGTTGTTTACAAGAATACTAGTTGGATTTGACTAGAGAATCCTACTCTAATTGCTATGAGTAGTTTCCTAATCCTCGACTAGTTCTTGTATTCCACGTAGACCACACCATCCTGCACCATAGTCTCCATGTCTGACATGTCTCGGTGTACAACCCCATATCTAGGACTGTTCAATCTTCTGGTGGGCCCATAGATGTATAGACGACAAGCCCCCGAGTACATTTTAGTCAAATGTAGCAGTCCCAAGTAGTTTTGTAGGCTTCTCTGACTAGCTTGTGGAAATCTTCAAGTACTCTATCGGATCTCAATCTTCAAATGTACTCAAGTACTGTTATGCGGCTAGAATGTGCTCAAGCCTCATTTAACTTGGTCTTGAATCTTCAATCTTGAATTTTATATGGAAGTGAGATGAAAATCTCACTCCATATGGAGTAGCCCCCGAGCCTTAGGTTGAATCGAAGAATTAGGCTAAGGGTCAATCTTGTAATTTCACATCTCATTTTCCTAAAAACCCAAAGAAAAAACTTTTCAGCCGATGGGCACGTGGCACACAGCCCCCGAGCCGTTACACGACTAGTTTGGGTATAAGGGTCAACCACTAGTCAACATGACCGTTCGCCAACTGTAACCTTATCTTCTTCTGATAAAGTTGGAAACTGTAGTCCGTTGCGTAATCTTTGGGCATTTAAAAAATGGAATATTCCCCATTAATTTTGCCTCTATTTTAACTGTGTTGCGGTTATAAATAATGGATGAAATCATCGCTTCCGTTTGCACCTAAGCCATTTGCCCTTCCATCTTCCACACTGTAGCCCTAGCACCACCGCTCTCTGATCCTTAAGCTCGAGTGCCAGTATCTCCCCCCACTTAGCCCCTAAGTATATGCGCAAGAAAACCCTCGTGGCAACACGAATGGGGAAGAAGGCAATTTCCAACAAGGCGGCGGAGAGCAAGAAGAGGAAGGCCGCGAAGAAAGAACTTCAACTACTAATGCTGAAGTACAGCAAGACGGACCAGACCACTCCGCCAACACAAGTGTGCGCCTGGAAGAAGTCTGTGATGAAGGAGGCGGACATTCAAGCATTGGTGGATGCAAATCTGCTCCAAGAACAAGAGTTCATCAACTAGAGGGAAGCCTGCGGCAACCCTTGGCCGATGGAGAACTACGCCCATGAAACAGTGATCTTCACACACTTCACCAAATGAGGTTTAGCTTTGCCCTCGTCTGGTTTCTTTTGCGGGCTGTTGAATTACTACAAGTTAGAATTAGTGCACCTCAACCTGAACTCCATCCTGCACATTGTCATCTTCGTGCACCTGTGCGAAGCTTTTCTTGGAGTCCAGCTACACTTCCAGCTTTTCTGGAAGTTTTTCAAAGTTAAACCCTAGCCCAGAATGGATCACACTGAAGTAGTCGGGGGCTAGGAATTCAACTACGGGAGCAATTCAAAAGCTTGTACTTGGATTATGAATTGATTGACTCCCACTCTAGCTGGAAGGAGGGTGGTTCTATATTGGAAATCACCAGCCCCGACTACCCAAGGTAACAGGCCACCACCCAGTCTGGAACAACCGGTGGTTGGACGAGCCCTCCCATGAACATAGCTTTCAACTACCCGAGCTGCTGGAGAAGATCGCCATTCTAAAGACGCCATGGCTGACAAGAGTAGGCGTAGCCTTCAGTTTCATGAGGAGGCGAGTCCAACCCCTTCAGCTGCGTTGTACCTGGGATATGACTACTTGGGTCCCAATGACCCATCTAGGATGACATCGGAAGACTTGTCCGTGGATGAGGTTATGGCACGATTGAGGCGCCTCTTCAAACACGCGAGAGCGATCCTGACGTTTTGTGAGAATACTACACCGCCTACCCGCCAAGCAGTGTAAGTAGTCGTGACCTCAGCCCCTGAGTACCAATTTTGTACTTTGTCAATTTTCTGACTTGTCCTCTCTTGCAGGAAGAAATTCACTTGTGTTGCTCCGCTCATCCTCTGCCCGGCTCGGATGGCTCTGATGCCACTCCTCGAGTGCACATGGCTACCGAAGCTCAGAAGGTAGTCGAGGAGGAGGAGGAGTCAGAAGATTTCTCATCTTTCATCAGCTCTGATTCAGAGTCTTCTGAAAAATTTGTCGTCAAGGCCCGGCTGTCTGACAAGGTGGGGTCTTCCTCCAGAACATCCAAACATGAGCCGGAGATATCCTGGAGGCTGGGCTAGTACCACCGCCAAAGAAGAGGCACACTATCGCCGTCAAGCGCGTGGTGAGGAAGCCACCCACCGCCGATGAAGTCCCTCCTCCGATAATCACTTTCGAAGAAGGACAAGATCCTGAGGATCAAGTACTCATAAGTTGTTTCCCTTACTGCCATGTCTGCTTAGTTATGACACTGGAGGAGAAAATGACAACCGAAGTTGTGCAGCAAGAGTTGCCGATGATCAAGGAGGTCATCGAACTGGAGGATGACGAGGAGCCTCCTGTCACTAGGACCAACCCCATCGGCGCCCAGGCTACTCAAGTGGTGGAGACGACATCCAAGGCTGGCGAAGATCAAGCTGTAATCCAGCAGGCCACACCAAAGAAATTGTCGCCCACTGTCAAGTACTTGCTCCTGGGGGGAGAGCCCTCCTTGAAAATTAAGAGGTCCACAAGGTAAGTACTGGAGTGTTTTTGAGTACTAATTGTGACTTGTCTTTGTGTAGTAACGTGTCTTGACACTTTTTTTGAGCAGATATTCCACTAGCGTGGACATTGGAGGCCCAAGCCCGAAGTTTGCAATCGATAGCAGCAACCACTTGGCTCAAGACATCACCCCGACGCCTACAATTCTACCGCCGGAGGAGCAGCCTGGACTAGAAGTAGCTCCAGGAGCTGTATCCCTTGTTGCTGCACTTATGCATGACGTTATTGCATCACTAAATGTTGCTGTAGTGCTAGCTGCCAAGCTGCCAGTAGCCGAACCCATCGTGGCAACTACCGGAGCGCTGCAAGTGTTGGCTGCCGTCCCGCCGTTTGATGCAGGACCGTCAACTAGCCACGACGTGGCATCCGCTGAAGCTGGTCCCTCAACTAGCCGAGCTCTGGTTCCACTTGGTGCGCCGATTTCTGAAGAGCATGAGGAATCTTGGAGAGCTGAAGGGATGAACCTGGAGGAAATCCAACTCCTGGAGAACCCTCTGACAACCACAGAGATGGAGGCCACAGTCATGGAGATGCATCATCGTGTAGGAGAATATATAGTGGTAAGCTTCTCCTCTGCGTTTATCCTAAACTTAAAATTTGTACTCATTCCTTATACAAGTACTTGCCCTGTTTTTCAGAAACTGATCAAGCGCTCCTGCCAGAAGTTGGAGATGATTCAGGGCTATGAGGACACCATAATGCGGGCTGAAGCACTTGAACGCGAGTTAACCAAGAAATGGCAATAATCCTCCGGCTACTCATGAAGTACGGCGACCAAGCTGTCGAGTACCGTAACCTTGTCCAAAAAGCCGCAGAGGGGAAGGACCGCCTTCGGAAGCACAACAAGGCGTTGAAGAATCGATTGGAAGGTAACTTATCACCTCTCGTTGGTTTTTGAGTACCAATTTGCGCTTGATGATTCTGACTTGTTCTTTGTGTTGTTCTTGTAGCGCTCACGAGAGAAAAAGAAGATCTTCAAGGCCGCATTACGGACTGGCAGAACTCGTATTATAGAGTGACAGAGCAACATGACAAGTTGTCCAATCTGTACAAGACTCTGGGGCACCATCTGCAGAAGGAGCGGAAGTTGCGCACCGATGGAGATGTTGATCTGGTGAACACCATGACGACGCTCTGAGAGAGTGAGGCTGAGCTAGTGGCAACCAAGCTTGCTCTGAGAGAGCTATCAATAGCCACTCAGCCTATTGCTAATATGGTGGAGCCCCCGACTGAAGGCGTGGAGCCCTACCCATTGGCGGAAGTACTCAAGGAAGTCCTTGCAAAGATTGCCGGGTACATCCCTGCAAAGATCTCGAAACAACTTTTGGCGATGGTGAAATCCTTCTACCCGCAAGCTGACTTGGCTCCAGTTGCAGAGGGGATAGCCCAAGACTACTCCAATGAGCAGTTTCAACAATACCTGCAAGAGGTGGCTCCCATTGCTGAGGAGGTAGCCGGTCAGATAGACCTTGAGTAGTTTGTATGTAAAAACATGAAGTCAATGTAACATAAACATGCCATCAATGAAATGTAAATTGTTTGAAGTCTTGTCACAAATTCTATTGCTTGTCGACTTGTTTGAATTCTTTACTTTAGAGCATCTCCTGAACTACCCTGATATTTACTTATATGGTAGCCGTGAGTGTATGCGCATAAGGCTACTCTTGTGAGCCTCTTTAGATACACAATGTAGAGTACGTTTAAGATGCAACTCCTTTCTGCGGAGTGCAAGTACTCGGTATTTGGGTAGTTAGACTCTTTAGGCAAGTAGACTCTTCAGGACTTCGTCAGCTGGAGCCTACCCTTGCAACCTCTCTGGGTTGTTCGAGTGTTCTGCTCCAAAGACGTGGAACTACAGACTTGTTATCACAAGCTGCGACTAGTCTAATTTGTCTAGATAAGAACTTGGGTAGTATGGATGACTCCCAAGTTACTGATGACTTCTTTTGCGAAGACCATCTATGGATAGACTTGTCCAAGGAGCTATTTTAGCTCAAGGATTTGTGTGCGCAGGCTTGCTTTTTGCAAGTCACTGCTATCGAACGAGTTGAATAACTTGAAAAATATATGTGCAGACTTGTTATTACAAGCTGAGTGTGAACATTTTTGTCCAATGATTTGAAGAACTCGAAAATATTCTAGGCAGGCTTGTGAATACAAGCTGCAAGTTGGGCGGTAGTACCCATGGAGCTGAATAGCTCAGCGATCTTGGTTTTGTAAGTCGCAATTAGGCAAAGATCTATCGTTTTACGACAAGAAATAACTCTACTTTATTAAATTGTAATTGTACAATAGAGGCCAATAGACAATTTACATAAATATGTAAACTATGGGTAGAATCGACACAAGTTCTTGATGTTCCACGAGTTGTCGTCTTTGCCAGAGAGAGTTTGTAGCCTATACGACCCAGATCCAGTGACCTTGGAGATGATGAGAGGACCATCCCATGGCGAATTTAGTTTGTGCAGCTCCTTGGTGTCTTAATACGCTTGAGGACCATGTCACCTATGTTGAACGAACATTCTTTGATGTTGCGATCATGATAGCGGCGGATCCCTTCAAGGTACCTTACAGACTGGACGAGTGCTGCACAGCGAGCTTCTTCAAGGTTGTCTAAGTCTAGACGCCTTTTTTCTTCTGCCGCACTGAAGCGTCCCGACAAAAGTAGAGACTAAATGTGATGCAAATATCAGTCCCAGGAGGCTGATAACACATTTATTCGACAGATAATTCAGTTACCGTACATGTAACGACCGACCCCTAAGCCTTCCAGTTAGTCGTGATCGCAACCCTTAGCTTTAGTCAGCTGTCTCGCTTGACCGCACCTAAGTGCTCAGTTTTCCGCCGGTCCCGACCCCTGAGATCCGACCCCTTCCCGCTTCGCTCCTCTCCCGACCCCGGCGAGCTCAGCCCACCGTCGGATTCTGCTGATCTTTCTCACCCGTCCGATCTATCCACCGGTGGACCCGCGAGATCTTTTCCAGATCCCCCGCGCTAGCCGCACTCGAGTTGCATGGCCGCCTCAGAGTCTTCCTGCCGCGTGGCTCGTCTTCTCCGACGCCTGCCGCTCAGTTTTGTCTCTGGCAAGCAACCGAGTGGGTTCCCGCGCCCCCTTTCCCCAATGGCAGCGGAAGCCCTCTGCACCCCTTTCTGCAGAGCCTCGTCTCCCGCGCCCATCATCACGCCACCAGATCCCGGCCCCAGAGCCCGATGTCGCCCATCTTTTCCGTCCCTTCAGCCACAGTTGCGCCGCTCGGTCGCCGCTACACGACGATTCCTCCACCGCCAACCCCGACCGCGGCCGCGACAGTTCCTTTCCCCCGCTCTGTCAGAAGCCGCCCGACAATCTGTTGTTCCGCGCTCTCCCCCACGCCCGCGTCCGCCTGTCTTCTCACCTGTGCGCCCTCGATTCTAGCGCCGTTAAACCGGTCGCTTCTATCACCTCTTCCGCACGACGACGCCCGCTTTTCGCCAAATCTCAACCACCAGTCTACCCGCCCCTGCGCCGCCCTGACGGCAGAACGCAATGATCGCTGGCGTCACCCCCAGAGTTCTGCACCACCGCCCTCTTTGCTCAATCGCCGCCCCGGCAGAGCACTCCATTGCCTCTCCCCGGCCTTTGCGCCGCTCCCCTTCTCTCTCTCCGTGCCGTTTCCTTTCCTCTGCTCCAGCAGCTATAAAAGGAATGCCCCCGTCGCCGGAGTTTCCCTCCGCTCTCGTTGCCTTCAGCCTTCTCTAGCTCCCTGCTCAAGCTCCTAGCGCCACCCACCCAGTTCTTGAGGAGTTCTTCTCTCAGTTCTCCCTCAGTTTTCTCCCAGTCACCCAGCAGCTTGCTCCTCCGTGCTGCGTAAAAGCTCTCTGGTGATCCGCCAGAAGCAGCGCCGCCACCGGAGCATTGCTAGTTTTAGCCCTTGCTCGAAGCTTTAGTCCCTCCGCCCAAGTCTGCTTCTTCCCGACCCCACGCTTTCCTTTCAGGAAGAAGGTGAGTTGCCGACCCCAGTCCGCCTCGCCCGACCCCTCCTATCCGCCCGACCCCAAGTCCGTCTCGCCCGACCCTGTCTGTTCCGCCGACCCTTATCCACCTCGCCCGAGGGCTTGGCTATGATCTTTTTCTTCAACTCGAGGGTGTATGTGTAAAACTTGGGAACCCTTCAGCGCTTGCGTCTAAGGACTCCCCCAGTTATCACATCCTCTAGTTCAAGGATCAGACCACTAGTTCCTTTCCTACCCTTAACTTTTGATCATCATCAGCTCTCGAACCACCATCACCTCCTACTCTTTGTCGCGAGTTTTTGGGCTCAGGCGAGCCAGTGTTGCTGTTGAAATAACCGTCTATGCTAACCCCTGCATTGCATTCGTGTAGAGCTGCACCTCGCCGACGGCTTCTACGAGCTTCACCCGGCGCCAGAAGAAGAAGATGTAGCCGAGCTCCTGTCCTCCGAAGCCGAAGTCGCCCCTGAAGTCGAGCAGTTCTCGTCCTCCTTGCTTGAAGGCAAGCTCCGGTTGCATGAAAGTCCTATGTGTTTTACCAGACTTGCGCATGCCTCTATAACATGCTTGTGCATTTACGTATAGGAGTTGTGTGAAACCCTAGATGCATGACTCAGTAACCCATGATCTGAGCACTAGCTGTTGGACCGAGTAGCTGCATTGCTTAACTAGGAAAAACGGTAAAAGCCGAGTGATTTCCTGTCACTCGCGAGTTATAGGAGTTGCATGTTTACTCTCCTATTATAACTATAAGGACGATGGATGGGGCAGGGTTTTGGGTAACTCTTTGGTGGTCGGATGGTCGCCCCGTCTGTCTATAAAAACTTGCTAAGGCCCGACAGTGGTGGTGTTCGTGATCAAGTGTTCGAAAGTACTAGCCTCATACTTAGTATGGGATGAGGAAGCCTAGTACCGGATTGAACCTAGACGTGAGCGGTCGCCCCATTGTTCTTGGAACGGAGTTTCCCCTGCTGGTTGTCGCACGTGGTGGCAATGTGTGGTCACAGAATGGCAGAGGCCGGGTCTATGGAACCTTGCACCAAAGGAAATGGGCCCGACACGGGTTAGGGGATTGATGGGGAAGGCCGACACAGGAAGCGACCTCCGGGTGCGCGGATGTCGTGAGGCTAGGTTCACCATGCATGGTTAAAGAACTCGAATCGATTCGTCTGCCTCTCACAGTTTGAGATTGCTTGATCGCTATGTCACCCTGAGTAAATAAGGAATCTGATGATGGAAATGTTTGTTGTTATATCCGCAAATCTTGCTTGGTTCTATGAATGCTTAGAATAGGTGGCACAACCTAGACTGGTAAATGAACCTAGAACCGGAGCTAAAACTTGAAAATAGGGTTACTTAGTGCTTTTGGCAACCAAACCCCTCAGCCAAACAGCTTGCATGTCTAGAAGGAGGAGTAGTCCTTACTCCTATCGGTTAAGTCTTGTTGAGCTTAGTAGCTCAGCCTTGTTGTGGCTCCTGTTTTTCAGGTGAAGTTGCTGCGTCCGACCTCTCTCTAGTTGGTGCTTGGTCGTCCCAGCTCCCGCCAGGCTGGACGGTCGAGTGGGACCCCTCCTCGGACGGCGAGGAGAGGACTCAGTGATGTCCTGGCTGGCCTCACCCGGATATCCGACCCCGACGAAGTGTTCCGCTAGTGTTTCTCTGTTGTTTTCTTGAAATCTTGTAAAACTCTGGTGTTGGATTTTATGGCCGAACTAAATGGGTAAAACTTGTTCAACTCAGTGGACTTGTTGTATTCTCTGTAACCACTCACCTTCGTGTGGGTTTGCTAGACTCGATCCTGTTTAAGTGGTTAAATCGGATGAAATCCGACGGCACTTCGTGTTAGCTCGGGTTAGGCAGGAGTGTCGCATGTTAGGCGGCTTAACCCTGTTTAATCAAGCTAAATCGAGGTGGTTCCGCCACAGCTGGTATCAGAGCCGTGTTTAGCATTTCAGAGAACCCAATGAGCCCTAAACACTTCTTTGAAAGGGATAAAAGTTGCAAGAAACTTTTGAAAATCTCGTACTATCGTTAAGGATGACTTAGTGCGAGAGGCCCTAGGGGATTTTGGGGTTGTTTTAGGTGACTAATAAGTATTTGGTTATTTTGCTAACCCTTCCAGCACTTCGCCACGTCTATCATACGTGTGCCGAGTTCCGCATCGCGAGTATGCGAGGGTTGATAGGGAGCTCCATTCAAAGGACCCTATCTTCGCGGTTGTTTTCGCCCACGTCTATTACACGTGCGCAGGTTCCGTATGTGTTCCATACGAAGGTTGGTACGGTTCGATTCCAACGAACCTATCAGCACGGTTGTTTCGCCACGTTTGTCATACGTGTGCCGATTCCGCATCACGAGTATGCGAAGGGTTATACGGATCCATTCAAAGGGAGCCTATTTCCACGGTTGAGTGCTGTCCATGCAGCCTTAAATGCATGGGTGCCGTTCCTATAGTGAGCGGTAATGTTTGGGAACGCTTTCGTGGGTGCTGGCACGAAAGGTTCGTGTGTGGTGTTTTCTGCAGGTTGCTAGCCGCGTTCGTTAGGAGGCGTTACTAGAACCGACTAGTTATTATAGGGAGAGACGTATTGTTGCCTTGTCACCGGCGCTGACCGCGTAAGACCCAAAGTTCGGGCAGTTATTTTTGGTTAGGAGTAAGGTAGGCCGTGCATGCGTCATATCTCAAAGGTTGTACGGTCCCTTTTCTCAGCAGCAACCCTGTCCGAAAGAGTTCTTTTGATCTAAGGATTTCTAGTTTCTCTTAGTTGCTCTCGGTGAAACCCGTCTGCTTTTCTATCCGACCCCTGACCCTTGGAGTTATCTCACGTAGTTTCGGTTTTTCTTGGTTCCAGATGGCTGTTCCCGGACATGTTGTTTTTGGAGCGGACGGTACCTTCCAGTCAACGTGCCTGCATTTCGAGGGGTTTCCCGCGATTCTGTGGGATACGCTGAAGTGGTTTGGGTATCAGTCCCCGCCCTTGTATGCCGGGCGGTTATATATGGAACAGGGCATTCAGACGTGCCAGGTGCAAGCGTTGGTACCACCTCCCCTTGCACAGCCCGACTAGCCCTCTCTTGGCATAATAGCCTATGGTCTCGCTCCGGAAGATACATGGGAGTCCGCCGCCCTTCAGTTGCTCACCCAGTTCTGTCAGCTGCATCCCGTGGAGATCACGCTAGACCCGATCGGTGTCTTCCCCGTCAGGAACCGGCTGGACCCGGCCTGGCTTGACCGCGTCGGGAACATCGAGGTGTTAGCCACCACCTGCGCCATGGTTACCATCTCTACCAACATCCGGTGCATGGCCGCCCTCTACCGGTTGATAGAGCTTCAGGGAAGAGCCATGACCCTCTTCGTCTGGACGGCTGCAGATACCCACGGTTACCTCCAGGCAGCAAGAAGAGACATGGTAGGCCAAACCTACCAGCTGATCCAGCGTGGTATCCAGATCCACGATATGCAAGATCGGATCTCCGAGCTAGAAGGAGAAGTCGCCGACCTCGTGGACGGCATGATAGAGCTCTCAGAGGAAAAGATGGAGGTGGAAATGGAGTTGGCAGTTGCCAATGCCCACCTGGAGGAGCACCAAGCCGAGCTCGAAGATATGCATGCCCTCAACATGTAGCTCAAAGCTCAGGAGGACCCTGAGGAAGACGAGGGAGCGTCCAGCATGGATATAGAAGAAGATGGCGCCCCTTCTCCGACTCATAGTGTCCATTGGTAGATTAAGAGTTCTCAGGGAACCATCTTTTTGTTGTACTCCTCGGCAGCCTAGATTTTGGAAAAGTTGTAATAGGTTAGCCTCGAGTTGAGTGCTCCTTGTGTTGAAACATCGTGGTATATAAAGTTAACCCCGGTGTATAGTTTTCTCCTCTTCGTATGGTGTGAATGCTAGGGTTGGGTAAGTTGCGCCGTAACCCTATGCTGTTTTCGGGGAGCCTGTTCAGTTGGCCGACCCTAGTTTGCGAGCTAGAGTGCGCCGACCTTTGAGGCAGTTTCCACCTCGTCCGACCCTTTTCAAGTACGGACCGTGTCCGACCCCTTGGTTTGAGTGGATCAGATCGTAGGAGTCTGAATGTGGCATGTGTTGCCTGAAGTGGAGTACCAGGTCAAGTAGAGGTTATCTATGCTGAGAATGAGAGGAATGTGCTTTCTCTATGAGGACGTGTGATGCACCATTGGCAAGAGTCGCATTGAGGGATTTAATTCATACGTTCCATTTGTTGGAGTACACCTAAGGTTATGAAATTAATGGGGCGTTAACTCTTGCAGATGGCGCACCGCACTAGGTCTGGATCTGTGCCCAGTGGTAGTAATCAGCGACAGGATCTTCCCCCGCCCCCGCCCCCATCGCCATTGGAGGCAATCCTAGCACCTCAAACTGAGCTGCTAAGACACCTGGTGCAAGGACAACAGCAACCGCCACAGGGTGGAAGAGCTCAGCAGCAACCGCATATCGCACGGTATGAGGACTTCCTGGGGACGCAGCCCTCGCTGTTCCAAAAGACACAAGAACCGCTCGATGCTGACGCATGGGTTTGTACGATCGAATCCAAGTTCGAGCTCCTCACCGCTCCATGCCCCGATCACAACAAGGCGCGGTTCGCAGCTCAGCAGCTGCGTGGCTCCGCACGGCTTTGGTGGGACCACTACCATGCCATGCTGCCGGCTGGCCACGTGGTCAGCTGGAACGAGTTCAAGACGGCGTTCAAGGCGCATCACATTCCCGAAGGTCTCCTAGAGCGCAAGCTCAACGAGTTTCTGGCCCTCACCCAAGGAACTCGGGATGTGCTGCATTACGCCCAAGCTTTCAATGACCTATGCCGTTATGCTGGCTATCATGCGGACACAGACGAGAAGAAGCGGGACCGATTCCGCCGAGGACTGAGCTTGGAGCTCAGGGAAAGGCTGAACCCCATCAGGGTGGACACCTACAACGAGTTGGTCAACCTGGCCATCTCTCAGGAGGACTGCATGCAAGCTCTCAAGGCCGACCAGAAGAGGAAAGCCTCCGTGGCATTTCCGAGTCCACCGACTCGAAGGTTCCGGATGATCCCTCCACAAGCCCATGGCCGACCCCAGCAGTCAGGGAAATGGATCGCCCGACCCCCGCCGGCAACAACGCCTCATTTTCCAGGCTTTCAACCGCAAGTGCCCCGGCCGACCCTGCCGACGCCACCTCGCCCGGCAGCCAGTAATCGTTGTTTTACCTGCGGCAATGAAGGACACTTCGCAAAGGACTGCCCTAGGAACAAGAATCAACAGCAAGGTCAGAACCCCCTGGCAGCCAGAGGAAGAAGGCCCAAGGTGCAAGTCCGACAAGGCCGACTCAACTACACCAGCTTGACCGAGCTCCCCGAAGGTGCGCCAGTAATGACGGGTACTTTCCTTGTTTTAAATCAAGCTGTTGTTGTGTTGTTTGATTCGGGAGCCTCTCATAGCTTTATCGGGAATAAGGCAAGGGAAAGATGTGGGCTAAGTGTCGGTCACACTAAGGAACCCTATGTGATCGCCACTCCTGGAGGAAGGATAACGTCGGATCAGGTCGTTATTCTTGTACCTCTCCAGCTAGGCCCCACCCTCTTCAAGGAAAACCTTTATCATCCTTGACCTAAAAGGCATAGATGTCATCCTTGGTATGGACTGGATGGCCCGACATCATGTTGTTAAAGATACATCAGCCCGATCTCTTTACATCAGCTCACCCTCTCATGGTAGTTCTACCGTACCCTTGACCCATCCTGAGTCTTCGACTCCTTGTGCCTACCCTCTCTTGGGAGCCCGTCTAGAAGACCTCCCTGTTATCTGTGAGTACCCTGATGTGTTTCCAGAAATTTGCCGGGTATGCCACCTGACAGAGAAGTGGAGTTTTCCATAGAGTTGGTTCCTGGCACAGCCCCGATATCTAAGAGACCCTATCGGATGCCACCCGCTGAGTTAGCCGTGTTGAAGACCCAGTTGCATGATCTGTTGGAAAAGGGCTTCATTCGACCCAGTACATCATCTTGGGGTTGCCCCGCCCTGTTTGTGAAGAAGAAGGATGGCAGTCTACGCATGTGTGTGGATTACCGACCCCTCAATGCTGTGACGGTCAAGAACAAGTACCCGTTGCCACGCATTGATGTCTTGTTCGATCAGTTAGCCGGAGCAAAAGTGTTCTCCAAGATCGATCTTCGTTTTGGTTATCACCAAATAAAGATTCGACCCTACGACATACCCAAGACAGCTTTCTCTACCAGATATGGACTGTACGAGTACCTAGTCATGTCCTTTGGACTCACCAATGCACCCGCTTATTTCATGTACCTTATGAACTCGGTGTTTATGCCCGAGCTGGACAAGTTTGTAGTGGTGTTCATTGATGATATCCTAGTGTACTCGAAGAACGAGGAAGAGCACGCCGACCATCTTCATATAGTTCTCCAACGGCTGAGAGATCACCAGCTCTATGCAAAGTTCTCCAAGTGTGAGTTTTGGTTAGATAGTGTCAAGTTTCTGGGACACACTATCTCTAAGGATGGTATCCCCGTGGATCCCAGTAATGTGCAAGAAGTCATGGAATGGAAGTCTCCTACCTCAGTACACCAGATTAGGAGTTTCCTTGGATTGGCAGGTTACTATCGGCGTTTCATACCGGATTTCTCCAAGATAGCTAAGCCGATGACCGAGTTGCTGAAGAAGGAGGTCAAATTTGTGTGGGACACCAAGTGTGAAGAGGCCTTCAAGACCCTGAAGCACTTGCTGACCACCGTCCCAGTTTTGGCTCAGCCCGACCCCTCTAGGCCGTATGACGTATACTGTGACGCCTCTGGCACTGGACTCGGATGTGTTCTCATGCAAGACACTCGAGTCATTGCCTATGCCTCATGTGCGTTACGACCTCATGAGCTAAGCTACCCGACACATGACCTTGAGTTAGCAGCAGTGATACATGCCTTGAAGATATGGAGGCACTACCTAATGGGAGCTCATTGCAACATCTACACCGACCACAAGAGCCTCAAGTACATTTTCACTCAAGCCGACCTCAACATGCGTCAGAGAAGATGGCTGGAATTTATAAAGGATTATGAGTTAGAAGTGCACTATCATCCTGGCAAGGCCAATGTAGTAGCCGATGCCCTTAGCCGCAAACCCCATTGCAACTGCTTGTTGTCAACAGCCTTCACCAAAACCCTGTGTCACGAGATGGGAAAACTAAGTTTGGAGATTATTCCTCATGGAACCCTTGGTCACATCATCCTTGACTCAGTTTTGGAGGACCAAATTCGGTCAGCACAAGTTAAGGATGAAGAAATAAAACGGATCATCAGTAAGATCTCAGTAAAGGATGAAGGATATAAGCAATTCCGTCAGGACAAAACGGGAGGTGTGTATTATGGAAACCGACTAGTAGTGCCCGCCGACCCCGAGTTGAGGAGGCAAATCCTAGATGAAGCTCATCTCTCCAAGTTCTCAATCTATCCTGGCAGCAATAAGATGTACCATGATCTCCGTCAAACCTTTTGGTGGAGTGGAATGAAACCAGAGATAGCTCGGTATGTTTCAGAATGTGACACCTGTCAACGTGTCAAGGCTAGTCATTTGAAGGTAGCAGGAACCTTGCAGCCGCTACCTGTTCCCTCTTGGAAATGGGAAGACATCAGCATGGACTTCATAGTTGGATTACCCCTTACAACACAACGATATGATTCCATCTGGGTTATAGTGGACCGTCTGACCAAGACGGCACATTTCCTTCCTGTTCGTACCACCTACACAGTCAAGCAATATGCAGAGTTGTACCTTGACCGTATAGTTTCCCTACATGGTGTACCCAAGACTATCGTCTCTGATCGAGGAGTTCAGTTTGTGGCACGCTTTTGGGAGCAACTACAAGCATCTATGGGCACCAAGCTCATCCGAAGCTCAACATATCATCCTCAAACCGATGGCCAAACCGAGAGAGTCAACCAGATTCTTGAAGACATGTTAAGAGCCTGTGTTATCCACTATGATAAAAACTGGGACAAGTGTCTGCCTTTAGCAGAATTCTCCTACAATAATAGCTATCAGGCCAGTTTGAAGATGGCACCGTTTGAGGCCCTGTATGGCCAAAGATGCAGGACACCCTTGAACTGGTCCCAACCAGGGGAAAGACAGGTCTATGGCCCTGACTTAGTGGCAGAAGCCGAAGAGCAAGTGAAGGTAATTCAAGCGAATCTCAAGGCTGCCCAATCTCGACAGAAGAGTTACTCCGACCAGCAGAGAAGACCCCTCCAGTTCGACCTTGGTGATCATGTGTACCTTCGAGTTTCCCCGACCAAAGGAGTGCAACGGTTTGGAATAAAAGGCAAGTTAGCTCCCCGCTATGTTGGCCCTTATGAGATTGTGGAGATATGTGGACCCGTTGCTTACCGGATCCAACTCCCAGAGCAGCTATCAGCCATACATGATGTTTTTCATGTGTCTCAACTGAAGAAATGTGTCCGAGTTCCAGCAGAGATCATAGAGCAAGGACAGCTTCAGGTAGAGCCTGACCTGACCTACGCCGAGTACCCAGATCGAGTTCTTGACCAAAAGGAAAGGCACACCCGACGCCAAGTGGTAAAGATGTACAAGATCCTCTGGAGAAACCACACCGAGGATGAAGCAACATGGGAAACGGACGAATATCTGAACAAGCGGTTCCCCGGTTTTCTGTCCCATCAAGGAGGTAAGAACAGCACACCCCCTTTTTGATCTTGAATCTCGGGACGAGATTCTTTTTAAGAGGGGTAGGCTGTAACGACCGACCCCTAAGCCTTCCAGTTAGTCGTGATCGCAGCCCTTAGCTTTAGTCAGCTGTCTCGCTTGACCGCACTTAAGTGCTCAGTTTTCCGCCGGTCCCTACCCCTGAGATCCGACCCCTTCCCGCTTCGCTCCTCTCCCGACCCCGGCGAGCTCAGCCCACCGTTGGATTCTGCTGATCTTTCTCACCCGTCCGATCTATCCACCGGTGGACCCTCGAGATCTTTTCTAGATCCCCCGCGCCAGCCGTACTCGAGTTGCATGGCCGCCTCAGAGTCTTCCTGCCGCGTGGCTCGTCTTCTCCGACGCCTGCCGCTCAGTTTTGTCTCTGGCAAGCAACCGAGTGGGTTCCCGCGCCCCCTTTCCCCAATGGTAGCGGAAGCCCTCTGCACCCCTTTCTGCAGAGCCTCGTCTCCCGCGCCCATCATCACGCCACCAGATCCCGGCCCCAGAGCCCGATGTCGCCCGTCTTTTCCGTCCCTTGAGCCACAGTTGCGCCGCCCGGTCGCCGCTACACGACGATTCCTTCACCGCCAACCCCGACCGCGGCCGCGACAGTTCCTTTCCCCCACTCTGTCAGAAGCCGCCCGACAATCTGTTGTTCCGCGCTCTCCCCCGCGCCCACGTCCGCCTGTCTTCTCACCTGTGCACCCTCGATTCTAGCGCCGTTAAACCAGTCGCTTCTATCACCTCTTCCGCACGACGACGCCCGCTTTCCGCCAAATCTCAACCACTAGTCTACCCGCCCCTACGCCGCCCTGACGGCAGAACGCAATGATCGCTGGCGTCACCCCCGGAGTTCTACACCACCGCCCTCTTTGCTCAATCGCCGCCTCAGCAGAGCACTCCATTGCCTCTCCCCGGCCTTCGCGCCGCTCCCCTTCTCTCTCTCCGCGCCGTTTCCTTTCCTCTGCTCCAGCAGTTATAAAAGGAATGCCCCCGTCGCCGGAGTTTCCCTCCGCTCTCGTTGCCTTTAGCCTTCTCTAGCTCCCTACTCAAGCTCCTAGCGCCACCCACCCAGTTCTTGAGGAGTTCTTCTCTCAGTTCTCCCTCAGTTTTCTCCCAGTCACCCAGCAGCTTGCTCCTCCGTGCTGCGTAAAAGCTCTCTGGTGATCCGCCAGAAGCAGCGCCGCCACCGGAGCATTGCTAGTTTTAGCCCTTGCTCGAAGCTTTAGTCCCTCCGCCCAAGTCTGCTTCTTCCCGACCCCACGCTTTCCTTTCAGGAAGAAGGTGAGTTGCCGACCCCAGTCCGCCTCGCCCGACCCCTCCTATCCGCCCGACCCCGGTTCCGTCTCGCCCGACCCTGTCTGTTCCGCCGACCCTTATCCGCCTCGCCCGAGGGCTTGGCTGTGATCTTTTTCTTCAACTCGAGGGTGTATGTGTAAAACTTGGGAACCCTTCAGCGCTTGCGTCTAAGGACTCCCCCAGTTATCACATCCTCTAGTTCAAGGATCAGACCACTAGTTCCTTTCCTACCCTTACCTTTTGATCATCATCAGCTCTCGAACCACCATCACCTCCTACTCTTTGTCGCGAGTTTCTGGGCTCAGGCGAGCCAGTGTTGCTGTTGAAATAACCGTCTATGCTAACCCCTGCATTGCATTCGTGTAGAGCTGCACCTCGCCGACGGCTTCTACGAGCTTCACCCGGCGCCAGAAGAAGAAGCTGTAGCCGAGCTCCTGTCCTCCGAAGCCGAAGTCGCCCCCGAAGTCGAGCAGTTCCCGTCCTCCTTGCTTGAAGGCAAGCCCCGGTTGCATGAAAGTCCTATGTGTTTTACCAGACTTGTGCATGCCTCTATAACATGCTTGTGCATTTACGTATAGGAGTTGTGTGAAACCCTAGATGCATGACTCAGTAACCCATGATCTGAGCACTAGCTGTTGGACCGAGTAGCTGCATTGCTTAACTAGGAAAAACGGTAAAAGCCGAGTGATTTCCTGTCACTCGCGAGTTATAGGAGTTGCATGTTTACTCTCCTGTTATAACTATAAGGACGATGGACGGGGCAGGGTTTTGGGTAACTCTTTGGTGGTCGGATGGTCGCCCCGTCTGTCTATAAAAACTTGCTAAGGCCCGATAGTGGTGGTGTTCATGATCAAGTGTTTGAAAGTACTAGCCTCATACTTAGTATGGGATGAGGAAGCCTAGTACCGGATTGAACCTAGACGTGAGCGGTCGCCCCATTGTTCTTGGAACGGAGTTTCCCCTGCTGGTTGTCGCACGTGGTGGCAATGTGTGGTCACAGAACGGCAGAGGCCGGGTCTGTGGAACCTTGCACCAAAGGAAATAGGCCCGACACGGGTTAGGGGATTGATGGGGAAGGCCGACACAGGAAGCGACCTCCGGGTGCGCGGATGTCGTGAGGCTAGGTTCACCATGCATGGTTAAAGAACTCGAATCGATTCGTCTGCCTCTCACAGTTTGAGATTGCTTGATCGCGATGTCACCCTGAGTAAATAAGGAATCTGATGATGGAAATGTTTGTTGTTAGATCCGCACATCTTGCTTGGTTCTATGAATGCTTAGAATAGGTGGCACAACCTAGACTGGTAAATGAACCTAGAACCGGAGCTAAAACTTGAAAATAGGGTTACTTAGTGCTTTTGGCAACCAAACCCCTCAGCCAAACAGCTTGCATGTCTAGAAGGAGGAGTAGTCCTTACTCCTATCGGTTAAGTCTTGTTGAGCTTAGTAGCTCAGCCTTGTTGTGGCTCCTATTTTTCAGGTGAAGTTGCTGCGTCCGACCCCTCTCTGGTTGGTGCTTGGCCGTCCCAGCTCCCGCCAGGCTGGACGGTCGAGTGGGACCCCTCCTCGGATGGCGAGGAGAGGACTCAGTGATGTCCTGGCTGGCCTCACCCGGATATCCGACCCCGACGAAGTGTTCCGCTAGTGTTTCTCTGTTGTTTTCTTGAAATCTTGTAAAACTCTGGTGTTGGATTTTATGGCCGAACTAAATGGGTAAAACTTGTTCAACTCAGTGGACTTGTTGTATTCTCTGTAACCACTCACCTTCGTGTGGGTTTGCTAGACTCGATCCTGTTTAAGTGGTTAAATCGGATGAAATCCGACGGCACTTCGTGTTAGCTCGGGTTAGGCAGGAGTGTCGCATGTTAGGCGGCTTAACCCTGTTTAATCAAGCTAATCCGAGGTGGTTCTGCCACAGCACAACTCCCGAGGGAGTGGGCGTGAAAGCCACGCAGTGATAAGAAGTAAATAAATAACAACGGCTAACCAAGCGTCTGCCAAAAGACAGCACTCGGGACTACACAGTAGCAGAAGTATCTCGGAAAGGGCAACACCACAGGCAGCGTTGGGTGTGGACACAACCTCCTACTCAAACTCCTCGGCGATGAAGTCCGGGTCTTCCTCTATAGCAACGAAGTAAGGGTGAGTACAAATGTACTCAACAAGTCCAACCCCATCCACGGAGGGGGATACAAACAAGTATATGCATAGGGTATAACAAGGATAGGCTAGGGTTCATTTGCAATAAAGCTAGATTTTCAACACATGCACGGGCTTGTTTCCAAAGAGGTTTTGTAACGCTTTTCTTTAGTAACCGTAACATTGAGTGGGGTTGATCCTACACAAAGGATCCAAATTTTATCGCTATCGGACTCCCCGTCCGCCATAGCTCACGGCACAACTGCCGAACACTTTCAAAATCCAACACACACACACACACACACACACACGAAACCATCCCTTCCCAAGTGCTAGTCATGTGACCCAGCCGTAACTCGTCCAATTTCGTGGACACGGCTACCCGGATAGGTTTTAACTCTGCAGAGGTTGTACACTTTTCCCACAAGTAGGGTACCGCAGCACGATCACCTTAGTGCCGGTGCGGATCCTAACAAAGCCATTACCCACCTTAGCTAGGACTGATTAGTCCACACGGAAGCACCCAAGGGGTTAACGACTCATCCATGAGACTGTAACCGGGACCTAAGTCACCAAGATCTTACTCCTTTTCCATGAGCTCCCATTACTCACCAGCACACCTGAAGACTAACAGTTTAGCTAGTGGGATTTATGCTAAGCTGTTGCCCATACAACGGTCGAATGGTTGCACCATGGTTGAATTAGGCAAGATGACACATTAACTCGGTCCTTAACCATGACAAGATGGATATCTCCCGACATTGCTCAACCACTAAGTACGAGCACAACATCCTGGCATTTCACACAAGAAACACCCATGCATCTCATCTACACATTCCTTGCCTTTGAACCTGGAAACCCATTTTCCCATTTGAACACACACACGCATTCATTCTCCAAATAAACCATTGTAATAATGATTGAAGTTGAGTAACGAATTCCTAAGCATTGTAGCAGTAGTTATCATCTAAACAGAGCAAGTCATATGTAGAGATAAACATAGGATAACAAGGAATGTTCATAACAATCAAGGGGTGGCTATACAACCATGTCTTGCAGTAAAACAATATGCATTTTATAAAACAGGCCAATAGGTTAAGTTTGAAAAACTAGGTATTAAGTATGCATCAAAGGGTGAGATTGGACTTGCCATCTTCAAAGCCTTCCGGGAGTTCCGGCTCGTGCTGCTAGTCCTAGGCTCGGGCTCGCGGTCAAACTCCTCCTCGGGTACTCCGCGATCTACGGCACACACAAACGGGGCATACAAATAAATAAAAGAAAATTGGTTTTTTACACGTTGAGCTCCGAACAGAAAACACGAACAGAAAATAGGTAGAAAGAGTATTTTTGGGAAATTTGGATATGGATCGGTGGAAGTATATTGGAGGATGACGTGGTCAAATTTGGGACTAATTGGAGGAAGTTTGGCGCATGAAATGACGAGTTAAACATGGTTTAGGGGCTTAAAAGGTAGGCTTAGGACTGATTTGCGAGGAATCAGGGACCTATTTGTAAATATTTCTGGAGGTGGAGGGGCTGATTTGCGAAATAGCCTTTGAGAGAGGTGGAAGGACCTTTTTGGAATTTGGGAAAAAGTAGGGGTTAGATTGGAAATCTGGGGCTTCTTCTTCCTTTTCTCTGTACCGAGACAGAGGAGGTGGGAGGGGAGGGGTGGCGGCCTAAGCTCGCCGGCGGCGAGGGTGTTGGGACTACTCCCCAGACCCACGAGTAGGCCTTGGACGGCCCACTAAGGGACGTACTCGGACGTGATCAGAACAAGGATGGGCGTATCCTACTCGGACTAGTCATGTATGTTTATAGAAAACTACTCGGACCGGTACCAAGTAGAACTCTGTAATAGTACCCGACTAGGACTCAGACTTGTAACCCTGCCCTCCTGGGTATATAAGGTCGGGCAGGGACCCCCCTCAAACAACAATCTCAGGACCAGAACATACATCAATACAAACCAACACACAGGACGTAGGGTATTACGCGATCTAGCGGCCCGAACCTGTCTAAATCGTGTTCCTTGCGTCACCGTTGATTCCTTGATTCTCAACGACCCTTACCGCATAAAAGACCACCTAGGGTACCCCCTAGGCGGGTTGCCGGTCTAAAACACCGACAGCTGGCGCGCCAGGTAGGGAAGCTCGTCGAGTTTCTCAGCGCGAACTCAATGGCGAAAGTCATCATCAGGCCCGTCTTCTTCATCGAAGCCGGTGCCACCTTCATCTTCGGATCCTGGCTCTGCGTCGCCGAAGGCTCGGGATCGTTCCAGCGCCAGATCATCGACACTCAGGAGACAAAACCAGAAGAAGTGACCGGAAAAAATTAGGATTTCAAAGTCAACAAGCTCAAATTCGACTACGCGTCGAATTCAACTTCGCCTCGGACTACGCCAACGTCTCGCTCAAGGGTCGGGCTCCGCCGACCCCAACACTTAGGGTCGGGTGAGGCGGAGCCCCCCTCGGGGTCGGGCAAGGCGGAGCTACCCTTCCACAGGGTCGGGCTTCGCCGACCCTAGGCCTCGGGGTTGGGCGAGACGGAGCCTACCTCGGGGTCGGACGAGGCGGAGCTACCCTCCCACAGGGTCGGGCTCTCCCGACCCCAGGCCTCGGGTTCGGGCAAGGCGGAGTCTCACTCAGGGGTCAGGCTCTCCCGACCCCAGAACTCGGGGTCGGGCGAGGCGGAGCTACTCCTCCGAGGGGTCCGACGCTCCCGACCCCAGGACTCGGGGTTGGGCGAGGCGGACTTCCACTCAGGGTCGGGCGAGGTGGAGCTACTCCCTCACAGGGTCGGGCTCAGCCAACCCCTAGACTCAGGGTCGGACTCGCTTCGGATTCGGTGGCCCCAGTCAGCATTTAAATTGGTCTCGACTTCAAGGCGTTTCCCGTACGGTCTTTGCAACGCGACAAAAGTCTATCAAGATTTTCTTGCTCGAACCCGAGTTGAACTCGGGCACGATGAGGACGTTGACTCCGACTCATCCTACTCACCAGAAATACCATTATCTGGCCCAGCCCAAGGGTTGGTAATAACTTCGACACCACAAGGTAGATTCATCCACTGGCCGGGATTGCGACCATCTTTCTTCTACCGCGACTACGACTCGCGTCTCGTCGCCCATATAGACAACCTGGCATACCAAGAAGGCGTTCCACTTACATCCAACCACGAAGGAAGCTACACAGAGATTGCTACATCAAGTTCCGGAAGCTACTACCCGGATAGGGAGGTACTTGTTATTACTCCAGTTAACAACCCGGGCACTAGCCAGAATAAAACCCCCAGGCGACTAGCACAAGTCGACAACATCTCTGACGATGAGTCTACAGCCGACAATGAAACTCCTGAATAGCGCAACCAACGAAGGGAGCGCAATGCCTCTCGAGCTGAGCGTCGACAGTCGATGGCTACAAATATCCCTATTACAAATCTTGAACGGGCTTTCAACGCAGTCCAGGCTCAAGAACACAATACTCCACTCGCGGCTATCGCTTCAATCAACATTTTGACAACTCTGATGCCTCAAGATAAGGATAATCCAGCCACAGCTCAACTCGTGCAGCGGGGCAATGGACTAATCGCACAACTCGCGGAGCAAGCTTACAAGCTCCTCGACAAAGAATCACCAATCCCGTCCGTTCCTCGCATTACAGACGGAAGCAGGGGGGCTGCAGATAAAAATGTCACCCCATGAAACGATGATGCAGTCAACCAACCCTGGCAACACAGCCAAGGTCCAAGCAAGCATAAAGCTCCTACTCAACAGAAGGATGTGGGTGAAGCCAGCTACACCAACTCGGTTAAAAGTGTTCGCCCTACTCAGAAGAACCGCGAGTTATCCAACATCAGCGATCTACGAGAAATCCTCAACAGCCGGCGCGAACGGGAAGTCGACAGCTACAACCACTTTCCTGCTTTTACAAATCGGGTAATGAAAACAAAATTAGCCGAAAAGTTCAAACCGACCGGCATTACCAAGTACGATTGCAAGCAAGATCCAGTTCAATGGATCCACTGTTACTCGCTAGCCGTCCAAGCAGCCGGAGGCAACAACGACACCAAAGTCATTCATTTCCCCATATGCATGGAACCCACACCACTGACCTGGCTCGAGTCACTCAAACCCAAGTCTATCGACTCCTGGGCTGACTTGACAAAGGCTTTTACCAACAACTTCGCCGGCTCCATGGCTAGACCAGGCAACAAGATTGACTTACAACAAGTTAAGAAGAAAAAAGGTGAGACCCTTCACGACTACCTGAGACGTTTCTTTGAAAAGAAGGCTACCATCATGGACATCTCCGAAGCCGACGTCATTGAGTGCTTCCAAAATGGACTCTACGATCGACGAACATACCAAGACTTCGGTCGCCGACGGCCAGCCGATGTCAAAGAACTCAAACTCATGGTGCAACAGTGGGCTGATGACGAAGACAAAGAACGCGAATGGTTCGGTTCCCACCGTAACCGCGGACGCGATAATACCCACAACAACGACATAGATAAACCTCGTCATAACGATGCTCGGAATTCCTATCCAGGTAATCATAATCGCAAAAGGAAGCTCGACAACACTGTTGCTGCCATGACCAGCTCCAGGAAAAAAAAGATAGCGCAGAAACGACGACGGACCAACTTTCACGGAGCTACTCAAAAAGCAGTACCCATGGCACCCGACTAGCAAGCACTCCGCATTGGATTGTTACAGCATGTGCCGAGTCATGCAAGATCTGCCAGCACCACCAACTCCTGAAGAGTATGCCAAAAACAGAGACAAGGGTAAAAACAAAGCCCGCAACAATGAAGATGAAGACGGCGATTTCCAACCAGCCTCAAAAACTGTCAACATCATTTTTGGTGGCATTCCTGGCACAGTGTCCAAGCGAGCCAACAAACTCGTACTCAGGGAGATCATGGCCATCGAGCCGACGGACCCCACACCGCTAAAATGGTTGGAAGTTCCAATTTCTTTCAGCAGAAAGGATCAATGGACAAAATTTTCAGAACCCGGCCGTTTTCCACTAGTCTTGGATCCAGTCGTGGCAGGTTCAAAGTTAACCAAAGTACTCATCGACGGCGGGAGCGGCCTCAACGTTATCTTTGCCAAAACATTAAGGAAAATGTGCCTCGACGTCACGGACATGCTTACTCCAACGGATTCACCTTTCTACGGCATTGTGCCCGGAAATGCGGCCATACCATTGGGGCAAGTCGTCCTTCCCGTCACCTTCGGAACAAAGGAACATTACCGCACCGAGTACATCAGATTCGAGGTCGCCGACTTCGAGACTTCTTATCACGCCATACTCGGACGGCCAGCACTTGCCAAGTTTATGGCCATACCACACTACGTCTACCTGGTACTCAAGATGCCAGGTCCTAAAGGAGAACTCACGCTCTGAGGAGATCTCCGGAGATCCTACGAATGCGACACCGAAGCCGTGGAAATTGCTGCGACTACTCAATCTCCTAGTCCCATGCAGCAAGTCTTCATAGCTTCAAAGAAACTCCACCCAACTGAACTCGAGATCCCGGAAAACAAGTCGGGCTCCACAAAGGTGAAACCCGCCAACGAGTAAGACTTCAAATCGATTGACCTCCAGACTGGTGATCCCTCCAAGACAGCCCTGATCGGAATAGGGCTGGATCCTAAATAGGAATTCGCGCTCGTCAGTTTCCTTCGGGCTAACCACGATATCTTCGCTTGGAAGCCAGCCGACATGCTAGGTGTGCCCAAGGAACTGATCGAGCATTCCCTCAACGTCGATCCCAAAGCTACTCCAAAATGGCAACGACTACGCCGGTTCGCTCAGGACAGACGCGACGCCATCAAAAAAGAGTTAGCCAAGCTACTCGCGGCAGGATTCATCAAAGAAGTCTTCCATCCTGACTGGCTCGCCAATCCTGTGCTTGTTCGCAAGAAAAACAATGAATGGAGAATGTGTGTCGACTACACCGACCTCAACAACGAAAGATCCTTTTGGGCTACCCAGGATCGATCAAGTGGTTGACTCCACCACTGGGTGCGCCTTGCTATGCTTCCTTGATTGCTACTCCGGCTATCATCAGATAAGCCTCAAAGATGAAGATCAAGCCAAAACAGCGTTCATCACGCCCTTTGGAGTTTTCTGCTACAAAACAATGTCCTTCGGACTCAAGAACGCAGGAGCAACTTACCAAAGGGCCATACAGATGTGCTTTGAAAAACAACTTCATCGCAATGTCGAAGCTTACGTTGACGTCGTCGTTGTCAAAACAAGACACCGGGAGGAACTCATCGCCGACTTGGAGGAAACTTTCTCCAGTCTCCACGCTTTCCGATGGAAACTCAATCCTACTAAGTGCGTCTTCGGAGTACCTTCCGGCAAATTACTCAGGTTCATCATTAGCCATCGTGGCATTGAAGCCAACCCTGAGAAGATATCTGCCATCACAAACATGCAGGCACCAGCCAGCATTAAGGATGTGTAGAAACTCACCGGCTGCATGGCCGCTCTCAACCGGTTCATCTCGAGACTTGGAGAACGGGGACTACCCTTCTTCAAGCTTCTCAAGCGCCAAGACAAGTTTAAATGGACGGAAGAGGCAGATCAGGCTTTCACACAACTCAAAGACTTCCTGTCAAAGCCTCCTGTACTCACCGCTCCCTCGCCGAACGAGGACTTGCTCCTATACATCTCCGCTACTACTCATGTCGTCAGCACGGCAATAGTAGTCGAGCGGTCTAAACCGGGCCACGCTTACAAGGTCCAACGACCTGTCTACTTCGTCAGTGAAGTACTCTCGAACTCCAAAACTCGGTACTCACCGATACAAAAGCTAGTATATGCTATTCTGCTCACCTCCCGGAAGCTACGCCATTACTTCCAAGAGCACAACATCATAGTCATCTCCGACTTCCCGCTTGGCAAAATTCTCCATAACAGAGACGCCACGAGTAGAATCTCCAAATGGGCAGTCAAACTCGGAGCTCTTACTTTGAGTTTCAAGCCGAGGACAGCCATCAAGTCTCAGGCTTTGGTCGATTTCATAGCCGAGTGGACCGAAAATCAAGTTCCTACTCCAGTCGAACGACCAGAGCATTGGGTAATGTACTTCGATGGATCCCTCAAACTTGAAGGGGCCGACGCAGGTGTCTTACTCATCTCCCCCAAGGGAGACCAACTCAAGTACGTGCTGCAGATATTCTGGGAAGCATCCAATAACGAAGCCGAGTACGAAGCACTACTACACGGCCTTCGCCTTGCGATCTCTCTCGGCATCAAACGACTACTGGTGTACGGCGACTCCCTAGTCGTCATAAACCAGGTCAATGACGAGTGGGACCGCAACAAGGACAACATGGACGCTTACTGCAAAGAAGTTCGTAAACTGGAAAACAAATTCTCCGGCTCGACTCGTGCAGAAGTTCCAGCAGGAATTTTTGTACACGAACTACGCAAGCCATCCATACCTGAACAGGTCACACCGCTAGTAGTCCCGACTACTGACACCTCCTGAGAGATCATGATGATAGAAGTCGACTGGAGGACACCCTTCATCGACTACATCAAAGATCACCAGCTACCATCCGATAAGAATCAAGCTGAGCAAATCTCCCGACGAGTAAAAAATTACGTTCTAGTCGGAGACAAGCTCTACAGGAAAGGTGCATCATCTGGAGTACTCATAAAGTGCGTCACCAGAGAGGATGGCTAGGAAATCTTAGAAGAAATTCACAGAGGAATCTGCGGTAACCACGCCTCTTCGAGGACACTAGTCAGCAAGGCTTTCAGAGCAGGGTTCTACTGGCCGATGGCTCTGGCCGACGCCAAGCAACTAGTCCAGAAGTGCAAAGGTTGTCAATTCTTCACAAAACAGCAACATGTGTCGGCTTACAAGCTAGTCACAATACCTTCAACATGGCCATTTGCCTGCTGGGGGCTCGACATGATTGGCCCGTTACCAACTGCGCCAGGAGGAATCAACAGAGTACTCGTGGAAATTGACAAGTTCACCAAGTGGATCGAGGTCAAACCGGTCACTTGCCCCAAGGCAGACCGAGTCCTTGACTTCTTGGATGAAATCGTACACCGCTATGGTTTTCCCAATAGGATTATCACAGATCTCGGGTCAAACTTCAATAATCACGACTTCTGAGAATATTGCAAGAATAGCGGCATCGATGTTCGCTATGTCTCGGTTGCTCATCCGCGAGCCAATGGTCAAGTCGAGCGTGCCAATGGCATGATACTCGATGCTCTGAAGAAACGACTACATGACGTCGGCAACACCAAAGGTGGCCGATGGCTCAAAGAGTTACCCAATGCCTTGTGGGGCCTACGTACCCAACCATGCAAGACTACGGGGCTATCACCTTACTTTCTGGTATATGGCTCAGAAGCCATACTACCCGCCGACATCATGTGGCAATCACCATCCGTTGAACAATACGACGAAGAGCTTGCAATAGAAACGCGGCGAACGGATCTCGACAGTTTGGAAGAAGCAAGATGCGCAACACTGGTGCAATCTGCCAGGTACCTTGACGGTTTAAGGCGTTATCATGACCGCAACGTCAAGGAAAGATCTTTTAACACGAGCGATATGGTCCTCAAGTGTATTCAAGACACGTCAGGATTACATAAACTCAATTCACCGTGGGAAGGTCCTTACATCGTATCAAAGGTTACAGGACCTGGATCTTACAGGCTCCAAGAGCTCTGAGGGGAAAAGGTGCCAAACTCCTGGAATATAGAACACCTTTGTCGCTATTACCCATAGCAGCTCTCGAGTACTTACTTCAAGGCAACTACTTGGGACGACTACTCGACTGCCGACTTCAAGGGGTGTTCGCTACGACACGCTACCAGTACAACGAGGATCATTGCCTTGATACAAACTCTTCATATCAATATTTACTAAAACAAGAGTACATCAAGTTACATACGAGTACGAGGACTCGGCTCAACAAAGACTACAAGCAACTGCCTACTGGTGGGCTGCATTTAAGTCTTAGGCTTTTACTATATCACAAGGCCACTTAGGTCTGCCGACCGCAGGAAGGGCCTACATGCAAGGAAGCTGCGCAAAATGCAGCCACGCCCAGGTATCCTACCCAAGGCACGTCCAGGTACTCCATTACCGCCATCACCAGGACAGCGGCAACGTCAAAACCGGGAAGACGCGCCTAGAGGGAACCAAGGCTGCTCTTTTGCTAGCCTTGCGAAGCCTATCTATCTATGGCCGCACCTCCACCATCTTTCAGAGCGGGATGAAGACTGCGACACTCGTTACCCATCACTCGCTACGAGTTCCAGTGCGTACTCCGTTGGATCAGTAGCTGCAAGATGAGGCACGCGACCCCTCCTACGAGGATTCTTCTAGCATCGCGGCTATCCCTACGAGCGCAAGAGCCTGTGGAGGCAAGGTGGCCTTAATCTACGAGGAATCTTCTAGCACCGGTGCGCTCTTTGCTGGCTCTCTACACTCAAACAGAAGCAACTGCAGGCAATCCATTGCTACTTAGGAGCTTGAGTTGGCTCGACCAGCAGATGGCCCTATTTATAGCCGAAAGCTACACCTACCACCGGCTCAAGAGTTACTATGCACCCATGATCAATGAGTCTGACAACTCCTGACTCTACCCATGTGACTGCACTCATGCTGCAACAGATAAAGGTGCACAGTACACTCGTGCCTCCGCAACGGATAAAAGAGCATAGTACACCTGTACATCAACAAAGGATAGCCGAGTATAGTACACCCGTGTCCCTCAGAAGACGAGTACTCAAACAACATTACGACTACTCGACACTCGAGACTACTACAAGCCAAGGTTAGCCTACGTCCGGGGCTTCGACTACTCCAACCCAAGGACTCAGGGTTGGGCGAAACGGAGCCTCACTCGGGGTCGGGCGAGGCGGAGCTACCCTTCCACAGGGTTGGGTTCCGCCGACCCCAGGCCTCGGGGTCGGGCGAGGCGGAGCCTCACTCGGGGTCGGGCGAGGCGTAACTGCCCTTCCAGAGGGTCGGGTTCAGCCGACCCCAGGACTCAAGGTCGGGCGAAGCCGACCCCAAACCTCAAGGTCAAGCGAGATGAATCCCCTCCGCAGGAGGTCGGGCACAGCAGAGTTGCAATACATCGAGTTTAGACAAACTGGAGTAAACAACAACTGCTCTTTGCAAGACAACGACAACAAATCCAAAAGGCTCGACATTTCAAAATATCAATGTATTCAAATATAAGAGTACACAAACAGTTCAAAGCTCTTATAAGGAAACAAACTCCGACATCTTGGCTGCAATGGGCTCCGCCTCTTCAAGGTACTGCGCATAGGCCTCCTTTGTGCAGTTGCGAGCCATGCCATCACCAGCTGCCGCCAAGTCTACCCTCGGGTAGTAGGACTTCACAACTGCAAGAACCTGTTTGCAAACAGTCTTGCAAAGTCTCGCTACTTTACTCGGGGCAGCTCTTAGTCGCTCTACTAGCGATTGCGGTCCTGCGCCTTCCTCCACGGGGGCTATGGCATTCACCAAATCTTCGGCCACTCCAGACAGCTCTCGAAGTTCGCCCTGAAGTCTTCCCAAGGTCTGGGCATGATCTCTACATGCCACCATGGCCATGGCGAGCATCACGCCATTCTGCATCTTTCGGTCCCGCTGGTGCTCGCATGCAGCTTCTGCTTCAGTGAGCGCGGCCCGAAGATGTTCGGCTTCATCTGCCACTCAGTCATGAGCGTTCCTCCAATCAATGACTTGGTTCCTTGCAGACGCCTCCTGTTTCTTGAGCTCTACAAAGCAAAATAACTCAGGCCACAACCAACTACAGTTGGACACACCCAAAGTAGTCGCAATGCTTACCTTGATACTTCTTGTTCAAGGATTTATAGCGGCTCTCCAGTTTCTCCTGTAGAATGGTGTGATCCGCGCGTTCCACGGCAAAGGATTTCGCCCCGACTTCATGAACCCAAAGCGCTTCTCTTAGTTGGGCACATTCCTGCTCCAGCTGATGGTTTCTTTCCTGAAAGGATTCGAGTACACTGTGGTGAGTTTCACGCCTCATGACTACTCGGATCATGAAGTAACATTGGCAATATCTATCTGAACGCCCCGGAACACATTCATGGCCCTCTAGAGTTCCAAGTCAGAAGGCAGGCTGAATACTGGCCTTTGGGTACTCTCCACAAGATGAGGAATCATACCCAGAGCAGCACCTACAACATTCACCATATCAGCTACTGACTACGACTACAATAACAAATTACATGCACTTAACTGGAGCAGTCGTTTCTTTTGATTTCTCAACAACAGCCAGTGTTCCACCAGAGGATGATGATAGGTCGGCACTCCCCGAGCCTGACGCAGCAGCGGGTTCCTCTACTGAGCGAATCACGTCTTGAAGCATCGACATGGTAGCTCCTAGATGACCATCGTCAACCTCGGGTCTTTCTTCAACAATGAAGTCCTCTAGCGGAATAGATGTTGTAGTTGTTGGAGGTATGCCCTAGAGGCAATCATAGAGATGATGATATTCCATTTGTATCCATGATTTGTATGTTGTGTTCATTGAATATCCATTGAAGGCTACTTGAATTGATTTGCAATGATGTGAATTGTATGTGAAACTCTTTACTTGTATGGTTATTCTAAAGTTGTCCCTAGTCAGAGTTCATGTGAGGACACACATGAATATTAGACTAGCACATGTATTAGTTGATGACTATATTTCACAAGTCATGGACATGGAGATGTTGAACTAATAATGTGGACACATGTGGAGACATGTGCTAGGACTGACCCAACACGAGAAGTAGTTCTCTCTTTAAACAACATATACGCTTTGTCCTTAGACCTGAGATTGTTGCATATGTTCTAGATGTGGATCGACCTACTTAGGGGCTATCAAACGCTACGCCATAACAGGGTAGTTATAAAGGTAGCTTTCGGGTTTGTCATGAAGCATGCTATGGGACATGGTCAATCAAGATGGGATTTGCCCCTCTCTGATTGAGAGTGATATCTCTGGGCCCCTCGAGTGATCGGATCCGAAAATGCATGGCCATGCTACGTACGGTTAAGAGTTAACCTACAAAGGGATTCCAAATCACAGGATCGAGAAAGAGCGGTCGGCTTGAAGCTAGACCAAATATCGTGAGGCAAAGGGAATAGCATGTATATTATGTTGTGATGGTTCGTCTGATATGATCTTCGTGTGCGTATAGGAGTTGGCACGTCTTGCTAGAGGCCGCTGCCGACTATTGGGCCGAGTAGGAGTACTCGGGCCATGTCTATACGTATCCGAACCCATAGGGTCACACACTTAAGGGGCTGGAAGCCCAATTCGGATCAGATCCGAGTTGGATTAGGTTTAGAAGTACTAATGGGCCTCGGATCCAGAGGCCCGTCAGGAACCTCTATAAATAGAGGGGTGGGGGCACCCTAGGGCACACACCTTTTTGGCGAAACACACCTGCCGCGCCTCCCACGCCCTCGCCTGTTGCAACTCGCGGATCTAGCAGTCCGGCTTGCGACGCTTCCTCCCTGCACGTGTGGATACCTTGGAGGTGTTGCGCCTGCAGCACTTGGACGAGCTGCGACGAGCCACCGATGAGCCACGACGAGCCGACGACGAGCCGCGGCACCGGAGGCGATCTTGCTGCACGTGGACGAGCTGCTGAGGAGCTGCTGGACGTGATCAACTACGTACGACTACGTTGATCGACTACGTACGACTACGTGATCGTCTTCACTGCATCGACGCATATCTACATCTTCCGCACCAGTAGTGCGTCGAGTGGTAATCCCGTGATCCTTATATGGCAGTTCTTCCTGGTTATACGCGGTAGAAATTTTGAATTGCGCTAGTGTAGCCTACCTCGTATCCTAACAGTAGTCACAGATTTCGGCACTATCCCTGTCTCCACAAGGATAATCTCCTCTGCGTCCTTGCACCACCAAAATGTCACTACTTGAAATTAAGACAATCCAACGGCATCCAGCAAGACAAGGAGGCTCACCGGGTTAAACGCGGCGGCAGTCGCACACGTTTTTTCTCAGCGACAGGCGGCCGAGTACTAGGAGCCGCGGGAACAACCGTCGACACCGTTTTCTCACCAAGACCTATAAAATCAAAGTCAAGACCAACAGTACTACTCAAATGACTACAATTGGAAGGGGCAATGCTTACCACTGGCGATCACATTGGATAGCAAGGTGCCAGTAGCAAATACTGGAGACACCTCCTTTGCTACTCCAGCCGGCAGCCCCAGAACTGCCTGGTCGGCAATGGGCGGCATGGCAGCCGGAGGAGTTGGCGCAGTTAACTCGGGGGCTACCATAGTTTCTATTGATGGTACCCTCTCCGGCACCATGTCAACAGCCGCATCACCGACTTCAGGGTCAGACGTGACTATTTCTTTAGAAGCAGCCTCATCTACAGCCTTCGCGAACCAAGACAAGATTCATCACATCAAAAATGCATCTCAAGTTCATCAGTAATATACAAGTTTTTGACTACATACCTTGATACCCCGAGACTTCTCAGTGGTTGCAACAGACTTAGCCGCAGCCATCTTGCGGACTACTCTGCGTCTCTTGACAGGAGGAGAAGGCTCGTCCTCCGACTCCTCGACAACGGCTTCTGATTCTTCCTCTGGCTGTGCCACATAGCCGTCAAGAACTCGGGACTTCTAAACAACAAATCGGTGTCAGCAACAAGAATCCCAAGTCAAACAAAAACAAGTCAGGAGGGAAATACTTACCACCTCTGGCTCGTACCAGGACTCATACTGGCGAAGGGCTGCAGGGATTACTGGTACTCCCTGATAATTCCTGAAAAACTTGGCCAGTAGCGCCTCCACATCATCGTCAGATATGTCCTCCTCAGACATACGCGATGGATCCTTCAGACCTCTGTACTCACTTCCCAGGTGAGCATGTTTTTGAAGTGGCTGGACCCTTCTCTTCAGAAAGCTGGCTGCCACATTGATCCCAGTCAGACCGAGTGCTTTCAACTCGGTGATCTGCTGCATCTGAAGATCAATCTCCGGGGTATCCTCAGGCTCGCTTATCCAATTTTCTGCATGCTTGGGCACGTGACCAGTCACCACAGGCAAGCGAGGATCATGGTTCCCGATGTAGAACCACCTTTTCTTCCAATCCCCATGGGAGTCGGTCAGATTATACTCAATATATGCACTCAAGTTCCTGAGTTGGAACCCGGCACCTCCAAAGACCTCCGTCCGCTGGGCACTCGGCTGAGGCTTGCAACGGAACAATTTCCTGAATAGCTCGAGACTTGGAGGTACTCCCAGGAAAACTTCGCATAGATGTACAAATATAGCCATGTGCAGTACTCCATTGGGATTCAAGTGGACGAGCTGAAGATTGTAGTACTCGAGAATACCTCTGAAGAAGTCGGAGGTGGGCACGGCCAGTCCCCTTTCCACGAAGTGAGCAAGCATCACCGTCTCCGCCGGATGCTCCTCAAACTGCCACGCATTGGGAAATGCGGGGCGCCACTGCACGATTTCCTTTGGCTGAAGGAGCTTGGCATCGACTAGCGCTTGGACTCCTTCTTCCTTCATCACTGAGTGTTGCCAAGTTGCCCCAGGTGGCGGTGGAGCAGTCTGGTTCGTCGGCCCCACCTTCGGCACCGGCAGCACCAACTCCTTCCCCTTCTTGGATCTAACCTTGCCCGTCGCCGGAGCCTTGCCTTGGATCTTCTCGGGTTTCTTGCCCATCTTCTTGGAGCGCATTCGATGGACTCGACCTCAAGTTAAGGAAGAGGCTTCCACTCGGATCTATTCTTCAAAAGTGGAAATGGCGGCGGCGAGAAAGCAAGCAAAGGCGCAGAGGAGGAGGAAGAATAGATCTAATGCCCGTGCGGTGCCACAGCAACCGAAAAGGGGCTTTCCAGATTTATCTCCGCCGGCTCCGGATTCGACGCGTCAGTTGCGCAACGGACAGATTAAATCCCGTATTAATCGCAATAAACACCCAACGGTTACTACATTCAACGGATTGATGACCACTTCAACGACAGGAATCGCCTAAGTGCTCGGGGGCTACGGGTACCGTACCCGTTGGTCAGTTTTTTCTTTTTCAACATCTCCGAGGGTAAATGGACAAAAGCTGGTTTGACCCTAAGCCTGATTCTTCGCTCAACCTAAGGATCGGGGGCTACTCCATATGGAGTGTGATTGACATCGCACTACCATATAAAAACTACTCGGGACGGAGACAACTCGAAGCTGCAGAAAGAGTACCTTCCAGCCACGCGATAGTACTCGAGCACTTCAGTCTACAAAAACTACTCGGGTAGTGCCTGCAGTGCCTAAGACTATGGCGCACGACTACAAAGTACTCGGGGGCTTGTCGGGACTACTCCCCAGACCCACGAGTAGGCCTTGGACGGCCCACTAAGGGACGTACTCGGACGTGATCAGAACAAGGATGGGCGTATCCTACTCGGACTAGTCTTGTATGTTTATAGAAAACTACTCGGACCGGTACCGAGTAGAACTCTGTAATAGTACCCGACTAGGACTCAGACTTGTAACCCTGCCCTCCCAGGTATATAAGGCCGGGCAGGGACCCCCCTCAAACAACAATCTCAGGACCAGGACATACATCAATACAAACCAACACACAGGACGTAGGGTATTACACGATCTAGCGGCCTGAACCTGTCTAAATCATGTTCCTTGCGTCACCGTTGATTCCTTGATTCTCGATGACCCTTACCGCATAAAAGACCACCTAGGGTACCCCCTAGGCGGGTTGCCAGTCTAAAACACCGACAGAGGGGAAGTAGCGGGGGAGGGTAGAGGAGGCCGTGGAGGCCCCATTTTGCTACTTACCCTTGGGATTTGGGTAGGGAGGGAGGTGCGGCCGGTGATGGGTCCTTGGGCGGTGGCGCACGGGCGAGCGGCGCTACTGGCGGCGGCGCCGGCTTGGCACATGAGGAAGGGTGGTGAGCTAGGAGGAAGTGGAGCGGTGGGAGAGGCCGGGCGTTGAGGCCTTTTATAGGCCGGCGAGGGGCGGCCAGCGGTAGGGGACCGCCAATGGCCGGCGTGGTGGCTCGGTCGGCACGGCACCGGTAGCGTGCGGCGGGTGGCGCCGGAGGGGAGGTAGGGGCCGACGGGGCACGCTAGAGGGGCCGTACGGGGGCCTGGCGTGGGGCGGCGCAGGGGCGTGCACGCGGGGCTGAGGCGGCCAAGCGCCGGAGCGGGGCGTCGCAGGTGGCCGGGGCCGGGTCGGGCGGCGCGGGTTCCAGGGCGCGTGGGGGGCCGGCCGGCTTGCAGTATGGCGCCAGGGGAAGGTGGGCGCCGGGAGGAGTTATGGCGTTGGGGCCGGGCGTGAGGTGCGCCAGGAAGAAGAAGGAGGAGGAGAGAGAAGGAGGAAGGAGGAAGAAGAAAGAAGAAGAAGAAAGGAAAAAGAGAGAGAAAGAAAAAGGAAGAGGGAAAATGGGAGGAAGAGAGAAAAAGAAAGGAGGGTGTCGGCGGCGATTGCGGCACGCGGTCGGAGCACGCGCGCGGCGGTCTGTCGACGGCACGCGGTGAAAATTACGGAAGGGGGTAAATGATGGCTCTCGGCGTAGGTGCCGGGGTGGCGAAATCGCCGGGATGTGTTTGGATTTCCGGGAGCTCAGCGGTAAAAGGATTTTGAAAACGATTTTTAACGGGTGATTTAGGTTGGTGATTTTGCGGATGTTACAAACCTACCCCACTTAAATTGAATCTCGTCCTCGAGATTCGGCTGAGTCCTGAAAAGATGGGGAAATTCCTTCTTTAACGCGTCCTCGCGTTCCCACGTGGCTTCTTCTTCACCATGCCTACTCCATTGCACTCTGCAAATCCGGACTACCGAATTTCTTGTCTTCCTGGTGACAGTGTCCAAAATCTTGACAGGCACTTCCTGATACCAAAGTTTTTTTTGCAAATCTATTGTCTCCACCGGGACTTGTTCCTCCGGTACTCTCAAGCATTTTTTCAGCTGGGAGACATGAAATACCGGGTGTATATCCGTCATTTCTTTGGGTAGTTGGATACAGTATGCTACGGCTGCAACTCTCTTTAACACCTGGTACGGTCCAATATACCGAGGGGCTAGTTTTCCTTGCACTTGAAACCTTCGAGTACCCCGAATCGGGGAAACCTTGAGGTAGACAAAATCTCCCTCATTGAAGCACAATTCCCGTCTCCTCTTGTTCGAGTAGCTCTTCTGTCTGGATTGTGCGGCCTTTAGCTTTTCTCGGATTTCTGCCACACGGTCTTCTGGCTCCTTGATAAAAGCAGGTTTGACTAGGGAGCATTCTCCTACTTCTGACCATATCAAAGGGGTCCTGCACTTTCTACCATAGAGGGCCTCAAATGGTGACATGCCTAGACTGGCTTGGTAACTATTGTTGTATGAGAACTCTGCATAGGGTAAACTCTGTTCCCAATCCTTGCCATAGGTGAGGACACATGCTCTCAACATATCTTCCATGATTTGATTTACCCGCTCTGTTTGGCCATCAGTTTGGGGGTGATAGGCGGAACTAAAGTCCAATTTAGTGCCCATGGCTTTATGCAAACTTCTCCAAAACCTAGAGGTGAATTGGTCCCTCTATCCAAGACGATCCTACTGGGCACACCATGCAGCTTCACTATGTTGTTGACGTAGAGTCGGGCTAGTCTTTCTCCACCATAGGTGGTCCGTACGGGTAGATAGTGAGCAACTTTAGTGAGTCGGTCCACCATTACCCATATGGAGTCATTTCCCTTCTGAGTTCTGGGCAAGCCTACTACAAAATCCACGCCGATCTCATCCCATTTCCAAACCGGGATAGGCAATGGTTGCAGCAAGCCGTCCGGCTTTTGGTGCTCAGCCTTGACCCTTTGGCAAGTATGGCAACGGGCGACAAACTGAGCTATGTCCGCCTTCATTCCATTCCACCAGTACCTCTATTTTAAGTCCATATACATCTTGGTGGACCTGGGGTGGATGGAATATGCCGAGTTATGGGCTTCATCCATGATGGTCTGCCGGAAGTCACCTTCCTTGGGGAGACAAATTCTGTCCTTGTACCATAAGGTTCCTTTGTCATCCACTCTAAAATCCGGGGCTTTATTTTCTCCGATTTGCTTGCGGATTTTTACTAAGTCTTGATCTGTGCCCTGGGCTTCTCGGATTTTATCCTCCAAGGTGGGCTGGATACTCAACTTACGGCCAGTATTCTGGGGAACTATGTGCACATTCAACCAGGCCATTTCCTCCTGTAGGTGAGCATTCTCGGGTCCGGGCTGTCCATAGGATTTTCGGCTTAAGGCATCAGCTACAACATTAGCTTTGCCGGGGTGGTAATGGATTTCTAGGTTGTAGTTCTTTACCAATTCTAACCACCTCCTTTGCCTTAAATTTAGATCGGGTTGGGTGAAGATGTACTTTAAGCTCTTATGGTCGGTGTAGATCTCGCACTTATTCCTAATCAGATAATGCCTCCAAATCTTGAGGGCATGCACTACGGCTGCAAACTCTAAGTCATGGGTTGGGTAATTCTGCTCATGAGGCTTGAGTTGACGGGAAGCATATGCCACAACCTTCCCATGTTGCATGAGGACACATCCTAATCCTTGTCGGGATGCATCACAATACAAATTCTGCCGCGTGCCGATCGACAAACCGCCGCGCGTGCTCCGACCGTTTCCCGCACTCACCGTCGACTCCCCCCTTTCTTTTTCTCCTTTTCCCCTATTCCATTTTCTCTTTTCTTTTTCTTCCTTCTCTTTCTTCCTTTGTTTCTTCTTCCTTCCTCCTTTCTTCTTCCTTCTTCTTCTTCCTTCTTCCTCCTTCTTTTCCTAACTGGTCACGCATGGCCACTGGCCTTGGCTTCCTCCAGCGCCTGGCCAGCCTTCTTCCCCCCTGGCCGTGTGCACCAGCGCTCCCAGGGCCCACACTGTCGGGCGCTACCTCGCGACACCGTCAGTCGCGCCAGCACCCCTCGGGCCGCGCAAGCCTTGAGTGCTCCGGCGCCCTACGTGGCCCGTCCCCCACCGCCCAGCTCATCACCGCCGTACCCCGCCACTCACCCAGCTCCCCTACAACTACTTCGCCCCTGGCCCCTACCACCAGCCGCCGCCCGAGCTCGCCGGCCCCAGCCCCACACCGCCGGCCGCTCTCCCACTCCTTCCGCTGACTATAAAAGAGCCTCAATGCACGGCCTCCACACCCACCTCCCTTGCCACCAAGCTCCACCCATCCCGCGCCAAACCGCCGCTGCAAGGAAAGCCGCCCCCTCTCCCGTACGCCGCCACCTCCAGACCACCGCCGGTGCCCCGTTCCCTAGTGCCGCCCACCCAAGGTACAGGGCAAAATGGGTTCCCCTCACCCTCCTCTACCTCCCCCACCACTCGGCTCACCGCCAGCAAGGCCCGACCGGCCGGCCGCCGCCGGCCATCTCCTCCCCCACCTTCTCTATTCTTGAACCGAGGAAAGAGAAGAAGAAAACTCCTTCTCATTTCGATCTAACCCCCTACTTCTTTCTATTCACAAAATAGCCCTCCCACCTCTCTCAAAGTCTGTTTCACAGATCAACCCCTCCACCTTCCAAAAGTATTTACAAATAGGTCCCTGGTTCCTTGCAAACAGGCCCCTGATTCACGGTTTAACTCTTAAACACACCTTCGCCTCGTCATTTCATACGCCAAACTTCCTCCAATTAATCCCAAATTCGACCACGTCATCCTCTACTATATTTCCGCTGAGTCATCTACAAATTCCATGAAAATACTCATTCCTCCTTCTTTTCGTTTGCTTTCTCTGTTCGGGCTCAACGGGTAAAATCTTATTTTTCTTTTATTTATCGTGTGCCCGATTGTGTGTGCCGTAGATTGCGGAGTACCCGAGGAGGAGCACGAGGAGGAGTTTGACCGCAAGCCCGAGCTCGAGGACCAGCACCGCGAGCAAGAACTCCCGGCCAACTACAAGGACGGCAAGTCCAATCTCACCCTTTGATGCATATTTATCCCAAGTCTTTCAAACATAACCTATTGGCCTGTTTTATAAAATTGCATATTGTTTTACTGATGAAACATGGTTGGATAGCCACCCCTTGATTGCTATGAACATTCCTTGATTGTCTTATAATTATCTCTAAATATGATTTTCTTTGTTTGGATGATAATTACTGCTAGAATGCTTAGGACCTTGTTACTCAATTCAATCATGACTACAATGGTTTATTTAAAGAATAAATGTGTGAGTGTTTTCAAATGAGAAAAACGGGTTTTTGGAAATAAAGAAAAGAGATGCTTAGATGAGATGGATGGGTGTTTCTTGTGTGAAATGCCAATAAGTTGGGCTCGTAGCTTTGTGGTTGAGCAAGGTTGGGAGATATCCATCTTGTCATAGTTAAGGACCGAGTTGATGTGCCATCTTGCCTAACCCACTATCATGCAACCACTCGACCGTTGTGTGGGTGGCGTCTTAGCATAAATCCCACTAGTTGGTCTATTAGCCATCAGGAGAGCTAGTGAGCAACGGGAGACCATGGAGAAGGACTAAAAACTTTGTGAACTTAGATCCTGGTTAAGACCTCGTTAGAAGGTCATTAGCCCCTTGGTTGCTTGCCTGTTGGCTAGTCAGTCTTAGCTAAGGTGGGTAATGGCTTTGATAGGATCTGCACCAACACTAAGGTGATCGTGTTGCGGTACCCTACTTGTGAGTAAAGAGTACAACCTCTGCAGTGTTAAAACCTATCCGGGTAGCCGTGTCCACGGTATTGAACGAGTTACGGCTTGGACACATAACTAGTGTTTGGATGATGGATGGTTTTCATGGTGTGAGTTGGATTTTGGAAGGTGTCTGGCAGTTGTGCCGTGAGCTACCGCGAACGGGGAGTCCAGTAGCATTAAAACTTGGATCCTTTGTGTAGGATCAACCCTTCTTATTGATTCAGTTACTAAAGAAAATGTTTTGTGAAAACCCTTTTGAAAATGTACCCTTGAATGAGTTGAAAAATCTAGCTTTATGGCAAATAAACCTTAGCCTTATCCTTGATATCTCCTGTGCATACTCTTGATTGTATCCCCCTCCGTGGATGGGGTTGGACTTGTTGAGTACTTTTGTACTCACCCTTGTTTTGTTGCTTCAGAGGAAGACCCGGACTTCGTCGCCGAGGATTTCGAATAGAAGGTTGCTTCTGCACCCAACGCTGCCTGTGGTGTTGGCCTTTGCAAAATGCTTCCAATGTCGCTTAGTTCCAATTGTAGCCTAGAGTCCGACTGGATTGCAACTTGGATCTATATCGTTGTTGGTTTGTTTCTCCTTTGGGTGTGGCTTGCCCGCCCGCTCCTTCAGGAGTTGTACGGTTTTTGAACCATCTGTTAAATAAATATGTTATCAGCCTTCTAGGACTGATACTTGTATCACATTTAGTCTCCACTGATGTGGGGATGCTTTAGGACGCTATCCTCTTGTCCTAGATCCAGTCATCACAGGCTCTCGCCTCACAAAAGTACTCATCGATGGTAGCAGCAGCCTCAACGTGCTCTTCGCCAAGACTTTGAGAAAGATGGGCCTCGATGTGATAGATATGCTCACCCTGACGAACTCTCCATTCTACGGGATTGTCCCAGGTAACACGGCTGTACCCCTTGGTCAGGTGGTTTTGCCAGTTACTTTCGGGACCAAGGATCATTACCAGACCGAGTACATCCGGTTCGAGGTGGCTGACTTCGAGACTTCTTATCACACCATCCTTACAAGACCAGCACTGGCTAAATTCATGGCCATCCCGCATTACGTGTACCTAGTACTCAAGATGCCAGGACCCAAGGGAGTACTTTCCCTACATGGAGACTTGAAAAGATCATACGACTGCGAAACAGAAGCTGTGCAACTGGCAGCGACTACTCAGATGCCAAACTCCATGATGCAAGTCTTTGTCGCCTCCAAGAAACTATCCCTGACAGAACTCGAAATCCTAGAGAAGAAGTTGGGGGCAACCAAGGTCAAGCCAGCAGCAGAGGTTGATCTCAAAGCCATTGACCTCAAGATCGGCGATAGCTCCAAGACACCGATTGGCTCAGGGCAGGATCCCAAATAGGAAGACGCGCTCGTCAGCCTCCTTTGGGTCAACCGAGACATCTTTGCATGGAAGTCATCTGTTATGCCAGGGGTGCCCAGGGAGCTAATCTAGCACTTACTCAATGTGGATCCCAAAGCTATGCCCAAGCGACAACGACTACGCCGGTTTGCCCAAGGCAGAAGATAAGCCATTAAAAAAGAGTTGCAAAACTACTTATGGCTGGTTTCATAAAAGAAGTCCTTCATCCAGAGTGATTGGCTAACCCTATCTTGGTGCAGAAGAAAAACAACAACGAGTGAAGGATGTGTGTCGACTACACAAACTTCAACAAGCACTCAAGGAAAAAGACTAGATCAAGACCGCTTTCATCACCCCGTATGGAGCTTTCTGCTACACTTCAATATCCTTTGGGTTGAAGAACGTAGGCCCCACAAATCAATGAGCCATCAAGGAGTGCTTCAAGAACCAGCTACACAGCAATGTAGAGTCGTACGTGGATGATGTGGTCATAAAAACTAGAAATCCCCATGACTTCATTGCAGATCTAGAAGAAACCTTCACAAGCTTACGAGTATACCAGTGGAAACTGAACCCAACAAAGTGTGTGTTCGGTGTACCCTCCGGAAAACTACTCGAGTTCATCATCACCAACTTGCACACTCCATTGTGCATCAAGGACATCCAGAAGCTGACTGGATGCATGGCGGCCCTCAACAAATTCATCTCAAGACTTGGAGAACGTGGACTACCCTTATTCAAACTACTCAAGCGGCAAGAAAAGTTCCAATGGACCGAGGAGGCGGAACAAGACCTTCAACAGCTAAAGGATTTCCTATCAAAGCCACAGGTCCTCATGGTGCCTACTCCCAATGAAGACTTGTTGCTCCACATCACTGCAATTACTAACATCGTCATCACGGTGATTGTGATCGAAAGACCAGAACTAGGCTATGTATACAAAGTACAGAGGCCCATCTATTTCATCAACGAGGTCCTGTTAGACTCCAAAACTAGATACCTGCCAGTACAGAAATTGCTATATGTAATACTACTCACCTCGCGAAAGCTACGACACTACTTCCAGGAACACATCATCTCCATCATCACAGGCTTCCCCTTAGGAGACATACTCCACAACAGAGATGCAACAGGTAGAATCTCCAAGTGGGCAGTACAACTCGAAGCCTTATCCCTGGAAGCAAACCAAGGATTGTCATCAAGTCGCAAGCACTAGTCGATTTCATGGCAGAGTGGCAGGAAAATCAAGTACCCGCATCAGCAGAACGACCAGAGCATTGGGTCATGTACCTCGATAGATCACGCAAGCTCAAGGGTGCCAGTGCAGGAGTACTCTTAATCTCTCCTAAAGGCGAACAACTCAAGTACCTTCTGCAAATCTTCTGGGAGGTTTCCAGCAATGAAGCAAAATACAAAGCGTTATTGCACGGGCTCCGTCTGGCAGTCTCGTTAGGAATCAAACGGTTGTTGGTCTATGATGACTCAGTGGTAGTCATCAACCAAGTCAACGACGAGTGGGATCGCCAAAAGGACAACATGGATACGTACTACCTCGAAGTACGCAAGCTGGAGAATAAGTTCTCTGGCCTGAAATTCCATCACGTGGCTCATGACAACAACTTAACCGCAGACATCTTGTCCAAGCTCGAGTCAACTCATGCCAAAGTCCCAGCTGGGGTCTTTGTCCATGAACTACACAAGCCATCCATACAGGAGCTGGCACCATCTAAAACCACCGATCGCGGCAATGATGCGCCAGACCGGGAGGTTATGATGATCAACATAGATTGGAGAACCCCCTTCATCAACTACATCAAGGAGCACAAGTTGCCTCTCGACAAGACAGAAGCAGAGCAAGTCTCATGGCACAGCAGGAACTACATTCTAGTCGGTGACAAGCTCTACAGACGAGGCTCATCATCAAGAATACTCATGAAGTGCGTCTCAGGCGAAGATAGCAAGGACATACTGGAGGAGATTCACAAAGGCATCTGCGGCAACCATGCATCATCCAGAATGATTGTCGACAAAGCTTTCAGAGTGGGATTCTACTAGCCTACAACTCTAAAAGACGCCAAAGAAATAGTCTGTCGGTGCCAAGGTTGTTAATTCTTTGCTAAGCAGCATCACGTCCCTGCCTACAAGCTGATCACTATACCACCCTCCTGGCCCTTCGCATGCTGAGGGCTAGATATGATTGGCTCTCTGCCTACAGCACCTAGGGGTTTCAACCGAGTACTCATGGCGATCAACAAGTTCATCAAGTGGATCGAGGTGAAGCTAGTGACCTTCCCTAAGGCAGACAGAGTACTTGACTTCCGCGACGAGATCGTCCATCGCTACGGGTACTTGACTTCCTCAATGAGATCGTCCATCGCTATGGCTTACCCAATTGCCTCATCATAGACCTGGGCTCAAATTTCAACAATCATGAGTTCTGGGAGTACTGTGAGAATAATAGGATCGACATCCGGTACATCTCTGTCGCTCATCCATGGGCCAACGGCCAGGTTGAGCGCGCCAACGGGATGGTACTGGAAGCTCTCAAGAAGAGACTACACGATATGGGCAACACCAAAGGAGGCAAGTGGCTCAAGGAGCTACCCAATGTCCTCTAGGGGCTTCGCACACAGCCGTGCAAGCCCACAGGGTACTCACCCTACTTCGTAGTCTATGGATCAGAAGTCATCCTCCCCGCCGATGTCATGTGGAAATCTCAAATAGTCGATCACTACGAGGAGGGCACGGCTGAAGAAACAAGGCGTCTAGACTTAGACAGCCTCGAAGAATCTCGTTGTGCAGCACTCATCAAGTCAATAAGGTACCTTGAAGGAATTCGCCACTATCATGCTAATGTCAAGGAACTTTCGTTCAACACAGGAGACATGGTCCTCAAGCGTATTCAAGACACCAAGGGGGCTACACAAGCTAAATTTGCCTTCGGAGGGGCCTTACATCATCTCCAAGGTCACCGAACCTAGGTCGTACAGGCTCCAAACTCTCACTGCGAAGAAATCGACAGCTCATGGAACATTGAACACTTGTATCGATTCTACCCATAGTCTACATACTCATGTGAACCGGCCATTGGCCATAGCTGTACAGTTCCAACTTAATAAAGCAGAGTTATTTTTAGTTGCAAAAGACTAATCTCTACCACCTTGCAACTTGTATTCACAAGTCTGCACAATAAATCCCTCGGGTTATTCAACTCGGTGGATAGCAGCAACTTGCACAGAAGCAAGCCTGCACATACAATTTCGAGCTAATAAGCTCCTGGGACAATTCTATCCTTAACGGTCTTCACAAACAGAAGTTGTCAGACAACTTGGGAGTTATCAACACTACCCGAATCCTTGTCTAGACAAGTCTGTCTAGCCACGGCTTGTAATAACAAGTTTGCAAATTCTAGGTTCTTCGAAGCACAGCACCCAAAACAACCTAAAGAGATGTAACGCCCGTAAAAATCTACCAAATTAAATCACCCGTTAAAATGCATTCCAAAATTTTTCCAACCGCTGAGCTCCGTCAAATCTTTTCCCTTCCGTCGGACCCGTCGTTCTGGCCCCGACTCGTCAACCCTCTTTTTCCACTCCCCGTAATTTTCGCCGCGTGCCCGTCCAATCCATCACGCGAGCCATCTAAATCCCGCAACTTTCGCCGAGCTGCCCCTCTCCTTTTTTTTCCCTTTTTCTTTTTCTCCCTCCACTTCTTCTTCCTTCCTCCTCCTTTCTCTCTCTCCTTCCTTTTTCTCCTGCCGCCTCCTTCCTTGCTCCTGGCGCTTAGCGCCTGGCTTCTTGCGCCAGGCCGCGCCGCCCGACCCCACCGGCTCGGCCGCCCGTGCCCGACCCTCCCGCGCCCTACCTCCCAGCTCGGCCGCCCGCACCCGACCCGCCCGCGCCCGACCCTTCCACGCCCGACATCCCGGCTCGGCTGCCTGCGCCAGGCCACCCTGCCCGACCCCACCGGCTCGGTCGCCCGCGCCTGGCCGACTGCGCCCGGCCGACCGCGCCCGGCCACCCGCTTCCGGCCGCCCGCGCCCAGCCGACGCCACCGCACGCGCGCCTGCGCACGTGTTGCTCCGGCGCCGCCGGCCGCGCCGAGCCGTCCGCCGGCCGGTCTTCGGCCATCCCTTCCCGGCGCGCTCCCCCACAAGGTCGCCGCCCCCTGTGCCTCCTCGACGACCACGCCGCCACGCCATCCACACGCAAGCTCACTCCGGCATGCCACCGGCCGGAAAAATCCCGGCCACCATCATTACCACCGGCCGCCCCCCCCTCGCCGGCCTATAAAAGGGGGGCAACGCCCCGGCTCTCCACACCACCACCGCCGCTAGCCTCGCCGCCGCCCCTCCCCTGCTCCCTCCCGTGCGCCCAACGGCCGCCTCCGCCGTGCGCCGCCGTCCCACACCATTGCTAGCCGCCCCTTCCTCCACCTCCCCATCTCCAAGGTGAGCGGCAAAATGGAGCCTCCATGCCTCCCCTGGCCCCTACTCACCGTCAGGGCCCGCCGCCGGCAAGGCCCGGCCGGCCACCGTCGGCCAAACCCCCTCCACTTCCTGTAACCGGCCAAAGGAAGAAGAAGGAGCTCCTTCAATTTCGATCTACCCCTCTACTCTCACTTATTTGCAATCCGGCCCTCCCACCTCTCTCAGAAAAGTTTCACAGATATGCCCTTCCACCTTTCCGAAATAATTACAAATAGGTCCCTGGTTCTCACGGTTTAGCCCTAAACCCTATTTTAAAGCCCCTAATACTCCTTTAACCCATCATTTCATGCACCAAACTTCCTCCAATCGATCCCAAATTCGACCGCGGCCTCCTCTCATATATTTCCACCAAGGCATATCCAAATTTCATGAAAATACCCCTCCTACCTATTTTCCATTCATATTTCCTGTTCGGAGCTCAACAGGTAAAATATTTTTCCTTTTTATTTATTGTGTGCTCGTTTGTGTGTGCCGTAGATTGCGGACTACCCGAGGAGGAGCGCGAGGAGGAGTTCGAACGTGAGCCCGAGCCCGAGGACCAGTACCGTGAGGAGGAGCTCCCGGAAGGCTTTGAGAACGGCAAGTCCAATCTCACCCTTTGATGCATATTTAATACCCAGTTTTTCAGACACAACCTACTGGCCTGTTTTATAAAATGCATATTGTTTTATCGCAAGACATGGTTGGATAGCCACCTCTTGATTGTTATGATTATTCCTTGTCGTCCCATATTTATCTCTAAATATGAGTTGCTCTGTTTAGATGATAAATACTGCTAGAATGCTTAGGAACTCATTATCCAAATTCAATCATGACTACATCTGTTTATTCGGAAAATAAATGTGTGAGTATGTTCAACTGAGGAGTTGGGTTTTCGGGTGTAAGGAGAGGTGGTGGATGAGATGGATGGGCATTTCTTGTGTGGAATGCCGGATTGTTAAGCTCGTACCTTAGTGGTTGAGCAGAGTTGGGAGATATCCATCTTGTCAGGGCTAAGGACCGAGTTGATGTGTCATCTTGCCTAATTCCATCATCGTACAACCACTCGACCGTTGTATGGGCAACGGCTTAGCATAAACCCCACTAGCTAAACTGCTAGGCTTCAGGTGTGCTGGTGAGCAACGGGAGCCCTTGGAAAAGGACTAAGCTCTTGGTGACTTAGGTCCCGGTTTCGGCCCCGTGGTTGGGTTGCTAACCCCTTGGGTGCTTCCGTGTTGACTAGTCACTGTTGGCTAAGGTGGGTAATGGCTTTGTTAGGATCCGTACCGTCACTAAGGTGATCGTGATACGGTACCCTACTTGTGGGAAAAGTGTACAACCTCTGCAGAGTTAAAACCTATCTGGGTAGCCGTGTCCACGGCATTGGACGAGTTACGGCTCGGTCACACAACTAGCTTTTGGGGGATGACTGGTATTTACGGTGTGTGTGTGTGTGGAATTTTGGAAGTGTCCGGCAGTTGTGCCGTGCGCTACGGCGGACGGGGAGTCCGGTAGCGATAAAACTTGGATCCTTTGTGTAGGATCAACCTTACTTGATATATCGTTTATTAAGAAAATGTTTTATGAAAATTCTTTAAAAAGAAACCCTGCATATGTCAAAAATCTAGCTTTATTGCAAATAGACCTTAACCATATCCTTGTTGAATCATATGCATATTCTTGTTGTATCCCCCTCCGTGGATGGGGTTGGACTTGCTGAGTACTTTTGTACTCACCCTTGTGTTGTTGCTTCAGAGGAGGATCCGGACTTCGTCGCCGAGGACTTCGAGTAGGAGGTTGCGTCTGCACCCAACGCAGCCTGCGGTGTTGGCCCTTTTACAGGATGCTTCCGATGACGCATAGTTCCAATTGCTGCCCGGAGTCCGACTGGACTGCAACTTGGATTTGTATTGTTATCGCTTTAGTCTTGCTTTGGGTGTGGCTTGCCCACCCGTTCCTTCGGGAGTTGTACGGTTTTTGAACTATCTGTTGAATAAATGTGTTATCAGCCTCCTGGGACTGATAATTGGATCACATTTAGTCTCTACTTATGTGGGGATGCTTCAGGTGGTATCAGAGCCATCGTTGGCCGTAGGACGTAACCATTAGGACCGGAAAAGCCTTTTTGACCAAATTAAATGATTTACAAAATCTCTTACTTCCTCTGCTCAATTGCAAAACTGATTTACACCTCGATTCTTTCCAGATGGCCGAAGAAGGTTGGATCAACAGCCATTGCCTGGAGGAAATTGGTTTTCCCAGGTTGCTGTTCGCCTGCATGGACCGCCTCGGGATTTACGAGCGTCCGGAGTACTCTAGCCGGGAGTATGAAGACCGTGGGACTCTCCGGTGTGAGATGACCATCTTTGTGGGCAGGAGCAGCCCCTTCCCTGACATTCAGCCCTGGAATGTGTCTGCCACTGGTTTCCGGCGGAAAGACACTTACCAGGCGGCAGCTCGGAAAGCCCTGCGCTACCTGTGCCAAATTTATGAGAGGCACATCGGACGCACACCGATGAGGTTCTACCCGCCTGTCAAGAAGAACCGCCCGGTTTGGCTGGCCTGGGTGAGGACTTTGGAAGGACGTGGACAGCGCGAGGATGACCCCACCGTGCTCCATATGGCTGCCTATCTCCTCACTTTGGATGAACTCTGCGATGAGCAGGCCGCCCATCTGAAGCAGCAGATCCGCAGAGCCGAGGACGCCGAGGTTATGGTGAGGAGGCTCCAGGTGAGATTGGCAGCAGCTGAAGCCCGAGCCGCGGCCGCCCAAAGCAATGAGGCCCTCACCATCGAGGCCCTCAAAGAGGCCGAGGACCGGCACGCGCGGGCACTGAAGGAAGTCCACCACTCGAACCGCATGAGAAGGAAAATGCGGGTCGTGGAGGACGATGAGGCCCCAGTATTGGATGGAGTCCCTGTTGCCCAGGGGTCCGGGAAGCGGAAGAGCCCCGATGCCCCACCAACACCACCGCCTTCGGAAAGGGACTCTGAGGTGGCCAATGGGGAAGCCTCGGAACCCCCTCCCGCAGGTGGGACCCTAAGAGACGAGGTGCTGGCCCTCCTTATTCCGCCAGAAGACCACTCCGCGCAGTGTGCAGACTCGTCCCACGAGTAGAGTGCCCCACCTAGAGTTGTACTCTAGAAGGAGTCCCGAGTCTAGATTTGTACCCCCAGTTGTGTTGTTGTACCGGTCGTGTAGCGCATGTTTTGGCCCTACCCCAAGTGTTGTAACCGCCCCGGCAAAATAATAAAATCATTTGTGCTTGTTGTTTGTTAGTCTGTGTGCTTGTCGACAGAAGGTGGATTCTGTCTCTTCAAAAATTCGAATTAATTAACTAAACATCACCTTAATATCCAAATCTAAGCCTCATGAAAGTTCACTCAATCTGCAGATGCCTCCCAAGCGTGCCACCAGGACCTCCCCGAGTCAAGCACGTGCCACTCCTAGTGCAGAAAGACAGCTGGAAAGGCAGGGACCCCCACCAGTAGTGCACCATGAGGAGCAAGAGGTGAATCAGCCCGAGGGCAGGGGAGAGAGTCAAGTGGGAGCACAGGAGCTACCACCCCTACCGGTCATTGATTTGGTACAAGTCATGAACAACCAGACCCTTCTGCTGGAATCTTTGGCCAATGCCATCACTCGCCAAAGGCCCCGCGGACAGGGCATGAATGAGAAACTGACAGACTTCCTCTGAACCAAGCCACCCACTTTTGGTGGGTCCATCAACCCTCTGGACGCAGATGACTGGCTGCGGGTCATCCAGAGGAAGCTAGAGCCATTCGGCTTTGAGAGCAGGGACAAGGTTCTCCTGGCCGCTCATCAACTCACTGGGACTGCTTTAGCTTGGTGGGAGAACTACTGCACTGCCGCCCAGAATGCCTCCACTATCACCTGGGATGAGTTCGTGACAGAGTTCGACCGCTATCACATCCCTGCAGCTATCATGAAGCGCAAGGCGGATGAATTCTATGAACTGCGCCAAGGCAACAAGTCCGTGGAAGAGTACACCTATCAGTTCATGGAGTTGGCCTGCTATGCTCCAGAAGAAGTAGACAAGGATGAGAAGAAGCAAGACATGTTCAAGAAGGGTTTGAGCGCAGAACTGAGGACCCTGCTTACTCCTCAGATCTACCCTGACTTCAACACTCTGATGAACATGGCCATCCTGACTGAGAGGGCCAAGGCAGATGAAAGGAGGGACAACAAGCACCGGTTCCTGGACAGCAAGGCCCACCAGCAGGACAGGTTCCAGAAACCAAGGAGCTTTGGTCCCCCCATGCCCAGGTCCCAAGCTCCCATGCAGTACCGGACTCAGTCTCAAGCATCCAGGTCCCATCAGACCAATGCCCCATTCAGAAGCCAGAACCCTGTCAAGGCCCCACAGAACAACGCCAGCCAAGTCACCAACAACGGCAGGGCATGCTTCAACTACCGTGAGCCAGGGCATTTCATTGCCAACTGCCCCTACGCCAACAAGCCCGTTGCATCGTCCTTCTCCAACGCAGTGACTGGGCCAAGGGCAGCAGTGTCAGGAGCCAACCGTGTTCCCGTCCGCAGCAACAACCCCGGCAACAACAACAACAGCTAGCAGATGAGGCAGCCCCAGCAGTCGTTTGGACGAGCCCGCGTCAACCACATCAGCGCGCAAGAGGCTCAGGAAGCTCAGGGCGTTGTACTCGGTGAGTTCCTAGTCAGCTCAGTTTTGGCAACAATACTCTTCGATTCTGGAGCATCACATTCATTTATATCATCAAGCTTTGTGGATAAGCACCACATACCTATAGTACTACTAAAGGTACCCCTAATAACCCGAACGCCTGGAGCCGACATCCAGTGTCGACTAGGTTGTTCCCGGGTACGGATCAATTTAAGTGGGGTAGAATTCCTAGTAGATTTGGTAGTACTTGAGTCTAAGGGGATAGATGTGATCCTTGGAATGGATTGGCTAAGCCTACATGATGGACACATAGGATGTGCTGATAAGGTAGTGTGCCTAATTAACCAGGATGGCGTGCAAGTGACCTGTCACACCCGGGGAAGTGGGCCCGACCCAATGGTTTTCAGCATGGAAGCCAAGGCCATAGAAGGAGTCCCGGTAGTGAGTGAATACCCGGATGTCTTTCCTGAAGAACTACCTGGAATGCCCCCGGATAGGGATATTGAGTTTGTGATCGACCTTATCCCTGGAACCTCCCCTATAGCCAAGAGGCCCTATAGAATGGCAGCATCTGAGTTAGCAGAGCTGAAGAAACAGTTAGGTGAACTGCAACAGAGTGGCTTTATCAGACCTAGCTCATCCCCGTGGGGAGCCCCAGTGCTCTTTGTCAAGAAGAAAGACGGAAGTATGAGGATGTGCGTGGATTATCGCGCACTAAATGAGGTCACCATCAAGAATAAATATCCTCTCCCCAGAATAGATGACCTATTTGACCAGTTGAAAGGAGCCAAGTATTTCTCCAAAATAGATTTGAGATCAGGGTACCACCAGCTCAAGATCAAGGAAAGTGATATCCCAAAGACAACTTTTTTTACCCGATATGGCCAATTTGATTTCACAGTGATGTCATTTGGACTGACCAATGCTCCTACTTATTTCATGAATCTCATGAACAAGGTGTTTGTGGAGGAGTTAGACAAGTTTGTCGTGGTCTTTATCGACGACGTACTTATTTACTCCAAGACTGTCCAAGAGCATGAGCAACATCTACGAGTAGTGCTGGAGAAATTGAGAGCCCACCGACTTTATGCTAAATTCAGTAAATGTGAATTTTGGCTAGAGAAGGTGGCATTTCTTGGTCACATTTTGACCGCAGAAGGAGTAGCAGTCGACCCCGAGAAAGTTGAAGCCGTCTCCAACTGGCAGCAACCCACCAATGTTAGTGAAATCAGGAGTTTTCTTGGTTTAGCTGGGTATTATCGGAGGTTTATTGAAGGATTCTCTAAGATAGCCCGACCCATGACAGAGCTACTTAGGAAGGACAAGAAATTTAATTGGACTGAGTCATGTGAGAGGAGTTTTCAGGAACTGAAAAGAAGGTTGACGACCGCCCCGGTGTTAACCCTACCGGATATCCAGCAGGACTTCGTCATTTATTGTGATGCTTCCCGACAAGGGTTAGGGTGTGTCCTGATGCAGGATGGGAAGGTAGTAGCATATGCCTCCCTCCAACTTAAGCCCCATGAACAAAATTACCCCACCCATGATTTGGAATTTGCAGCCGTAGTGCATGCCCTCAAGATCTGGAGGCACTACCTAATCGGGAACAAGTGTGAGATCTACACGGACCACAAAAGCCTAAAATATATCTTCACCCAACCAGATCTGAATTTAAGGCAAAGAAGATGGTTAGAGTTGGTCAAGGATTATAATCTGGAAATTCACTACCACCCCGGTAAGGCCAATGTGGTAGCGGATGCGTTAAGCAGGAAATCCTATGGGCAGATCGGACCTAAGGACCCCCACCTACAAGAAGAAATGGCCCGATTAAATTTACATATCATTCCTCAGAATACCAGCCACAAGCTAAGTGTTCAGCCCACCCTGGAAGAAAGGATCCGAGAGGCCCAAGGATCAGACCCGAACCTGGGGAGGATTCGCAGGCAAACTGGAGAAAATAAAGCCCCAGACTTCAGAGTGGATGAAAAGGGAACCTTGTGGTACAAGGATAGGATTTGTGTGCCCAAGGAAGGTGAATTCTGGCAAACCATCATGGATGAGGCCCATAACTCAGCATATTCCATCCACCCGGGATCCACCAAGATGTACATGGACTTAAAGCAAAAATACTGGTGGAGTGGGATGAAAGCGGACATAGCCCAGTTCGTCGCTCATTGCGATATTTGCCAAAGAGTTAAGGCCGAGCATCAGAAGCCAGCCGGTTTACTGCAACCACTACCCATTCCAGCTTGGAAATGGGACGAGGTTGGTATGGATTTTTGTAACGGCCTCGGACAAAAATCCTTCGCGTCAATCTTAATCCGAGCCCTGATCACCTGTCTTAGTTTTTCCAAGCCTAAGTGTTCAACCTCCAGATCTTCCGACCCCTGCGATCCGACCCCTCACCGTGGTCTCCCCAGTTCCGACCCCGCCGACCCCCAACCCACCGTCGGATCTTCCTAAGCCATCCCGCAGCATCACCCTCCAGTTCGAGCCGTGGACCACCGAGGCTGATCGGTAGGCCCACGAGATCTTTTCCCCAAGATCTCCCGCGACAGGCGCACTCGAGTTGCATGCCCGCTTCAGAGTTCCCCCGCCACGTGGCTCAACTCCTCCGACGCCCGCCGCTCCGCCTCATATTCGGCCCGCGACCGGATGGATTCTCGCGCCCCCTTCCCCAATCGCGGCGGAAGCTCCCCTGCTACCCTTTCTGCAGCACCTCGCCGCCTGCGCCCATCATCACATTGCCAGATCCCGGCCGCAGAGCCCGATGCCGCCCGTCTTTTCCATCACCTCGCCACAGTCGCGCCGCCCCGGTCTTCGCTACACAACGATTCCTCCTCCGCCAACCCAGACCGCGGCAGCGACAGCTCCTTTTCCTGCCCTATTAGAAGCCACCCCAACAATCTGTTGCTCCGCGCTCGCCCGCACGCCCGCAGCCGCCTGTCTTCTCACCTATGCGCCCTCGTTCCTAACGCCGTTTTCCCAGTCACTTCCATCAGATCCACCGCACGACGACGCCCGCCTCCGCCAAATCTCAACCACCGGCAAACCCGCGCCTGCGCCACCCTGACGTCAGTGCCCAATGACCACCGGCGTCATCCCCGAAGTCCTGCTCCACCGCCCTCGTCGCTCAATTGCCGCCCGGGTAGAGCACTCCATCGCTTCTTCCCCGGCCTTCGCGCCACTCCCCCTTCTCACTTCCGCGCCGCTATAAAAGGGAATGCAGAAGTCCCGCCGGAGTTCCCCTTGCCCTAGCTGCCATCTCTCTTGCTCCCTGTTCGAGCTCACAGCGCCACCACCTAAGTCTGAGGAACTCTCCTCTCTGCTCAAGCACCACCTTTTCCCCAATCCACCAGCCACTGCTTTCAGTGCTGCCCAAGAGTTGCTTGTGATCCACAGGAAGCACCGCCGCCGCCGGAACACCGCCGGACGTTCTCGCCGCCGTCCCAAGCCCTTAGTCCTTTCCGCCCCAAGCCTTCTCCGTAAGACGAAGGTAGGCTGCCGACCCCTGTTCGCTTCGACCGACCCCTTTTATCCGCCCGACCCCGATTCCGTCTCGCCCGACCCTATCTGTTCCGCCGACCCTTCTCCGCCTCGCCTGAGGGCTCGGCTGTATCTTTTTCTTTGAACCGAGGGTGTATGTGTAAAACATGGGGACTTCTCAGCGTTAAGTCTGAGGACCCCTAGCACCTCTATTCCTCTAGATTAAGGGTCAGATCATAAGTTCCTTCCCTCCGACCCTTATTTCTTGATCTCCATCAACTCCACTGAACCTCCCCACCATCCTGTAACTTGTCGCAAGTTTCTGGGCTCAGACTTGCAAGTGTTGCTGTTGAAATAACCGTCTATGCTAACTAATACATTGCATTCGTGTAGAGCTACGTCTCGCCGACGGCTACTACGAGCTGCACCCGGCGCCAGAAGACGACGGTGTAGCTGAGCTCCTGCCCCCAGAAGCCGAAGCTGCCCCAGAAGTCGAGCAGTTCCCTTCCTCCTTGCTCGAAGGCAAGCCCCGGATGCATGAATCCCCCTATGTTTTACCAGACTTGCGCATGCCTTCTTTAACATGCTTGTGCATTTACATATAGGAGTTGCTTGGAACCCTAGATGCATAACTTAGCTCCCTTGATCTGAACACTAGCTGTTGGACCAAGTAGATGCTTTGCTTAAATAGGAAAACGGTAAAAGCCGAGTGATTCGCTGTCACTCGCGAGTATAGGATTTGGATGTCTACCCTTCTGTTAAAACTATAAGGACGATGGACGGGGCAGGGTTATGGGTAACTCTTTGGTGGTCGGTTGATCGTCCCGTCTATCTTTGCAACTTGCTAAGGCCTGACAGTGGTGGTGTTCGTGATCAAGTGTTTGAAAGTACTAATCTCATACCTAGTATGGGATGGGGAAGCCTAGTACCTGATTGAACTAGGGCGTGGCTTATACCCCTGCTGTCCCTGGAACGAGGTTCCCATGGTGCATCATGTGGGTGCAAGTGCAGTCACAGTACGGCAGAGGCCAGGACTGTGGAGCATTGCATGCCAAGGGAAGTTTGGACCTGACACGCGCCTAGGAATTGATGGGGACGGCCGACACGGGAAGCGACCCTTGTGGTGCGCGGATGTCGTGAGATTAGGTTCGCCATGCATGGTTAAGAAACTCGAATCGAGTCGTCTGCCTCTCACAGTTTGAGATTGCTTGATCGCTATGTCATCCTGAGTAAACAAAGAATCTGATGATGACATGGTTTTGTTGATGTTGTATATACCTTTTGGTTGGTTCTATGCTTGCTTAGAATAGGTTGCAAACTTAGACCGGATAATGAACTTAGAACCAGAGCTAAAACTTGAAAGTAGGGATACATCTAGCGCTTTTGGCAAACAAACCCCTCAGCCAAAAAGCCTTGCATGTCTAGAAGGGGTAGTTTAGAGCGCTCCCTGTCAGATAAGTCTTGTTGAGCTTAATAGCTCAGCCTTGTTGTGGCTCTTTCTTTTCAGGTGAAGTTGCTGCCTCCGAGCCTCCTTCTGCTGGCACTTGGCCGCCCCAACTCCCTCCGGGTTGGATGGTTGAGTGGGATCCCTCCTCGGACGGCGAGGAGAGGGATCATTGACATCACGGTTGGCCTCACCAGGGATGTCCGACCCCGACGAAGTAGCTTCCGCTTGTTGTTTTATCTTCTGTGGTTTTCTTTCAAACCTTGTAAACTATGATGATGTTTTATAACCAAACTAGATGGTTAAATTGCTTAACTTAGTGGCCTTGCTGTATTATCTGGAACCGCTCACCTTCATGTGGGTTTGCTATTCGGTCCTGTTCAAGTGGTTAAATCGGATGAAATCCGACGGCACTTCGTGTTTACTTGGTGAAGGCATGAGTGTCGCATATCAGGCGGCTTAATCATGTTGAATCAAGCAAATCCGAAGTGGATCCGCCACAATTTTGTAGTGGGATTGCCCAAGACTCAAAAAGGGAATGACTCCATATGGGTGATAGTGGACCGACTCACTAAAGTTGCCCACTACTTACCCGTACGGACCACCTATGGTGGAGAAAAGCTGGCTCGACTCTATGTAGACCACAGCTGGTACCAGAGCCGGTTTAGCAAGACAGAGAACACAACAAGCCCTAACACATTTCTTTGAAAAGATAAAAGTTGCAAGAAACTCTTTGAAAATTTTCTCGTACAATCGTTAACGACGACTTTAGTGCGAGAGGCCCTAGGGGATTTTGGGGTTGTTTTAGGTGGCTAATATTTATTTGGTTATCTTGCTAACCCTTCCAGCACTTCTCCACGTTTATCATATGTGTGCCGAGTTCCGCATCACGAGTATGCGAGGGTTGATAGGGAGTTCTATTCAAAGGACCCTATCATCGCGTTGTTTCGCCCACGTCTATCATACGTGCGCAGGTTCCGTATGTAATCCATACGAAGGTTGGTACGGTTCGATTCCAACGAGCCTATCAGCACGGTTGTTCGCCACGTCTATTATACGTGCGCCGATTCCGCATCGCGAGTATGCGAAGGGTTATACGGTTCCATTCAAAGGGGACCTATTTCCACGGTTGAGTGCTATCCATGCAGCCTTGAACGCATGGGTGTCGTTCCTATAGTGAGCGGTAATGTTTGGGAACGCTTTCGTGGGTACTGGCACGAAAGGTTCGTGTGGTTGTGTTTTTTTCTGTAGGTACACTAACCGCGTTCGCTTAGGAGACGTTGCTAGAACTGACTAGTTATTATAGGGAGAGACGTACTGGTTGCCTTGCCACCGGCACTAACCGCGTAAGACCAAGTTTTGGCAGTTGTTTTGGTTGAGAACGAGGTAGGCCGTGCATGCGACATAAGCTTAAAATCTGTAAAGTCACCCTCCTCAAAAGCAACCTTGCTTGGAGAAGCTCTTCTTCGGTTCTAAGGATTTCTAGTTCCTCCAGCTTGTTTTCGGTTAAAATCTGGATGCTTTCTCTGTCCGACCCCTGACCTTTAGAGTTCATCTCACATGGTTTTGGTTCTTGGTTCCAGATGGTCGCCCCCGAACATGTCCTGTATGGAGCGGATGGCACCTTCCATTCGACGTGTCTACACTTCGAGGGCTTTCCCGCGATCTTGTGGGATACCTTGAAATGGTTCGGGTACCAGTCTCCACCGTTGTATGCGGGACGATTGTACCTGGAGCGAGGCGTCCAAACGTGCAACGTACAAGCAGTAGTACCTCCCCCTCCTGTGCGGCCCGACTGGCCCTCGTTTGGGATATCAGCATACGGCCTTGCCCCGGAAGACACCTGGGAGTCAGCCACTCTTCAGCTCCTTACTCAATTCTGTAAGCTGCACCCACTAAAGGTCACCCTAGACCCCATCGGCCTGTTCCCTGCCAGGAACCGGTTGGACCCGGAGTGGCTCGACCGCGTCAGCAATATCGAGGTGCTAGCCACCACCTACTCAATGGTCACCATCTCTACCAACATCCGGTGTATGTCAGCCCCCTATCGGCTGATTGAGCTCCAAGGACGAGCCATGACTATCCTTGCTTGGACCGCCGTGGATGCCCAAGGACACCTCCAGGCCGCCAAAAGAGACCTGGTGGGCCAAACATATCAGCTCATCCAACGAGGCGTTCAGATCCATGACATGCAGGACAGAACCTCTGAGCTCGAGGGAGAAGTAGCCGACTTGGTGGACGGCATGATCGAGCTATCAGAAGAAAAGATGGAGGTGGAAATGGAGCTGGCGGTTGCCAATGCTCATCTGGACGAGCATCACGCCGAGCTCGATGATATGCATGCCCTCCAGATGCAGCTGGAAGCTCAAGAGGACCCTGAGGAGGTTGAGGAAGCGTCCAGCATGGACATTGAAGAGGACGACGCCCCTTCTCCTACTCATAGTGTTCCTTTGTAGATGGAGAGTAGCAGGGAACCCATTCTTTTGTTGTACTCCTCGGCAGCCTAAATTTTGGAAAGTTCTGTAATAGGTTAGCCTTGAGTCGAGTACTCCTTGTCTTTTAGAGCACCTCTGTAAAAAGATCCCAATGAAATCAAATCCTGAGTCTGACTTTTAACTCTTTACAAAATGTTGGAATGTTAGACTAAGTGAGTTGTGCTGTGACCACACACGCTGTTTTCCGTGGGTCTGTTCAAGTTGGCCGACCCCGGTTCGCGAGATCGGATGCGCCCGACCCTTCGAGGCAGTTCTCCGCCTCACCCGACCTCTTTTTGGTGTGGATCGTTGCCGACCCCTTTTCTCGGGATGCTCGCCTAGCCCGACCCTTTGGCTTAAGTTCAGAAATAAGAGAATTCCAGGAGTCTGGGTATGGTTCGCCCGAAGTCGGGTACAAGGCTAAGATAGATGCTAACTAACATGACCATAGGAAGAGTGTGTGTCTCCCTTATGAGGACATGTGTTGCATTATCGGCAAGAGTTGCATTGGAGGATTTAACTTGTGCGTTCCCATCGGTTGGAGTATTTCTAAGATTATGAATTTAATAGGACGTTAACTCTTGCAGATGGCGCATCGCACCAGATCTGGTTCTGTGCCCGGCAGCAGCGAGCAAAGACAAGATCTTCCCCCACCTCCACCCCCGTCTCCACTAGAGGCGATCTTAGCGGCCCAGACCGAGCTGCTGAGACACCTGGTACAAGGACAACAACAACAACAGCCGCCCCATGGCGGAAGGGCTCAGCAACAACCTCATGTTGCTCGGTATGAAGACTTTTTGGGGACGCAGCCCCCATTGTTCCAGAAGACCCAAGACCCGCTCGATGCAGACGCCTGGGTTCGCACCATCGAATCCAAGTTCGAGCTTCTCACCGCCCAGTGCCCCGATCACAACAAGGCCCGGTTTGCAGCCCAGCAGTTACATGGTTCCGCTCAGCTATGGTGGGATCACTACCACGCCATGTTGCCGGCCAACCATGTCATCAGCTGGAATGAGTTCAAGACTGCGTTCAGAGCGCACCACATTCCGGAGGGTCTCCTGGAGCGCAAGCTCAATGAATTTCTGGCTCTTCACCAAGGAAACCGAGATGTGTTACACTATGCTCAGGCCTTCAACAACCTGTGTCGTTATGCTGGATATCACGCGGACACCGACGAGAAGAAGAAGGACAGATTCCGCAGAGGGCTGAGCTTGGAGCTCAGAGAAAGGTTAAACCCGATAAGGGTGGATACGTACAATGAGTTGGTCAACCTAGCCATCTCCCAAGAGGACTGCATGAAGGCTCTGGCAGCTGAGAGGAAGAGGAAAGCCCCGCTGCCAACACCCAGCCCACCTGCGCAGCGTTTCAGAGTGGTTCCACCCCAGGCGCCCAGCCGACCCCAGCAGTCGGGAAGGTGGATTGCCCGACCCCCACCAGCAGCAGCGCCCCGTTTTCCCGGTTTCCAACCACAGGCGCCCTGGCCAAACCTGCCGCCATCCCCACGCCCTGCAACAGGTAACCGCTGTTATGCCTGCGGCGATGTGGGACATTTCACCAAGGACTGCCCCAGAAATCAGAGCCCGCGCCCACGGCAGAACAATGCAACGCCCAACAAAGGAAAGAGGCCCAAGGTGCAAGTTCGCCAAGGTTGACTGAACTTCACCCACGCAGCAGAGCTTCCTGAAGGTGCGCCGATAATGACGGGTACCTTTCTGATTCACAGTTTTTCAGCTTTGGTTTTGTTTGACTCGGGAGCTTCACATAGTTTTATCGGGAGAAAGACCCGTGACAAGTGTGGGTTACAAGAATGCCAAACCAGAGGGTCTTTTAGAATATCCACCCCGGGTGGAGTGATCACATCTGAAAGGATGAGTATCAATGTGCCTATTCAGCTGGGCCAAAACCTTTTTAAGGAAAAATCTGATCATCCTTGGCCTGGAAGGAATAGATATCATTCTTGGAATGGATTGGATGACCCGACACCAAGTGGTTCTAGACCCAGCCGCCCGAACCCTCCACATCAACTCGCCCTTTTATGGCAGTTCTACCCTGTTCTTGAACCCTCCTAAATCTGCACTCCCCTGTGCATACCCTCTATCGTAAGCCCGACTAGAGAGCCTCCCTATTGTCTCTGAGTACCCTGATGTGTTCCCAGAGGACTTGCCTAGCATGCCACCTGATAGAGACGTGGAGTTTACCATAGAGTTGATCCCCAGCACCGCCCCCATCTCCAAAAGACCCTATCGAATGCCACCAGCTGAGCTGGCCGAGTTGAAGACCCAGTTGCATGATCTGTTGGAGAAAGGTTTCATCCGACCCAGTGCATCACCCTGGGGTTGCGCGGCCCTGTTTGTGAAGAAGAAGGATGGCAGTCTACGCATGTGTGTAGACTACCGACCTCTCAATGCGGTGACAATCAAGAACAAGTACCCACTCCCCCGCATTGATGTCTTGTTTGATCAGTTAGCTGGAGCTAGAGTGTTCTCCAAGATCGATCTTCGTTCAGGCTATCACCAGATCAAGATCCGACCATGTGACATCCCTAAGACTGCCTTCTCCACAAGATATGGACTCTACGAGTACCTGGTCATATCTTTTGGACTCACCAATGCACCCACATACTTCATGTACCTCATGAACTCGGTATTCATGCCCGAGTTGGACAAGTTTGTAGTGGTGTTCATTGATGATATCTTGGTATACTCGAAGAGCGAAGAAGAACATGCCAACCATCTTCGCATAGTTCTCCAACGGCTGAGAGACCATCGGCTCTATGCCAAATTCTCCAAGTGTGAGTTATGGTTGGATAGTGTCAAGTTCTTAGGACATACTATCTCTAAGAATGGCATAGCCATCGACCCCAGCAAGGTACAGGAAGTCATAGACTGGAAGCCTCCTGCCTCAGTGCACCAGATCCGAAGTTTCCTTGGACTGGCAGGCTACTATCGGCGTTTCATACCGGATTTCTCCAAGATAGCTAAGCTGATGACAGAGTTGCTGAAGAAAGAGGTCAGATTTGTGTGGAACGACAAGTGTGAAGAAGCCTTCAAGACCCTGAAGCACTTGCTGACCACAGCCCCAGTTTTGGCCCAACCCGACCCCTCTAGGTCCTTTGACGTGTACTGTGACGCCTCTGGCACTGGACTTGGGTGTGTTCTTATGCAAGACAACCGAGTCATTGCCTATGCCTCACGAGCGTTACGACCTCATGAGCTGAACTACCCGACCCATGATCTTGAGTTGGCCGCAGTGATCCATTCCTTAAAGATATGGAGACATTATCTGATGGGCACCCGCTGCAACATCTACACCGACCACAAGGGCCTCAAGTATATCTTCACCCAAGCCGACCTCAACATGCGCCAAAGAAGATGGCTGGAGTTGATAAAGGATTATGAATTGGAAGTACACTATCACCCCGGCAAGGCCAATGTAGTGGCCGACGCTCTTAGCCGCAAGCCCTATTGCAACTGTTTGTTGGCGACGACCTTCACCGAAACTTTGTGTCATGAGATGGGAAAACTCAGTTTGGAAATTGTTTCCCCTGGAACCCTCGGCCACATCACCCTTGACTCTGTTTTAGAAGAACAAATAAGGTCAGCACAAGTAAAGGATGAGGAAGTACAGCGGATCACCAGGAAGATCTCCTGGAAAGATGAAGGATATAAGCAGTTTTGGCAGGACGAAACTGGAAACGTATATTATGGAAACCGACTGGTTGTACCGGCCGACCCCAACTTGAGGAAGCAGATCCTAGATGAAGCTCACCTCTCCAAATTCTCAATCCACCCAGGCAGCAATAAGATGTACCATGATCTATGCCAAACTTTCTGGTGGAGCGGAATGAAACAGGAAATTGCCTGGTACGTTTCAGAGTGCGACACTTGCCAGCGTGTCAAGGCCAGTCATCTAAAGGTAGCAGGTACTTTACAACCCCTACCTATTCCCTCTTGGAAATGGGAAGATGTCAGCATGGATTTCATTGTCGGACTGCCTCTTTCATCGCAGCGACATGATTCCATTTGGGTTATAGTGGACCGTCTGACCAAGACCGCCCACTTCCTTCCTGTCCACACCACCCACACAGTCAAGCAGTATGCAGAGCTGTACCTTGACCGCATAGTCTCCCTACACGGTGTGCCTAAGACCATCATCTCTGATCGAGGAATTCAGTTTGTAGCACGCTTTTGGGAACAGCTACAAGCATCCATGGGCACCAAACTCATCCATAGCTCAACCTATCATCCTCAAACCGACGGTCAAACCGAAAGGGTAAATCAGATCCTGGAAGACATGTTAAGAGCTTGTGTCATCCACTATTACAAGAATTGGGACAAATGCTTGCCATTGGCGGAGTTCTCCTACAACAATAGTTACCAAGCCAGTTTGAAGATGGCACCATTTGAAGCATTGTACGGACGGAGATGCCGGACCCCATTGAACTGGTCCCAAGCGGGAGAGAGACAAGTTTATGGCCCTGACTTAGTAGTAGAAGCCGAAGAACAAGTGAGGTAATTCAAGCAAATCTCAAGGCTGCCCAATCTCGACAGAAGAGTTACTCCGACAGGCGAAGAAGGCCCCTACAGTTTGACATTGGTGATCATGTGTATCTTCGAGTTTCCCCAACCAAAGGAGTGCAACGGTTTGGAGTAAAAGGAAAATTGGCTCCCCGTTACATCGGCCCGTATGAAGTTGTGGAAATTTGTGGACCCGTTGCCTATTGGATCCAACTCCCAGAACAACTATCAACCATACACGACATTTTCCATGTGTCTCAGCTGAAGAGATGTGTCCAAGTTCCAACCGAGATCTTAGAACAAGAGCAGCTACAAATCAAGCCTGACCTGACCTATGCAGAGTATCCGGCCAAGGTCCTTGACCAGAAAGAAAGGCATACCTGGCGCCAAATGGTCAAAATGTACAAGATCCTCTGGAAGAACCACACGGAGGATGAAGCAATGTGGGAAACAGAAGAGTACTTGAACAAGCACTTCCCCAGTTTTCTTCCCAGCCAAGGAGGTAAAGGCTACACACCCCCATCGGTTACTTCTACATTCAAATCTCGGGACGAGATTCTTTTTAAGGGGGGTAGGCTGTAACGGCCTCGGACAAAAATCCTTCGCATCAATCTTAATCCGAGCCCTGATCACCTGTTCTAGTTTTTCCAAGCCTAAGTGTTCAACCTCCAGATCTTCCGACCCCTGCGATCTGACCCCTCACCGTGGTCTCCCCAATTCCGACCCCGCCGACCCCCAACCCACCGTCGGATCTTCCTAAGCCATCCCGCAGCATCACCCTCCAGTTCGAGCCGTGGACCACCGAGGCTGACCGGTAGGCCCACGAGATCTTTTCCCCCAGATCTCCCGCGACAGGCGCACTCGAGTTGCATGCCCGCTTCAGAGTTCCCCCGCCGTGTGGCTCAACTCCTCCGACGCCCGCCGCTCCGCCTCGTCTTTGGCCCGCGACCGGATGGATTCTCGCACCCCCTTCCCCAATCGCGGCGGAAGCTCCCCTGCTACCCTTTCTGCAGCACCTCGCCGCCCGCGCCCATCATCACATCACTAGATCCCGGCCACAGAGCCCGATGCCGCCCGTCTTTTCCGTCACCTTGCCACAGTCGCGCCGCCCCGGTCTTCGCTACACGACGATTCCTCCTCCACCAACCCAGACCGCGGCAGCGACAGCTCCTTTTCCTGCCCTATTAGAAGCCACCCCAACAATCTGTTGCTCCGCGCTCGCCCGCACGCCCGCAGCCGCCTGTCTTCTCACCTATGCGCCCTCGTTCCTAACACCGTTTTCCCAGTCACTTCCATCAGATCCACCGCACGACGACGCCCGCCTCCGCCAAATCTCAACCACCGGCAAACCCGCGCCTGCGCCACCCTGACGTCAGTGCCCAATGACCACCGGCGTCATCCCCGAAGTCCTGCTCCACCGCCCTCGTCGCTCAATTGCCGCCCGGGTAGAGCACTCCATCGCTTCTTCCCCGGCCTTCGCGCCGCTCCCCCTTCTCACTTCCGCGCCGCTATAAAAGGGAATGCAGAAGTCCCGCCGGAGTTCCCCTTGCCCTAGCTGCCATCTCTCTTGCTCCCTGTTCGAGCTCACAGCGCCACCACCTAAGTCTGAGGAACTCTCCTCTCTGCTCAAGCACCATCTTTTCCCCAATCCACCAGCCACTGCTTTCAGTGCTGCCCAAGAGTAGCTTGAGATCCACAGGAAGCACCGCCGCCGCCGGAACACCGCCGGACGTTCTCGCCGCCGTCCCAAGCCCTTAGTCCTTTCCGCCCCAAGCCTTCTCCGTAAGACGAAGGTAGGCTGCCGATCCCTATTCGCTTCGTTCGACCCCTCTTATCCGCCCGACCCCGGTTCCGTCTCGCCCGACCCTGTCTGTTCCGCTGACCCTTCTCTACCTCGCCCGAGGGCTCGGCTGTATCTTTTTCTTTGAACCGAGGGTGTATGTGTAAAACTTGGGGACTTCTCAGCGTTAAGTGTGAGGACCTCTAGCACCTCTATTCCTCTAGATTAAGGGTCAGATCATAAGTTCCTTCCCTCCGACCCTTACTTCTTGATCTCCATCAACTCCATTGAACCTTCCCACCCTCCTGTAACTTGTCGCAAGTTTCTGGGCTCAGACTTGCAAGTGTTGCTGTTGAAATAACCGTCTATGCTAACTAATACATTGCATTCGTGTAGAGCTGCGTCTCGCGACGGCTACTACGAGCTGCACCAGGCGCCAGAAGACGACGGTATAGCTGAGCTCCTGCCTCCAGAAGCTGAAGCTGCCCCAGAAGTCGAGCAGTTCCCTTCCTCCTTGCTCGAAGGCAAGCCCCGGATGCATGAATCCCCCTATGTTTTACCAGACTTGCGCATGCCTTCTTTAACATGCTTGTGCATTTACATATAGGAGTTGCTTGGAACCCTAGATGCATAACTTAGCTCCCTTGATCTGAACACTAGCTGTTGGACCAAGTAGATGCTTTGCTTAAATAGGAAAATGGTAAAAGCCGAGTGATTCGCTGTCACTCGCGAGTATAGGATTTGGATGTCTACCCTTCTATTACAACTATAAGGACGATGGACAGGGCAGGGTTATGGGTAACTCTTTGGTGGTCGGTTGATCGTCCCGTCTATCTTTGCAACTTGCTAAGGCCCGACAGTGGTGGTGTTCGTGATCAAGTGTTTGAAAGTACTAATCTCATACCTAGTATGGGATGGGGAAGCCTAGTACCTGATTGAACTAGGGCGTGGCTTATACCCCTGCTGTCCCTGGAACGAGGTTCCCATGGTGCATCATGTGGGTGCAAGTGCAGTCACAGTATGGCAGAGGCCAGGACTGTGGAGCATTGCATGCCAAGGGAAGTTTGGACCTGACACGCGCCTAGGAATTGATGGGGACGGCCGACACGGGAAGCGACCCTTGTGGTGCGCGGATGTCGTGAGATTAGGTTCGCCATGCATGGTTAATAAACTTGAATCGATTCGTCTGCCTCTCACAGTTTGAGATTGCTTGATCGCTATGTCATCCTGAGTAAACAAGGAATCTGATGATGACATGGTTTTGTTGATGTTGTATATACCTTTTGGTTGGTTCTATGCTTGCTTAGAATAGGTTGCAAACTTAGACCGGATAATGAACTTAGAACCAGAGCTAAAACTTGAAAGTAGGGATACATCTAGCGCTTTTGGCAAACAAACCCCTCAGCCAAAAAGCCTTGCATGTCTAGAAGGGGTAGTTTAGAGCGCTCCCTGTCAGATAAGTCTTGTTGAGCTTAATAGCTCAGCCTTGTTGTGGCTCTTTCTTTTCAGGTGAAGTTGCTGCCTCCGAGCCTCCTTCTGCTGGCACTTGGCCGCCCCAACTCCCTCCGGGTTGGACGGTTGAGTGGGATCCCTCCTCGGACGGCGAGGAGAGGGATCATTGACATCACGGTTGGCCTCACCAGGGATGTCCGACCCCGACGAAGTAGCTTCCGCTTGTTGTTTTATCTTCTGTGGTTTTCTTTCAAACCTTGTAAACTATGATGATGTTTTATAACCAAACTAGATGGTTAAATTGCTTAACTTAGTGGCCTTGCTGTATTATCTGGAACCGCTCACCTTCATGTGGGTTTGCTATTCGGTCCTGTTCAAGTGGTTAAATCGGATGAAATCCGACGGCACTTCGTGTTTACTTGGTGAAGGCATGAGTGTCGCATATCAGGCGGCTTAATCATGTTGAATCAAGCAAATCCGAAGTGGATCCGCCACAATTTTGTAGTGGGATTGCCCAAGACTCAAAAAGGGAATGACTCCATATGGGTGATAGTGGACCGACTCACTAAAGTTGCCCACTACTTACCCGTACGGACCACCTATGGTGGAGAAAAGCTGGCTCGACTCTATGTAGACCACATAGTGAAGCTGCATGGTGTGCCTAGCAGAATTGTTTCGGATAGAGAGACCCAATTTACCTCTAGATTCTGGAAGAGTCTGCATAAGGCTATGGGCACCAAACTGGACTTTAGTTCAGCTTATCACCCCCAGACCGATGGCCAAACAGAGATGGTAAATGAGATCATGGAAGACATGTTGAGGGCATGTGTCCTTACTTATGGCAAGGACTGGGAACAGAGTCTACCATATGCAGAGTTCTCATATAACAACAGATACCAAGCCAGCTTAGGCATGTCACCGTTTGAGGCTCTCTATGGGAGAAAGTGCAGGACCCCGTTGATGTGGTCGAAAGTAGGACAGCGCACCCTAGTGGGACCCGCCTTTATCAAAGAAGCAGAAGAACGAGTGGCTGAAATACGAGAGAAGTTGAAAGCAGCACAGTCTAGACAGAAAAGCTACTCCGATAAAAGAAGACGAGAGTTGATTTTCAGGGAAGGAGACTTCGTGTACCTTAAGGTCTCCCCGATTCGAGGTACCCGAAGGTTCCAAGTGCAAGCGAAATTAGCCCCTCGGTATATAGGACCATACTAGGTGTTAAAAAGAGTGGCAGCTATAGTCTACCGTATTCAGCTACCCGAAGAAATGTCGGATATCCACCCGGTATTCCATGTGTCCCAGCTAAGAAAATGCCTGAGAGTGCCAGAAGAGCAAGTGCCGGTGGAAACCATAGATTTGTAGAAGGATCTGCGATATCAGGAGGTACCCGTCAAGATTCTAGACACCGTCACCAGAAGAACAAGGAATTCAGTAGTGCGGATTTGCAGAGTCCAATGGAGTAGACATGGTGAAGAAGAAGCTACTTGGAAACAAGAGGATGCGTTAAAGAAGGAGTTTCCCCATCTTTTCAGGATTCAGCCAAATCTCGAGGACGAGATTCAGTTTAAGTGGGGTAGGTTTGTAATGCCCGTAAAAATCTACCAAATTAAATCACCCGTTAAAATGCATTCCAAAATTTTTCCAACCACTAAGCTCCGTCAACTCTTTTCCCTTCCGTCGGACCCGTCGTTCTGGCCCCGACTCGTCAACCCTCTTTTTCCGCTCCCCATAATTTTCGCCGCGTGCCCGTCCAATCCATCACGCGAGCCATCTAAATCCCGCAACTTTCGCCGAGCTGCCCCTCTCCTTTTTTTCCCTTTTTCTTTTTCTCCCTCCTCTTCTTCTTCCTTCCTCCTCCTTTCTCTCTCTCCTTCCTTTTTCTCCTGCCGCCTCCTTCCTTGCTCCTGGCACTTAGCGCCTGGCTTCTGGCGTCAGGCCGCGCCGCCCGACCCTACCGGCTCGGCCGCCCGCGCCCGACCCTCCCGCGCCCTACCTCCCGGCTCGGCCGCCTGCGCCCGACCGGCCCGCACCCGACCCTTCCGCGCCCGACATCCCGGCTCGGCCGCCTGCGCTAGGCCGCACCGCCCGACCCCACCGGCTCGGTCGCCCGCGCCCGGCCGCCTGCGCCCGGCCGACCGCGCCCGGCCACCCGCTTCCAGCTGCCCGCGCCCGGCCGACGCCGCCGCACGCGCGCCTGCGCACGTGTTGCTCCGGCGCCGCCGGCCGCGCCGAGCCGTCCGCCGGCCGGTCTTCAGCCGTCCCTTCCCGGCACGCCCCCCCACAAGGTCGCCGCCCCCTATGCCTCCTCGACGACCATGCCGCCACGCCATCCACGCGCAAGCTCACTCCGGCACGCCACCGGCCGGAAAAATCCTGGCCACCATCATTACCATCGGCCGCCCCCCCCTCGCCGGCCTATAAAAGGGGGGCAACGCCCCGGCTCTCCACACCACCACCGCCGCTAGCCTTGCCGCCGCCCCTCCCCTGCTCCCTCCCGTGCGCCCAACCGCCGCCTTCGCCGTGCGCCACCGCCCCACACCATTGCCGGCCGCCCCTTCCTCCACCTCCCCATCTCCAAGGTGAGCGGCAAAATAGAGCCTCCACGCCTCCCTCGGCCCCTACTCACCATCAGGGCCCGCCGCCAGCAAGGCCCGGCCGCCCGGCCAGCCACCGTCGGCCAAACCCCCTCCACTTCCTGTAACCGGCCAAAGGAAGAAGAAGGAGCTCCTTCAATTTCGATCTACCCCTCTACTCTCACTTATTTGCAATCCGGCCCTCCCACCTCTCTCAGAAAAGTTTCACAGATATGCCCTTCCACCTTTCCGAAATAATTACAAATAGGTCCCTGGTTCTCGCGGTTTAGCCCTAAACCCTATTTTGAAGCCCCTAATACTCCTTTAACCCGTCATTTCATGCACCAAACTTCCTCCAATCGATCCCAAATTCGACCGCGGCCTCCTCTCATATATTTTCGCTGAGGCATATCCAAATTTCATGAAAATACCCCTCCTACCTATTTTCCGTTCATATTTCCTGTTCGGAGCTCAACGGGTAAAATCTTTTTCCGTTTTATTTATTGTGTGCTCGTTTGTGTGTGCCGTAGATCGCGGAGTACCCGAGGAGGAGCGCGAGGAGGAGTTCGACCGCGAGCCCGAGCCCGAGGACCAGTATCGCGAGCAGGAGCTCCTGGAAGCCTTTGAGAACGGCAAGTCTAATCTCACCCTTTGATGCATATTTAATACCCAGTTTTTCAGACACAACCTACTGGCCTGTTTTATAAAATGCATATTGTTTTATCGCAAGACATGGTTTGATAGCCACCCCTTGATTGTTATGATTATTCCTTGTCGTCCCATATTTATCTCTAAATATGAGTTGCTCTGTTTAGATGATAAATACTGCTAGAATGCTTAGGAACTCATTATCCAAATTCAATCATGACTACATCTGTTTATTCGGAAAATAAATGTGTGAGTATGTTCAACTGAGGAGTTGGGTTTTCGGGTGTAAGGAGAGGTGGTGGATGAGATGGATGGGCATTTCTTGTGTGGAATGCCGGATTGTTAAGCTCGTACCTTAGTGGTTGAGCAGAGTTGGGAGATATCCATCTTGTCAGGGCTAAGGACCGAGTTGATGTGTCATCTTGCCTAATTCCATCATCGTACAACCACTCGACCGTTGTATGGGCAACGGCTTAGCATAAACCCCACTAGCTAAACTGCTAGGCTTCAGGTGTGCTGGTGAGCAACGGGAGCCCTTGGAAAAGGACTAAGCTCTTGGTGACTTAGGTCCCGGTTTCGGCCCCGTGGTTGGGTTGCTAACCCCTTGGGTGCTTCCGTGTTGACTAGTCAGTGTTGGCTAAGGTGGGTAATGGCTTTGTTAGGATCCGTACCGTCACTAAGGTGATCATGATACGGTACCCTACTTGTGGGAAAAGTGTACAACCTCTGCAGAGTTAAAACCTATCCGGGTAGCCATGTCCACGGCATTGGACGAGTTACGGCTCGGTCGCACAACTAGCTTTTGGGGGATGATTGGAATTTACGGTGTGTGTGTGTGTGGAATTTTGGAAGTGTCCGGTAGTTGTGCCGTGCGCTACGGCGGACGGGGAGTCCGGTAGCGATAAAACTTGGATCCTTTGTGTAGGATCAACCCCACTTGATATATCGTTTATTAAGAAAATGTTTTATGAAAATTCTTTAAAAAGAAACCCTGCATATGTCAAAAATCTAGCTTTATTGCAAATAGACCTTAACCATATCCTTGTTGAATCATATGCATATTCTTGTTGTATCCCCCTCCGTGGATGGGGTTGGACTTGCTGAGTACTTTTGTACTCACCCTTGTGTTGTTGCTTCAGAGGAGGATCCGGACTTCGTCGCCGAGGACTTCGAGTAGGAGGTTGCGTCTGCACCCAACGCTGCCTGCGGTGTTGGCCCTTTTGCAGGATGCTTCCGCTGACGCATAGTTCCGATTGCCGCCCGGAGTCCGACTGGACTGCAACTTGGATTTGTATTGTTATCGCTTTAGTCTTGCTTTGGGTGTGGCTTGCCCGCCCGCTCCTTCGGGAGTTGTACAGTTTCTGAACTATCTGTTGAATAAATGTGTTATCAGCCTCCTGGGACTGATAATTGGATCACATTTAGTCTCTACTTATGTGGGGACGCTTCAAGAGGTTGCAAAGGTAAGCTCCAGTTCAAGAAGTCCTAAATATTCTACTCACCTAAAGAGTTTGGCTACCTAGATACACGAGTGCTGGAGCTCCGCAGAAAGGAGTCACATCCCAAAGGTACTCTTAATGGTGTATTTAAGGAGGCTCCTAGGAGCAGCCTTGTGCGCGGACTCTCACGACTACCAAACGAGCAAACATCTAGGTAGTCTGTGAGATGCACTAAACCGAAGAAATTCAAGCAAGTCGACAAGCAAACTCATATTGTGACAAGACTTCAAACAATTTGCATTAACATAACTTGTTTATATTATAGACAATTGTTTTTGCAGATTACTCAAGGTCTATCTAATCGGTTACTTCTTGAGCAATGGGAGCTATCTCCTCCAAGTACTGCTAGAACTGCTCATCAGAGTAGTCCTCGACAAAGCCTTCTGCCACAGGAGCCAAGTTGGCTTGTGGGTAGAATGACTTCACCATCGACAGCGATTGCTTGGAGACAGACTCCGGAGTCTTCTTCACGTAGTCGGTGAACTTCTTGGGTACATCCTTGAGTATCTCCACCAAGGGACGAGGCTCCGCGCCTTCCTTCGAGGGCTCCACCATATCAGCAATGGGTTGAGCGGCTTCTGATAGCTCCTCGAGAGCAAGGTTCTTCACCTCCAACTTAGTCTGCTGCGCTCAAAGTTTCTCCATCAGGTCTACAAGTTGGACCTCCCCGTCCTTGCGCAGATGCTTCTCCTTGTCAAACTTGTGTTCCAGGGTCTCGTACTTCTTGATCACCTTATCATACTCATCGGTGACCCGGTAGTACGCGTTTTGCCTGTCCACAGCACGACCCTAGAGATCGTTATTCTCCTTGGTGAGCTCTACAACAACAAAGGCAAAAGAACAAGTCAGCATCAGCAAGGGCAAACAGGTACTCAAAAGCAACGAAGGACAAACAGCCTACCTTTGTTTTGAGTCCTTAGGCATCTGTTGAGTACCCAGAGCCGATCCTTTTCTTTATCAGCTTTCTACAAGAGGTTCCGGTACTCAGCGGCCTGCCCATCATACTTCATCAATAGTCGGGAGGAGTACTGCCTCTCCTCGGCCAATTTTTGCTCCAACGCCTTGGCCCACTGGATGGTGTCTCCAACTACTTCGAGAACTTTCGACTTCTCGGGGGAGCGCTGGATCAGTGTCTACAACATAAGAGCAAGTGCTCGTACTCAGTAACGAGTACCAATTTAAAGGCGAAGATCAAGATAGCAGTGAAACTTACCTATGTGTACTCGCCTACTTGGTGATACATGTCCATGAATGTGGCCTCAAAATTCACAATGGCCAGCGGGTCAGCTCTCAGCCGGCTCTCTCTTGGTTTGTCATGGGAGGGAGCTGCGTGTCATCATGTTCCACGGCACCCGGCGCACCGAGAGGGACCATCGCCCGGCTGGTCTATGGACCAGCCTCTAAATACAAAGAGGTAGTCGCCACGCGACTAGTTGACGCCCTCGCCTCAGACAGCGGGACAACAGGCAACACTTGCAGCGTCCCGGCAGCCTCCACGTCAGCTTCTGGCTCGGGGGCTACATGTGCACCCTCGACTTCATCGGTGGCTGCCACTTCAACCTCGGCTTCTGGCTCCACCTCGACCTCTAGTTCTAGCTCAGCATCCAGATTCAACATCATGGCCACCAGGTCCGTCACCAATGCAGAAGTACTCTCCACGACGGGTTCAGCCCCGGCAGCTTGAGGGCTGGTACTACAGAAATGTCAAGTGACGATAACATGTCGTGCATAAGAGCTACGACAAGAGATACTGCACCTAGGCAACCTCGGGCGCAAGCTGCTCCTCCGGCAGTGGGATAGCGGGCTCCAAGGCGAGCTCGGGGGCTAAGCGGATTCTGCCATCAGCACTAGAACCCAAGGTGACTTCCTGGGTTGAGTGGCTACCGCCATCAGCACCAGACATCATACTTGGGCCCTCAGTGTCCACGCTGGCGGATCTCCTACAACAAGATAAGCATCACAACATATTACTCGGTGATACTACTCGACGACATCAAGTCAACATCGGTACATGGATACTTACTGGGTGGTCCTCCTTATCCTGAGGGAGGGCCCACTTCCTAAGCGCAGGGCTTTCACAGTACGTGACGACATCTTTGGTGCGGCTTACTGGATCGCAGTCGGATCCTTGCCAGCCTTTGCCACCATCTCTTCTCGTTGAGTACTTGACGCTGGGACTTCTTGTATAGTCAGCAGCCTTCACCGCCATAGGATCAGAGTAGTCGATTCTTCCACCTCTGTCTCCTCCTCAACTATCTGCACATCAGCAGTGTCCAAGTCAGATTCTGGTGATAAAACAAACAACAACGGGTACTCGATCCTTAAGATCTTGTTACCTGAGGAGGGACTTCATCGGCCGACGACTTCTTGGCCACCCTCTTGGTAGTGGCAGTACGTGTCTTCTTAGGGGGTGGCATCACATGGCCTCCTCATGAAGCTAAAGGCCACACCGACGCCGGTCAGGCCATTACTCTTCAGGCGGGTGATCTTTTTAATCAGGTCCGGCAGTTGAAAGCTATCGAAACTACTTAGCTCGTCTAGCCAGTGGTTGTTCCACACTGGACGATAGCCGGTGACCTTGGGAAGATGGGGCCCATGATTTGCAATGTAGAACCACCGTTGCTTCCATCCAGAATGGGAATCAATCAGCTCATACTCGATGTATTGGCTCTTGTACTGCTCCCAAAGCTGGATCCCTGCCCCTCCGACTACTTGTTGGGATACGAGGTAGGCTACACTAGCGCAAATCAAAATTTCTACCGCGTAAAACCAGGAAAAAACTGCCGTATAAGGATCACGGGATTACCACTTGACGCACTACAGGTGCGGAAGATGTAGATTTGCGTCGATGCAGTGAAGTCGATCAACGTAGTTGTACGTAGTCGGTCACGTCAACGTCCAGCAGCTCGTCAGCAGCTCGTCCACGTGCAGCAAGATCGCCCTCATGCCGCGGCTCGTCGTCAGCTCGTCGTGGCTCGTCGGCGACTCGTCGTGGTTCGTCGGCGGCTCGTCCAAGTGCTGCAGGCGCAACACCTCCAAGGTATCCACACGTGCAGGGAGGAAGTGTCGCAAGCCGGACTGCTAGGTCCGCGAGATGCAACAGGGCGAGGGTGTGGGAGGCGTGGCAGATGTGTTTCGCCAAAAGGTGTAAACCCTAGGGCGCCCCCACCCCTCTATTTATAGAGGTTCCTGACGGGCCTCTGGGTCCGAGGCCCATTAGTACTTCTAAACCTAATCCAACTCGGATCACATCCGAATTGGGCTTCCAGCCCCTTAAGTGTGTGACCCTATGGGTTCGGATACATATAGACATGGCCCGAGTACTCCTACTCGGCCCAATAGTCGGTAGCGGCCTCTAGCAAGACGTGCCAACTCCTATATGCACACGAAGATCATATCAGATGAACCATCACAACATTATATACATGCTATTCCCTTTGCCTCACGATATTTGGTCTAGCTTCAAGCCGACCGCTCTTTCTCGATCCTGTGATTCAGAATCCCTTTGTAGGTTAACTCTTAACCGTACGTAGCATGGCCATGCATTTTCGGATCCGATCACTCGAGGGGCTCAGAGATATCACTCTTAATCAGAGAGGGGCAAATCCCATCTTGATTGACCATGTCTCATAGTATGCTTCTTGACAAACCTAAAAGCTACCTTTATAACTACCCTGTTACAGCGTAGCGTTTGATAGCCCCTAAGTAGGTCGATCCACATCTTGAATACATGCGACAATCTCAGGTCTAAGGACAAAGCGTATATGTTGTTTAAAGAGAGAACTACTTCTCGTGTTGGGTCAGTCCTATCACATGTCTCCACATGTGCCCACAATATTAGTTCAACATCTCCATGTCCGTGACTTGTGAAACATAGTCATCAACTAATACATGTGCTAGTCTAATATTCATGTGTGCCCTCACATGAACTCCAACTAGGGACAACTTTAGAATAACCATACAAGTAAAGAGTTTCACACACAATTCATATAATTGCAAATTAATTCAAGTAGCCTTTAATGGATATTCAAGGAACACAATATAAATCATGGATACAAATGGAATATCATCATCTCTATGATTGCCTCTAGGGCATACCTCCAACAGTACTAGCGTCTAGTCCATCCGGGGTTGGGGCTTCACTCTGAAGAACTTCCTGAACAGCTAGAAATGGGGCTGAATCCCCAGGAAGGCCTCGCAAAGGTGCACGAAGATGGCAACGTGCAAAATGGAGTTGGGGTTGAGGTGGACAAGTTCCAAATTGTAATATCTCAGTAACCCCCTGTAAAACTCGAACAACAGCAAAGCCAGCCTGCGCTCGATGAAGTGCGCGAAGATCACTGTCTTGTCCGGGTACACCTCAAAGGGCCACGGGTTTCCGGCTGCCTCCCTCCAATCCCCAAACTCCTTCTCCTGGAGCAGATTCGCATTACTAGTACCTGGATGTCCGCCTCCTTCAAGGTGGACGGCTTCCAGGACATGGCTTGATTCAGGGGCGCCGTTTGGTTGGTCTTCCTGTACTTGGGCGTCGGCAGTTGGACCTTCTTCTCTTTCTTAGCAGCCTTGCGCTTCTTCGATTCCGCCTCTTAGCTCGAAGATGCCTTCTTGGGCACCATTGCTCCGATGGTCTTCTGGCGCATCAGCTGGATGGCTACATAGTAGGGCGTAGCAGCGCTCAAGGATGGCAAGCGGCAGCGCTAGGGCAACAATGCTCGGGGAGTGCAAGCGGTGGCGCTAAGGCAACAATGGAGAAGATGAATGGCTCGAGTGCACTAGCTCGGGTAACGGAAGGGATAAGATTCCTCCGTCATTTATAACCGCGGCACAAGGTAACTGAGCGGCGAAGATTACAGGGAATGTTCCATTTTTTAAGTCATCATTTATCGCCAGAATGGTTACCAAGTTTTTCGGAAGAGATTAGTTTCTAAAGACAAACGGTCACATTGGACCAGTGGTTGACCCTTATACCCAAACTAGTCGTGTAACAGCTTGGGGGTTGCGTGCCACGTGCCCGTTGGACAAAAAGTCTTTTCTTCAAGTTTTAGGAGGAAAAATGTGAAATTACAAGATTGTCCATCAGCCTAAGGCTCGGGGGCTACTCCATATGGAGTGCGATTTTTTCAAATCGCACTTCCATATAAGATTCAAGATTCCAAACTAAGTTAAATAAGGATTGAGCACATTCTAGCTGCATGGTAGTACTCAAGCACAGTCAAAGACTCAATTTGATGGAGTGCTCAAAAGAGCACCACAAGGTAGTCGGAAACGTCTAAAAAAGTATTCGGGACTGTTGCATTTGACTGAAAAGTACTCAAGGGCTTGTCAACCATACACCTATGGATCCACTGGGAGGCTTGGACAGTCCTACAATACTAGGCTGTACCCCAAGATGTATCAAACATGGAGACTATGCTGGAATATGAGGCTTAGACACTTATCTCAAATTTGCCCTTAAAAGCTCAAATTGGAGTTTAAATCGAAACTTGAAATTTTGTATAGAAACATAAAATTTTGCCAAACTAAAAGTTGTAGAGTTTTACATTCCTAACAACTTTCCTTATTAGTACTTTTGCTAGTTTGGAGTGGAAGAGGTTCAAAAATTAGAATCAAAATCACAAGCAATTGAAACTCACTTCAAAAACTCCAAGTGCTGAAACCAGTGAAAAATCTTAAATTGGCAGCCTTGTTTCTCACAAATACGTATAAGAACTCAAGTCAAACCCTTTATACAAGTTTAAGTGCTTCAAGTCCTTTACAACTTCACTTAATAGAGTTTGGCCAAAATCTGCATAAAAACCCTTCAAAAATCGAGTCAAAGTCGACCAGAATGGTCAACTCAGCCCAAACCAGCAAATAGTTCTAAGTCTGGAGACAGTTCAAAGTATGTATCTTGGCAAGCAAATTACTCACAAAACTCAAACTAAACTTAAGCAAAACCCTTTATAATAGTTTGAGACCCAAGTCTATAAAACAACTTTGTACATTAAACTTTTGCCAAATACATATCAGAAGCCTTTCAAATTTCAAGACAAAAATAGCTAAATCACTGAAATCACCTCAAAACTGCAGAATTGCCTAAGTCAGGAAAATAGGCGTTCTATCAAACTTTGAACCCTTATAGATCCAAATCTATCTCGATTTTGAGCAAATACCTTTTGTAAGTTTTAAACTTTGAAATGAGGGCTACAAGTTTGAGAAAGGAAGATTTTGAAGTTCAGTTCAAAATTTTAGTTTTTTGGCCCCCAAACCCTGGCCTTTCGCCCTGCCCGCGATGAACGCAATGCCAGCGCGCGCACGGCACATGCGCCTGTGTGATGTCGCTGCGTGGCCGCGCAGCACCGGCGAGCCGCCACGCCCTATCGCCGGCGCGATGCGACTACTCAGCTCACCCACTTGCCCAATACCCTGCCGCGCACATCCTCGTCCTGCCACACGATCCCCTCTGTCCAATGCCGCGACGCGCCTCTACCACCTCCCTCCGCCACACCATGGCCCCGTGTTGGCTGAGCTCCGCCTCCCTAATCCGCCGCTTGACAGCGACAGGATGACGCCTGGCTTGCCCAATCACTCCACCCGACAAAGAGGATCTTGCACACCTCCTATCTCCCATGCCCAATCGCCGGAAGATCTCTACGCGCGCCCGCATTCTCCATCCGCCAATGAGTGCTGCCGGGCAATGGCGCTGCCTTGTTCTTCTCCCCCGCTCGCCTCCAACCATGTCCGGTGCCAGCATTCGCTCCACCTCACCCCTCCGCACCTCCCCGGCCCTATAAAAGGGGTGAATGCCACGCCTGCACAGCTCACTCGCGCGCTCGCCCTCTGCCTCGCCGCGAAGCGCTGCCGCTGCACAACCACCCCTCCATGGAGCTCTCTGTTCCACACCACCCCGCTCTGCTCCGCACCTTGCCGCGACCTCCGCAAGCTCCGCCACAACCACGCGCAGCTCACCACCCCCTCCGTTGGCCGCCCGAAGCACCGCTAGCCCTATAAAGCCGACGAACCGCCGCCACACCCGAGCTTTCGTCCTCGTGCCAGTTCCACTCCGCCAAGCCTCCGCCGCCACCCCCAAACCTTCGCTAAGCCCCCACGGTGAGCCAGCACGCCTCCCCAGCCACTTCTCCCCCTCGTTTAAACCCTAGGTTCGCCGGAATCGCAGTCGCCCGCTGCCGGATGCCATAGGGACCGATTTGAAGAGTTTTAGAAGTTGCAGGGGCCTAGTTGTAGAACCTGAGGGCAGATCTATGAATGTTTGAGAAGTCCTAGGGCCTATTTATAAAACCGCCACGGCTTTATCCGTTTTAAATGGTTTTTAATGAACTGAATTTGGAAAAGCACAGATAAACGTAGAAAAATTAGAAAAATGCCAAACCACTTTTGTTAGACTCAGTGAACAAAATAGTTTCATAGAAAAATAACTTTGCGCATGTTACTATCAGAAATAATGCTCTATAATTTTATTTCTTGTTTAGGCCAATTAAATCATAATAAATCACAGAAAAATGTAAAAATAAAAAAACCACCTCTGAGATGTTTGCTGTAGTGAGAAGAACCTTAGAAAAATACTTTGCAGCCTAGTTTGGAACTTAAATCACAGTTTAACTTCTATTTGTGAAATCTATGGTTAAATTTATCTTTTCGCTTAGAGATTAATCTATAGTAGAGAAAAATGTGAAACCACTTGGAGTAGTTCAGTTTTGAAGTATAGATCTTAGGAAAAATATGAAACCTTGGTTGACAGTTAATGAGGCACACCTTCTTTTTTATGGAAAGATAAATAGGGGATATATGTGGAAAATAGATGTCCTTCACTAAAAATTATAAAAAATTCACCAAAGTCTCTGTCACACACATTTAACCCACTGCTAAAGTTTCAACCTCAGAATCACTGTACATTTTGAGATAAAAATGGTTAAGTACATGCTACCTTTGGGTAATAAAACAATTTTAATTACTTTTGTACTAGTCCAATGGATTCCAAATTTTTATAGTAACTCAGTGCTAACATGATTGAGTTACTGCTAAATTCTTAGTGTCATATGTTGCTGTTTGAATATGGGAACCAAATTTGGAAGATGAACTAGTTTAAATGAATAAAAGAAAATGTTAAGACATAGTAAGGTTAAAATGGTAATTTATGGAAGAGGTACGTGCTGACATGATTGAGTTACTGCTAAATTCTCAGTGTCATATGTTGCTGTTTGAATATGGAAACAAAATTTGGAAGATGAACCGGTTTAAATGAATAAAAGAAAACGTTAAGACACAGTAAGGTTAAAATGGTAATTTATGGAAAAAGGTACAAGAAAGCCTTTCAGAGAAAGGATAACTTTCCAAATGAACCTTGAGAAACCCAGAGTGACTCCACTTTCTTTGTGAAGTCTAAATTGTAAAACCTTAAATGTGTACACAATCACCATCAAAGTCAATCCCGAGTTTTATACCACAACACACCTTACTTCATGAAGATAATGAAAGTCTAGAACCTTGTTTAGGTGAGTGTGGTCAAAATGCAATTTATACTTCAATAATAATTCATGTCTTGCATCCTTCATGTGAAAGCATGGAAAACTGAACCACCTGCATATGCGTATCGTGTAGAAGTTAATATCATCGACGGAACCTACGAGCTCCACCCCATGCCAGAAGAGGAACCCATCGCAGAGCTACATCACATGGAAGCTGAGCTCGAACCAGATCAAGACCCCGAAGACCAGCTAACTCTCCCTGAACTTGAAGGCAAGCCCTGGTGCATGATTCCCTATGTTAAACTTATGCAATATGTTGATGCTTATGATGCATTTACGTTTCTAGGAGTTGATCGAAACCATAGATGCATGAACTTAGTACCCTTTTGATCTGAACACTAGTTACTAGAGTCAAGTAGATGCAATGCTTAAATAGGACTCGGTAAAAGTCGAGTGATTGCCTATCACTCGCGAGCTATAGGAGATGATTGCTTCACTTATGTTATAACCATAAGGATGATGGACGGGGCCAGGCTTTATTGTTCGGTACTCAGTGGTTTGCCCCGTCTATCTACTTAAAATGGACTAAGGTTGAAAAGTGATAGTGTTCGTGATCAAGTGTTTGAAAGTACTAATCTTATACCTAGCATGGGATGGGGAAGCCTAGTACCTGATTGAACCAGGACGTGAGCGTTTCGTTCCACTATCTCTAGAAACTGAGTTTTCCCCTGGTGCATCATGTGGTGACAAGTGCAGTCACAGTATGGTAGAGGCTAGGACTGTAGAGCCTTGTACCAAGGGAAGTGGACCCGACACGTGCCTGGGAATTGATGGGGACGGCTGACAAATGAAGCGACTCGTTGTGGTGCGCGGATGTCATGGGATTAGGTTCGCCATGCATGGTTGATAAACTCGATTCGAATCGTCTGCCTCTCACAGTTTGGGACTACTTGATCGCTATGCTGCATTAAGTAAAGATGGAACATGATGGAAATATTAAACTTGATGCTTGTCGTTAAATTGTTTGAAAACTATGTTTGCTTAGTATAAATTGCTAATTTAGATTGATTAATGAACTTAGAACCTGAGCTAAAATATTGAAAGTAAGGACCAACATTAGTCGCTTTTGGCAAAAACAAACCCACAACCAAATAGCCTACATGTCTAGAAGTTAGTGGTTTAGCAATCACTATCGGGTCAGTCTTGCTGAGTATTAGTTGCTCAGCCTTGCTTGTGGCATAACTTTTCAGGTAATGTCGATAGTTTGGCTGCTAGCGGCACTTGGCCTACCCAGCTCCCTCCGGATTGGATGGTCGAGTGGGATCCCTCCTCGGACGGCGAGGACAGAGGTTATTGATGTCATGGTCGGCTTCACCGTGATATCGTGTATTGACGTTTAGCTTCCGCATATTTTACTTCTTCGTTGTTTACAACCTTGCAAACTCTATCTGAATTTTGAAAACTCTGATGTAATAAATTGTTGAACTACCTTAATATGATGCGAATGTTGTAATCTCTATAACCACTTACCTTTGTGTGAGCAATGCTTCTCGATCCTGAGTATGTGGTTTATTGGATGAAATCCGACAGACGATCCAAATGGCTTGTCTAAAGTGCATGATCGAGTGTTAGGCGACTTAAGTGTATTTTAGTCAAGTTAATTTGGACGGTTCCGCCATAGGACAGTGTGGTCTACGTGGCTGACAAGGACTAGTCAAAGATTAGGAAACTACTCGCAACAATTAGAGTAGGACTTTTTGGTTGAATCCAACTAGTACTCTTGTACAACAACCGACCTGTAACCCTACCCCCGGCACTATAGAGCAAGATAGGGACCCCCTCCAAACATCTCATCAATCAATACAATCCAACCAACACACAAGATGTAGGGTATTACGCGACATAAGCAGCCTGAACCTATCTAAATCGTGTGTTCGAGTTCACCTTTGAGTTCCTGGTCTTCGGCGAGCCCCACACACAAAGCACTACCTCAGGTACCCCCTCGGTAAGTTGCCGGATCTAAACACTAACACCGCCTGTCAAAGCTCAGGAAGCTGGGTGCGGCCAGGCTGGGCTTGTCTGGACGCTGTAGGAAGGTGACTTGGCGAGGGCGAGGAGGTAGGGGACAAGGAGTACCACGATGGCGATCTCCGAGAGTGGGACCATCATGGAGAAGGCCAACACGGCAGCCACGCTTAGCGTGTTGAGCTACTTGATGGATAAGATGTAGTGGTGGTACGGGCACATGTTGGGGGCACCCATGGACGGCCTATCATTGAACCGATGCCCTGTCATGCGAGTGACACTGATGCCCTATCATGCGAGTGAGCGAGCGAGGGGGCCTGCAACGCGCGTTGTGGTGTTGATTTGGTTGGATACTGGAAGCGATAGCGAGCCACGGAGGTGTTTGGGCCTCACGAGAGCAGTGCGGGAGGAAGTACGCGAGCCACGATGCCCCAGCAAGCACCGCGTGGGCTAGGACAAGATTTGTGTTGGATCATTTTACTCGCATGGGAGAATAGCGCAATAGAGAGCTAGAGAGTCCTTTGGGTTTGGTTATACTTGTTGTTGAGTTGTGAGCTGCTTAGGGTCAGACCCTTCCCCAGCATCGTACTGATATGAATAATGGATGGGAGCTATGTGTTAAAGAGCAAGTGCAAGCCATCAACCCTGAAACTTATAAGAAGTCACAAACTTAATTTCACGAAGGAGGATATGTTCTGTATGAATTTTTTTTACCAGTGGATTGACTTGAGAATGGGTAGAACTCATAGCAACGCACGAGCATTTCTACTATCTTAGTAATATCTTATAGAGATATATAGCTGGCCGACGTGTCTCTATTGTTTTACCTTTTTAGTTAAGTTTTGGGTCATTTGGATGAACTGAAATTAAAGTTTAACCGCAATTAAAGTTTAGACATTAGATTTTAGTTGACTAAAATTAGTCCTATTCTGTTTGGAGCTAGTTTCTAGTTCATGTGTTAATAAAAGTCCATTCTACCTGGGGTGGTGGAGAAGAAAGGATAAAATTTTTGGTGGAATGATATTTTGATCCTTTTCCATTCCTATCTAAAATTAACTCTCGTTATCTGAGTTTGGAGGGCCAATGAACTAATTTGACATTTGGTCAGGAATGGTAACACAAATGCAAACATCAAATCGCGCTGATAATGGATATAATGCAAGCTAATATCAATTTTGTTTTTTAAATCTACCTAACAGAATCAAAAGGCGTCATACGACCACCTCTGGACCCTCCTCGCAACTGGCCATCCCATGTAGCCTCCACTTGCTGAACTATCCTATTTATAGGTCGTTTCGGCTTTTCTACATGCATACTTTTAGCTATGCACTTAAATATGTATTTATGTCTAGATACATAGCAAATATTATGAATTTAGAAAAAAATCAAAATGACCTATAATTTGAAACAGAGGGAGTAGATCAGGCCCCATGATCAGTTGTTGCTCGCGTGTGGGCCTGCCATGTGGCACTGCAAGTTATCTGTTAACACCCAGAGTTCGGCGGCATCAAGTTTCTAAACGTGGTAACTGATTATCTGTTTAGGCCTCCCCCAACGGTGCTTGGTCAACTAGCTCAAAGGTTGCTGATGTAGGATTTATGCCGACGTGGGGGAGAGAGAAGATCGGAAAATCGCAACGCTAGCATCGATGCCTCGAGAAATAGCCGGTCCCACAGCGTGAGCACCTGTTCCCCGCCGCTTCTTTTCCTCGAAGAAGCTGAAGCTGAATAACACGCGTCTCTGCTCGCCCACCGCCGATCGCACGCACGTCGATGATGGGATCCTGTTGCCACTGGAGGAGAGGGAGGTTGAGCCTGCACTGCTGGAGGAAAGGGAAGCCAAGCTTGCATCGCTGGAATCAAGCTCACACTGACGAATTGATGAGGGTGCACAGTACCGCATCCATGGTCGAGCTCGCCACAGCCGCATCCATGGCCGAGCTCCCCAGCAGGATCCATGGTTGAGCTCGCCACATGCAGTGCAGATGGAGTTAGCAGGCGGCTGGATCTGCGCGAGCTGAAGCCAGCTGCTTGGCCCCTCCCGGCGTCGCTTTTCCTCGCGCTCCCTCAGCGTCCATGCGATGGTGGATACCACGGAGACCTGTGGGGGTGCCACCCCTTCTTTCCTTTTCTTTTTTTATTGGTGTAGTCTTTGCTACGGCGAAAGATGAGTAAGGATGGCAGCGGATCGGGTTCGGGGTGGATATCCGCAGGTTTTGCGTCCGCGGGTTTCGGTTTTGGTTCCTAATTTTCACGCATGGTTTTTTGGGTTCGGATACCCAAAATACTACGGATTTGGGGCGGATTCTTAAATTCACATGTGGAGCTCCATCGGGGCCCCGAAACATTCAGCCCTTTTAAAAGCCCACCTAACAACCCTAGGTATATAAGCCACGCTGTCCCGCACAGCCGCACCCTGGCACCCCATCCCCGCACCCTGCCATCTCGGCGTCCCGCGAGGCCGTGACTCCTGCACACCGCATCCAGCTGCGCCCGCCTCCTGTTCCTCTGCCCCGCTGCCCGCTCCTCCACCGTCCACTCCACCCCACCCGCTCCTTTGCCTCGCGCCGCCCTCCGTCTCCTCCACCCCGCCTACTCCTCCGCCGCCTCGCCCGCTCCACCCCGCCCGCTCCTCCGCCGCCCGCCGCCCACCGGCTCCTCCACCCCACCTGCTCCTCCGCCACTCTGCCTGACGTCGCGATTCCAGCAAGCCAAGAGGTACGGTGGCACATCCCTTCCCTAGATCTCAAATTTCATGCATCATCTAAGTGTCAAACTAGTACAGAGACTAATCCCATGTGTGTTTGCCTTTTTTTGCATTTGTAAGGAAGTGAGCAATGTCAGCTCCTGGTGCTTCGAGTGAATCTCAAGCTGCTGCTGCATCTCAATCTGTGGGTTCTCGTCCTCAAACTCATCGATGTCTTGCAGCCAATTCAGTAACACCGCCATCCAATTTAGCAGCACCGGCAACTGATTCTGCAATTGTAGGTAATACTGATGTGGTAGAGGTAGAAGATGATATTCCTGTTGGTAGTAAGAGGAAGCTAAGATATGAAGTATGGAAAGACTTTGATTTGAATAATGTAAATGGGGTTTGGAAAGCAAAATGTAAAATGGTGTAGAAGACATTTAGGTAGGGAGACAAGAAATGGTACAACTCATTCAAAGAATCATATTGCCGACAGAGCTACTAGAAAAGGTTTAACACAGACAACTCTTAAATTATCTGCAAACCCACAAGATGGCACAATCACATTAGAGAAGTATGTGTTCGATCAAGATGTCACTTCTACCTTGGGTTGCTTCTACCTTTGTACTGAACTTGTGAATTGTTTTGTGATTCTCCAGTTCTATACCTTTGTGGCGTTGCTTTTTTTTAATAATCTCTGAACTTGTGAACTGTTATATTATTCTCTAGTTCGTTATTTGCATGTTATTCTCCGATCCTTGTTAATTTTTTGCAATATTCTCGAGTTTCGGTTAATCTGTCGGGTTTCAAGTATCCGCGGGTTTCGATTTCAGGGATGGATTTTTACCCGAATCGGTGTTCGAGGCGGATTCGGGTTTTAGGTTCGGGTTTCGGTTTTGGATGCCCAGACACTCCACCCGATCCGAACCCGCCCCGTTGCCATCCCTAAAGATGAGGATGTGAATACATGGGTCCCATCGTTTCGTAGAAGATCGTATTAGAGCAGCTGCAATAGCGTGTAAGGCCCTGTTTGGCATGGCTCCAGCTCTAGGTGGAGCTGCTCTACTCCAAAACTCCAGGTAGAGTCAGCTCCACTCCAGAACTCCAGAAATAAAATGGGGTGTTTGGCTAGATGGGTACTCTCAGCTCCAAAAAAAATCAATTTCAGTGTTAATTGCCATTGTTGCCCCCAATTCAGGCCCCACTTGTCATCCTCTCCCCCCCTTTCTTCCTCCTTTCTTTTTCCTCTCTCTGCCGTTGTCCACTGGTCACCCGAAGGAAGAGGAGGGGAAGGCATCAGCAGGTGGGTGGTGCTGCCGGCGGCGGGGCTAGCGCGGGCGGCGGGGGGTACGGCCGGCAGCGGGGCTCGGGCGGGCGGCGGTGGGGGTGGCCGGCGGCGGGGCTCGGGTGGGTGGCGGGGATCGGGCGGGCGGCGGGGGGTGCGACCGGCGGCGAGGCTAGGGTGGCCGACAGTGGGGGCGGCCGGCGACGGGGCTCCAAGGCCGGAGCGCGCGGGACGAAGGGGCCACGGCGGCCGACGGCGGTAGCGACGGGCGGCGCTAGCGCGGTGGAGACCGGTGGAGACGAGCGTGTAGAGTCTCGGAGGAAAATAGAACGAACCGTTTTTTCTATGTAACCAGTGGCATTGGTGGGTAATTATCCACCAACTCCACAAGGAGGTTCAAAGAGTAGTTTCTGGAGTAGCAAAAAGGTGCTCCAAAACTCCACCTCGGAAGCATGCTAAAGCTGGAGCTTGCAATTGAAAAAAAAACGACATGCTCTGAGTATTCAATATTTTCACGGGTCCCACAGTTCGGTGCCACGCTGGAGCAGATTTTGCAAAACTAGTTTAGGTGACGTTACTTTGTGCTAGCACTACCCCATATACTTAAACGCTGGGCTGCTCTTAAAAGCTGGATCAATGGAGGAGTTATCTCTTCTATTAGCACATGATGACGTGGAGAAGACACATAGGACTATAAGGTAGCACCTGACTCTAACTATTGGAGGAGGCCGGACTAAAACAAATAAAAATTAACGTATTCCATTAGCAGGGTGATCAGATCAGGGATAAATGATTAAGCTAAACATTATCTAAAAGTTTAATTGGAGATTGGTTAATTTTTAACCCATCTTTAGCCGATTTATTTGGATCTTCATTCATAAGCTAATTTTTAGCCGAGCATGTATCCAATTAGGTCCATTTATTGGTGTCCTGTTTTTCTCTTGCCCTCGGGCGGACACAAGTCGGTGAAGCGCCACTCCCACGTGTCCCCACCTGTCATGCTCCTCACTTCTTTCGGCAGCCTGTGTGTTTCTCTCCTCGCCGTCCTGTCTTCTCCCAAGTCCCTTGCCCCTCCCCGCATCCAACCAAAAAAAAAAAAAAAAACCCTCCCTGCCCCTTCCGTCTCTTCCCCCCTTTCTCCGCCTCCACCTCTGTCTCCTCGGGAGACGCGAAGCGGCGGCCCCCGTGAATGCCGATGGCCGCGGTCTCGCGGGAGGAGGTCCCCTGCGGCGAGGCGGGGGTTAGTAGTAACGCGGAGAAGGAGGAGAGGGAGAGGGCCGATGCCGAGTTGAGGCACTTGCCGGACCGGGAGCTGCAGGAGAAGAAGCAGCGCTTGCAGGGTATGGTCACCAGCGGCATACGCCTCCCTGACGGCGGCAGGAAACTGGAGGCCACGATCGATGCCATAGACCGGGAGCAAGACCGCCGCCAGGCCCGCGGCGGCATGGCACGAGCGACGGTGAGTCGCTTTTCCTCATTCGTAGTCCTTAGTCTTCGTGTGCGGGGAGTGGGTTTAGAGGTTCTATTGTTCCTTTGCGCTGAGTTGATGTAAAAGACTCTGTGCGAGAGGGATTTGGGGGGAGGTGGGGAGTTCTTCGCGTCAAGCTCCTGTTCGATGAAATGCCTGCAAGCTCTGTGCAGTCAATGCATAAGTGACGCAAATTTGCTATGCAATCTTGGGCCGTGCGCAGATGTGGTCACTGAAAAAAGAATCTGAGATCAAAATTGTAACTTTGTTAGAGCGCATGATCAATTTGTCGTACTGTCTGGTTACGGCTAGCATATATAGGGGTAATCAAGCATTCGAGTTCAGCAGAGCTATGTAAAAAGCTAACAGGATGTCTTCTGCAATATAGTGACGTGGATTTATGGAAATTAGAATCTCCTGACCTGTGGAATCTGGAATGAAGTAAACATTACCAATGGATTTGCGCATCTGGTAAGCCTCATTTTGGCATTCTTTCTTGTAGGGTGGAGACGGATGTGAAAGGATAGTCCGATCAAGGTGTGCCGAATCATCTGGTACGATATACATGGTTTTAGCAGTGTTTGTACTTGGGAGTTTTGACAGACCATGGTGTATAAACTCATTGTCCATATCATCGTTCATGCTCTGAAATAGGCAAAATGCAAGACATATTCTGTCACGTCTGCTTTTACTATGTTTAGTGTCCTTTTATCAATGTTTGATGAATGATGATTATCCACTTCAAGTTTTTTTTCCATATTCTACAGTTAGTTCTGTTGCTTACTGTGCCAGTGTTGGATGTTTATGACTTTATATGGTTTCTATTAGTTTTGGACTGTATAATTGCTTCTCATTATTCTATTTTTGTAACTATCACTTTGCACTGTTTGAATGTAACTACTTTATGACTGCCTTTTCCATGTGCTGTTCTTTCCACAAGATAGGGGTTCCCTGTTCTTAACCCTTTAACTAAAACATGAGCTGCACTTTCAACCAAACTCACATGAAAATGCAATGCAAGTTTGGATAGTTCATCTAGAATAACAAAACTGGCATGGATCACTATCATATTGCACTGGAGTTAGCTCTTGAAGAGTAAATACACATCTTTTAGTTTATTGGTTAATCTTTCTCTTCAACATTTGATATAATCTGAATGACCTCAACATTGTAAATTTTTTCCTGTAGCTGATCAGTTTATTAAATACAGAAATAGTTAAAATAGCTTGGAATATCTGTGCTTACTGTTCAGGTGAACTCAAACCTGTCAAAATTGGAAACTGACACTTTTGACTTACTGTTATGGCCATGTTACTAGATACAATGAAGGCAAGTCATCGCCACCGTATGGATCAAGTAGGGAGAAAGCATGGCTCTGGTGCGTGGCTTTATATCTTCTTCAAATCAAATTTATCTTTTTCACCACCCAAAAATCCATCCCACTTTGGAGGATAGGTGAAAAAAGTGCATTGAGGAAAATTTAACATTTGTCTCAGCATTACAATTTATCTTCTTTATATATTTGTTTACCATGGTTCATTTCTCTGCTGTTCCGATTTGTATTCCCTATCCTCTTTGTAGGTTTTCCCAGTGACCCCAATAGAGTATCAAAGGCTGATTTCCAGTATTCATTTGGGATGGATGAAAAGGTGAATATTTTATTCCTCGATACTTAAACATCTTTTTGTCTGCAAATATTTATGTTCTGTACATTAGGTAGACGTCGACATATCTAGTTTGGAAATAACAACTAGGAGCCGGAATAAGCCTAACACTTCCATAGAGAATGAGGGAAAATTGTGCAAAGAGGAACATTCTTGTAAACCATCTTCACTGCCAACAAATTCATTTCATGAAGAGATGGATGTGGACACCTCATCCAATGTGGAGAAGATATCTCCTGATGATGCATCTAATAACAATGGCCACAATGGGATGTGTGAAGCTGCTCCCACACCCTCTCGTAAAAGGTCTGTATTTATATGCTCTTATGTAAATTTATAAGATGCATTTTTTTGGTTTTGGAATTGCATTCTATAAGTATCACTGCATAGTCAGAAAGGAAACTGCATAGTTGCTCTGTCGCTCATGCTGTTGAGACATGTCACCTGATTGCTTAAAGATAGTTGCTCGTCCAGCGATTTTATTGTTTTCCTGAAATTAATCCATCCACCATCTGATTCATCTTTGAAATATTGTTGCATTCAGTTTGGATAGTTCCTAGACCATAATCATTTTTCTACGTTTCCTGTATTTCAATGTGAATATTACTGGATTCAGATGGAAAATGAGGTATCTCTAGTCTAAAGACTCCAATATGTAACAAATATATGAATTCGACATTATACATGCCAGTGTGGGACAGTTGAGCTTGCCTTGCCTAGGTTGATAGCAACACATGATCAAATGCGCTTATCCATCGTGTGGTGTAAAAGACTGTATATATGGGAGCCATGGTGATAGCATGTCTTTTTATGCAGTTGTAACTGTATTGATTAAGGGAAATGTTACAGTAAAATTATTTCTATATGGTCACATCTCCTGCATGCCTTACAAGTGTAAAATTGCTGCTGTAATATATTTTTCATCCTGTGGCTTTTGTTGTTGCATTGAGTAATGTAACTGGCTTTTATTAGGAAAGGAGCTGATCCAGCTAACTTTTCAATGCGATTGAGATCAAGAAAGGTTAGTATGGACTTTCGACATTTCTTGCCATCATGATTCTGTACATTAGTTCTTTCTGTCCAGAAGGCTGCTATATTTATTTTGAATTTATGTCAAACATTTTAGTTCATGTAATGTAGTATAATTAGCAGATCCTCAAACATTTCAGTTTTTGGAAGTGGATTGGGCAATTGGTTGTGTTTGTCTCCCGTGCTATAGATAATGTGGAAATGGTTACTAGATTTTGAATGGTGTTTAATGAAATACTGGTCTGTAGATGTTCATGTCACCTTTCCGCTCATGGTCCTGGAACCTTTAACTTTAGGGACCTGAGTGCTATATAATCAAAGCTATCATGCATGTTTCTTCTGTGTTGATGGTGTTTAATTTGATAGCCATGGGACAATAAGAAATGCTGATGTACCTTTACACTAAAAATAATAAACATTCCCGTGAGAGCAGCTTTAGTATTACCGACTTCGATACCATAGGTGTTGACTGTACATTGTTGGCCCAAATTCATCTTTTCCATTAACCACACACACAAAGGGACAGTTTGGGGTACATATAAGCCAATTATGGGTAGGTGGCTTAGAAGCTAAGCAAAGCATCTAAAGAGATAAGGTGCACACAGGCACATAGATTGATAGATAGCACACCCAACACACACATGACTTAGTCTATCAATCTCCCCCTAAGTCTTGCGTGTCTTGAGCGGCAGCTGGACCATCCCAATCCTAGAGCAAAGTTCCTGGAACTTTATAATTCCAAGGGACTTGGTGAGGTGATCGGCGAGTTGATCCTTGGTGTTGATGTAGTTCGCCCTGACACTCCCTCCAAGCAACCTCGGATGAAGTGGTACTTCACTCTGATGTGCTTGCTTCGCTCGTGGAAGACGGGATTCTTCACCAGAGCCAAAGCGGACTTGCTGTCCACCCTGAGCTCCACTGCTTTAGCGTCCTTGCTAAGGAGATCACCGAGCAGTTGAGCAAGCTAGAGAGCCTGAGTCGAAGCGGAAGAAGCAACCATGTACTCGGCCTCACAGCTGGACAGGGCCACCACCTGCTGCTTGACCGACTACCAGCTGATGAGGCACTTGCCAAGGAAGAAGAGCATCCCACTCGTGCTCTTGCTGGTGTTGATGTTGCTGGCGTGGTCGCTGTCACTATAGCCGATGAAGTGTGCCGCTTCGGGACACCTCGGGTAGTGGTGGCTGTAGTCGAGAGTTCCCGCTACGTAGCAGAGGATCCTCTTGACGACCTGCTGGTGCTCCATCGTCGGTCGCTGCATGAACCAACTGACGTAGCCGACGGAGAACGCCAAGTCCGACCGCGTGTGGGCGAGGTAGCGAAGGCTCCCCACAAGGCGCCGGTACTGTGTCGCATCCACCTCCTCAGCCGTGCTGTCGCGGCTCAGCTTTAGCCTCTCCATCGGAGTTAGAGCCGGGTTGCAGTTGGTGAGCCCACCCAGCTCAACGACGCGCTTGGCGTAGGCGGTCTGTCGGAGTGTGATGCCGGAGTCGTCCTGGTGCACCTCAATCCCTAGGTATGAAAGAGGCCCCAAGTCGCTCATCTGGAAGGCGGCCTTCATCTCCTTGAATGCTTCCACCTCCTCGTCCTTGATGCCCGTGATCACCAAATCGTCGACGTAGAAGCTCACCAACAGGGCAATGCCTCTGTTGCCCCGCCGGTACACGGCCGCCTTGTGCGGGCTGTGCTCGACGCCCATAGTCTTCAGGGTGGGGTCCAGCTTGGCATTCCAAGCTCGCAGTGCCTGCCGCAAGCCGTAGAGGGCCTTGTGCAGGCGAAACACCTTGTCTTCCTTGCCGGGGATGACGAATCCCGGTGGCTGGTGGACGTAGACCTCCTCCTTCAAGTCGCCGTTGAGGAACGCTGACTTGATGTCCATGTGGTGGACGCGCCAATCCTCCTGGGTTGCCAGCGTGAGGAGATGCATGGACTCCATCCGTGCAACAGGAGCGAAGGCATCGTCGAAATCAACCCCCTCCTGCTGCACGAACCTGCATGCCACCAAGCGAGCCTTGTGCTTGACAATAGCACCAGCTTTATCCTTCTTCAGCTTGTACACCCACTTAAGGGTGATCGCGCGGTGATCGGGAGGAAGATCAGCTAGCTCCCAAGTCCAGTTCTTCTCAACAGCTTAAATCTCCAGCTTGATCGCGGCGTGCCATGCCGCGTGTCCCTCAGCCTCAGCGAAGGAGCGAGGCTCGCTGTCGTCATACGTGAGGTGCAGCTCCGCCTCCAAGTCGTGAGGCACTAGTCCCGGCACCGGCTGGTCGCCCAGAATGTCCTCCATGTTGGGATACCTCAGAGGCTCACCGTCGTGGTACGTGTCGACGCAGTCCTCATCGTGAGAGAGCGGAGTGGCAAACTCCACCGGGCTGTGCTCATCGTGAGCCGGTGCTGGTGCAGGCGTGCCCAGAGAAGTAGCTGCCGGCGTAGGAGTGGCGTGGCCGGCTGCGTTGGTGGCGGTGGAGAGCTCGTTGCAGCTGGAGTAGTACTCGCCGGAGTTGGTGGAGACCCGGGGACTAGGGTCGGCACGCTCGGCGAAGAAGAGCTACCCACTCCCCCAACTCCCTTGAAGTGGACGTAGTCGACGGTGAAGTCGTCGTACGTCGGAGTCGAGTTGTCATCCATCATCTTGCCCCATGCCTAACCTCGCCCTTCGCCGAACACAATGTCGCGCGTTGTGCGCACACGCTGTGTCTTCAGGTCGAGGATGTGGTAGGCCTTCACCCCCTCAGCGTAACTGATGAACACCACTGGGGTGCTCTTGTCATCGAGCTTGCCGATGTGGCTCAGCTCCTTGACATACACGAGACAGCCGAAGACGTAGAGGTGGGCGACCGCCGGCTTGCACCCATCCCAAGCCTTGTATGGTGTCATACCGTCGAGGATCTTGGTGGGCAAACGGTTGAGAATGTGGATGGCCGTCAGCACCGCCTCTCCCCAGAAGATGGCCAGCATCCTCCTTTGCTTGAGGAGGGCCCAGACCATGGCCACCACCGTCTGGTTGCGCCACTCGACGACGCTGTTCTGCTGCGAGGTGTACGGCGTGGAGTAGTGGCGCTGGATCCCCTCGTCGGCGCAATACGACGCGAACTCAGCCGCCGTGAACTCGCTGCTGTTGTCGGTGCATAGCACACGTAGCTTGCAGCCGCACTCATTCTTCGTAGCAGCTTGAACGTTCTTGATGGCATCCGCAACAGCTCCCTTGGTGTCAAGGAGGACCACCCACATGTACCGAGAGACGTGGTCGACAAGTAGTAGATAGTAGCACCGCCCTCCAGGTGTAGCCGGCGTCACCGGCCCGCAGAGGTCGCCGTGCATGAGCTCAAGCTGCTCCTTGGCTCAGAAGCTCACTTGGCAAGAGAAAGGGCGTCGCTTCTGCTTCGTCACGATGCAGGTGTCGCAGAGCTGCTCCACGTGGTCGACGCATGGCATGCCCCGCACCATCTCCTTGGTGCTAAGCCGTTCCAGGGCCTCGAAGTGGAGGTGCCCAAAGCGCTCATGCCACCGCCAAGCCTCGTTGTCGCGCGAGCAGCAAGGCAGAGGAGCTGCGCCACCTCCGTGTAGAGGACGTAGAGGCGGTTGCTCCCTCTCCACCTTGGCGAGTAGGCGCTGTCGTCGATCCTAGATCCGAAGCACTCCGCCGTCGATCTCCACGCGCTAGCCACTCTCATCTAGCTAATGATCGAGTTTCTCAGTGCGGGGATGTAGAAGACTCCGGTAAGGAGTCGGTGCTTGCCAGTCTTGGCGACGAGAATGGCGGAGCTGTTGCCCTTGATGTCCACGACTGAAGAGTCGCCGAACTTGACGGAGCCGTGTACGTCGACGTTTAGGTCGGAGAAATACTCCCTGCGCCCAGTGATGTTGTGCGTGGCACCACTGTCGAGGAACCAGCCGTTGATGTTGTCGTCGTTAGTACCGTCGTTGAGGAAGACGTGTGTGCGCGGCTCGTCGAGGTGGAGGAGAGCTGTCGCGGTCGATGCCGTTGGAAGTAGCTCGATGCTCCCGTGAGCCAGGAACAGAGCCGGCTCCTCCGCACCCTGCGCGATGTGGGCCTGGCCGCGCCTTGGCTGGCAACACTCCCTAGCCCAGTGGCCAGTCCTACCACATTTGTGGCACATGTCGTCTCGTGCTGGCTTGCGCTCGCCGCCGCCGCCGTACTGGGCGCCTCTGCGCGCTCTGCCCTCGGTGCCTCCTCGCGCCTTGGGCGCCTTGCGCAGCTTGCCGCGCTTGCGGTCGCCTGTCGAGGAAGAAGGCTCCCCTTTCTTCCGCTCCCTCTGGAGGGCGAGCCACTGCTTCTCAGTGAGGTGGAGCTTGCCACTGATGGTGACGGGCCTGCCAGACATCAGCTCCTCGCGGTTTTTGACCGCCTTGAATTGCCCTGTCCGACCCTCGGGGGTGCGGAGTTAGAGTCAGAGTCATGCTCGGCGTCCGCACCTCGATGCGGGTCCTAGACCTACCGATCCACGTCTGTGTTCCGCTGCCTTGCCGCATCTTGTAGTTCGGGACGGCCGCCCTGCGCCTTGGCACCGGCGGTCGCCGCCTTGCACCGCGCGCCTCAGCTCCTCCGCGTCGCGTCACGCCATCTTGCGCGTCGCCTCCGCCTCCTCGCGCAGCCGGTCCGCCTCCAGATGCCGCTGGGTAGCGGCCACCGCTGCCGCCTGTGCCTCCTCGTCGGCGAGGCGGGCTGCCTTGGCTGCGCGCGCCGCCGCCTCCATGGCCGCTGCGCGTGCTGCCCAAACCGTAGCCACCTCCCGCAACTCGGCGTCGCGCAACGCCGCCGCGCGCTGCCGGTCCTCTCCCCTCGTGGCCTTCGCCCACCGTCACTCCTCGCACGCCGCAGCCGCACGCCGTGCCCAGCGCCGCTCTGCTGCTGCCTCCTCCTCGGCCGCCATGCGCCACTCCTCCCAACGCGCGGCATGCTGCGCCGCCACCTCCTCACATCGCTCCTCCTCGGCCGCCGCCCTGTGGCGCCGCGCACTGCTTGTGGCTGAGCGGTGGGAGGAGGTACGGGAGGAGGCCCTGGAGCTGCCCGGGAGCGCCGGCACCATGCCGGCCGACGGTGGGCCGACAGCCACCAGAGCCGTGGCGTCTGCGAGGCCCGCGCCACCCGTGCCCTGCGTGCCGGTGCCGACCGCTCCTGCCGGCCTCCTAGAGCCCACCATGCGCCGTCCGCTGGGGAAGAAGCCAGCCGCCTGTGGAGAGCCGCCGCCGCCACTCCTCGCTGTCCGCATGCGAGCCGCTGGGATCCTGCCACTGCTCGCAAGTCAATGCCACGTAGCCGCTCGATCCGCCTGTGGGGAGAGCCACCGGCGCCCGATCCGCGTGCTAGGGAGGGAGGTGAGCACCCTCCGCCATCGAATTTGGGCCGGGGAGCTCATGCGCCGCCGCCCACTGGGGTGGGCCCACGGCTAGGGTTTCGGGATGAGGGAGAGAGGGAGAGAGAGGAGAGAGGAGAAAAAGAGAGGTGGTTGGTGGGGAAAGAATTAGGCTGTAGATACCAATTGTTGGCCCAAATTGATCTTTTCCATTAACCACATACAAAGGGGTAGTTTGGGGTACATATAGGCCAACCATGGGTAGGTGGCTTAGAAGCTAAGCAAAGCATCTAAAGAGCATCTAAAGAGATAAGGTATTTAGGTGCACACATGCACATAGATAGATAGATAGCACACCCAACACACACATGACTTAGTCTATCATACATTTGATTTTACCCTTATGTCAATGAAATTTCAAGTTTGTATACATGGCTACGTGCTGGTCAATATGTTAAATCTTTCATATGTATAGTAGTGAAGTGCATACATAAAAATCTTGGATTCATCCTTTGTTGTGAGAACAAAACAATTTGTTTAGGGAGATATAAATCGTTTATTTCTACTAGACCAGTGTTTACGTTTTCTTCAAAGGACCAGTGGTAGCCATCTAAGCACTTATGTAGTCATTTGCTTCCGCATTTATGCGGTCATCTCAAAGAAAGAGGCATCCCAGCTGCAAGTGGAAAGTGGAGAAGGGTAGAGAGGGATACCACTCTGTAGTGCCATGTCAACCTGTGAATCTGCTGTCATTTACAGCTGGCAAAGATGCTGTTCGGATGCTAATGTCATGTCAATGGAGTACTAGGGCTGCATGCCAAACCCTCTTGGAGAGGACACTTCTACAAGCAATTTTAATAATCTAGATATTGGGTTATTCCTCATATGAGCACAAAATCAGCATTATAAATTCTTAACATGTCAATATTTCGAGATAATATACCATGTCATGTGTTGTGGACATCCAGCCACTGTTACTGTTAGATGACCTTTTTTTCTTGTGCTCATTATTATTTTTTATATTACTCTTTACACAAAGTGTGATTTGATTTTTTATTGTGAATTTGTGATTCAGGAAGAGGTGGTTGTCCTGGATGGAGATGCACCCCATCCAGATTCTGTTGAAGAAACATCCAATAACTGGTAAATGTTTAGATGCAACTAGTCATTTTGCTCTTTTCAGAATTCTCATAATTATGAATGTATACATCATACATCACCTGCTGCGATCTATGTTTTGCAAATGCATACTTACGTGACTGGTTGATGTCTTGATGTATGCAATTGTGCTTACAATTTTCACAAGTATCTTCTGTATATTATCCAATAACTGGTGCTCCCTCCGTCCCAAATTACTATTCGTTTTGGCTTTTCTAAGTGCATAACATTTGCTACGTATCTAGACATACCGTATATTCTAGATGCATAGTAAAAGCTAAGCCAAAACAAATAGTAATTTGGGACGGAGGGAGTAAATATCTAGATGTGACTAGTCATTTTTCTCATGTCAGAATTATCATAATTGTGGATGCATACATCATACATTACCGTCCATGAACTATGTGTCGCAAATGTATACATCATACATCACTGTGTGTACGGTTTCAACGAGTATCTTCTGTAAGTTAATTACTTCTATTGACTAATGCTGCTGCCATTTTTTAGGGATGCAAAGAAGCTATACTATCCTTCAAGGTTGGCAGTTAAACTTATAGATACTTTAATCTTCTTTTGATACATAGTTCATCGCTATTTTATTTATGCCTTATCCACAGGGAACACCCTAATTCTGTTGAGATATCTTCTGGCGACATCAGATGTCTCCAGCCTGAATCATTGCTGTCCTCACCTATAATGAACTTCTACATTATGTAAGCACTGTTCTCCTTTGCCTCCATAAAGTTTTTGCTCTTATATGTTTAACAAGTAATAATGGGGGTAACAAACTCAGTCACTCATATTGAGCTTGAAAGGTGTATTTCATGAGTCGATACATGTAATACTGAATTTTTCTTTTCCACCTTTGGCATATGCAGCAACATGAACCTATCCTAAATAGTGGTTTTGTTTTTGATAACATTGAAATACAGGGACTTTTAGAACTTAATATACAACATTTTTGTGATGATTTGTACACTATATTTTCTCTGCTAGCGTACAATGTCAACCCAGGCATTTACTAGTGAAGCCTCTGAATGATCAGCTAATGTTTTTAAGTGAGTTGTGCCATAGAATATAGCAATGGCCTAGTTGATTTCAGAAATGGTATCTAGCTCAAGTCATCAGCTCATTCTACAAGTTTAATATTGATAAGAGAAGATGGTAATATGGTGTACATAACTGAAAGATGTTGAATACATGTTGACTTTAGTATGGTTCTAGACATGATTATCAAGCTTCATGATTCATGCAATGTTTACCACTATCCGAAGCCACATGATATATTGACAGGCAGAACTGAATATAGTTTTGATTTCTTTTCCTTCATGGATTTTATAACAGAAGACCAACATCGCTTGGGAGTTTTAATAGAGAACAGAGATGTAGCTCTGTTCAATTATTAAAATTTTATATATATATTCTTACATTGAATACCGCAAACTTTGAGGCAAACTTAATTGTTCATGAGCTAGCCATGCCAAGCATTCATACTTATACATCTTGCTTTATGTGACTTCTTTGACCTTTGTCTAATGTAAGGGGAAAAAAGATCTAATGTAACTTTTTCCCCTTGAGTTAGTGTAACAATTTTGGTGTGCTTTATTTACTTAATGTGGTAGTAATTGAAGATTTTCAGATATGATATCTAGCTGTAGTTACTTGGTGTTTTTGACACTCTGGGGAATTTACATGTTCATTGAAACGACCTGAATTCCCATTTCTGAGAATTCAAGTCTAGGAAGCAGCTATCACGTGCAATCCCTGTCTCAGATAGTAGAAATCCATACAAAAGTGAATGCAGCGGAAAGAATCAAAGATGATACATATATTGTACAACATTTTGGGGCACATGCCGAGGACTGCATCAAACATAAGAAAAAGACCTACGAAGCGTAGCGCATCAAGTGAGTGGATCTCCATATCCAACAGGCAACTTGAGCGAAGGTCAACACCCTAGTCTTCTCATCCATCTTCAAGTCGTAGTCGGCTGAACCTGAGAAGCGGGTAGGCCATGTCAACTCTTAATAGCAACAAGCTAAGGAAACGGGGCAATAATACTAGATAAACCCATATATGGCTGTAGAGGTTTATGCAGTAGTAGCAGCAGCAATCAAGAATGCATCAAAGCAATACCATCTCCGAGGTGAACACCTCACATCAAGGAAGTCGTCACAAATCACCAGATCCTTTACCCAAGAATCCAGCACCCAAACACACTAGGTGACGTGAGAGCTCCCTCCCCTCACATCTCAACGGCAAACGCCAACCTGTCTCAAAAGGGGGAGGTAGAAGAATAATATATGTCTAGTTAGAAATAGCGGTAGTCAACAGCACTGTCCATACCAGTGGACACAGACTATAGCTAATAGGTTATACACTCTGCAGAGGTTGTACATGTACCCATCTGGATGGAGCTTGAACGGTAGCGATCCGTCCAAACCCCACCTAACAGCTGAAGTCCTAGTAGGTGGCTAGCACTCTCCTGTTTCCTCGAGTCTGGAAGTGTCTCCAACTATAGGGCACACCGTCGCCAGTCGTAGACCTCGAAGGTGTGAAACCGCAGTCTTGTCGGAGCAGGTCAACGCCTCGAACTCCTTACACTAATCACACCGATCCGCCTACAGGCTGAGCACTATCTACCACTAGTCTCAGATTGAACCCCGCCCATAATGTAAGTGAGCGGTATGTATGTATATAGCTACTGTGACTAGTTGTAAACTGACTCGATCCTTATGGGCCGAGAGCGAGCACTCAACTCCACAAAGTATGTGCCGCAGCACCCACAACGTACAAGGCGCCTCCTGCTCCTAAGTCTCAAACAAGGTACCCGCCACAGGCATATGGGATGGAGAGAGTCCAGAATCTCTCTCCTAGCTAGGCACTCCTCGATACCAACCACGGCTCGCTCCCGCCAAAACATGTCAAGGAATCACACTCACCCAAAACACATGCGAGAGTGTACAAGGAATCCCATCACCAAGTCCATGGCATAAACATGCCCATCCATAACTCAAAAGCAACGTATATGGATATAAGTAAGGTGGACTAGCTAGGGGTCTGTAGCTAGTCCACAAGTAGGTAACAAGGAAAACATGATAAACAATTACCAAGGCATGGCTAACAAATTGGCTATGCATTAAATCATCATCCAAGCATCATAAATAAAGCGCTAGCAACTAAGCATGCATAGGATCTATATGATTGGGAGTGACATGACACCTTGTATTTGTCTGTCGAAATCCTCATTGATGAAGTCGGGGTTGAAGGGTCTTCTTGGTTGTCGCAGCTCGGGTCTTCAAACAGGTCTACAAATATACACGAGATGCGACGCAAAAATAAATAACGGGCAATACATCTAAAGCAAAAACACTAAGAATAGTAAGATAGAAGATACAAATAACTCCAAACTAGATACAAACAACACAAGTTTGAATTTAGAAAATTAATGAAACTGGTTTCATAATTTTCTGAGCTAGTATGAATTAGTTATATGAATTATTAAAATAAGTAAAGCAGATTAATCAATTTAAGTAAATTCATAAATTAAGGTGGGGACAAGTCTGAGCTCCTGGTTGTGTCACGGGTCTCGCGGCTGGGATCTTCTATGGGTACGCGCGCAAGAGAGTCGCGGTGTGGTAGGCTTACGAGTGGTTGGACGCATGCGCTCGCAAGGTGTTTGGGCAAATGTTCCAAAAGGAAGCGGCAGCATGATAGAACAATAGGGGATGGCAAGGCGGTAGCTCAATGGATGGTGACAACAAGGTGAGGCGGTGTCAAGCTCTGCAAGGCAACGACGAGGTCAAGGCGTGCGACGATGGCTCAAGGATTGGCTTTCCAACTTCGTCCATATGGCGGACGGTGGCGGCTTCAAGGTAGTGCAGCAGAGCTAAAGGGTTGGTCTTTCGACCTTGCTCCAGCTGCGGAGCACGCGGGGCTCATGGTAAGGCCATGGCCGCAGTAAGGGAGGCAGTAGCGTGGCAAGCGGCATGGCGAAGGGCAGTAGAGCGACAAGGAGTTGTTGCACGCAAGGTGTTTGGTGGTATGCCGCAAAGGCAATGGCAGCATGGGCATGCACGGCAGCAGCAAGGTGGCGGAGGGTGTGCATGGGTAGCAGAGCGATAGAGCAGAGCATGGGTGGGCGGCAGCGGCACCTGCAAAAAAACGGAGGCACAGCTCAAAGGCCGGCACACAAACGACGGCGGGCTGCAGCTATGCGATGATGGCGCTCTCCTCGGCACGAAGGCTGAACATAGCAGAAAGGTGGGGGCTTGGCTCACCTAGGTGCTCGTTGGGGTCGTTCAAGCATTTCATCGAGCACGTTGTAGACGAGGTGGACGGCAGCTGTGTCGCGGAAGAAGAGAGGCAAAGGCAGCTTGGCTGTGATGCAGCATCTTGGTTGGCACATGTCGTCGAGCATGTTATGTGCGTGTGCGTGATTGTGGAAAAAGAAGGCCGCAGCTTGGTATAGACAAAGCAGGGCGGCAGTGTCGGCGTCATTGCGGTGGTGTCGGCTTGCAGCTGCTTTCATCCGTGGTAGGCGCTGGTGGCGGCGTAGATGGGGTGGAGCAACGGACGGTGGCGAGGCGGTGCAGCATCCTTGGCTCGGCTGCGACGGTAGTAGACGGCAACGGTGGCGACAGCTTCAGCTCTTCCAGCTCGAGGTAGGCGTCAATGTCGCGGCACTGGTCCGGCTCCTCCAAGCTCCGCCTCTCTCTCCACCTGGTTCAGCTCGGCGACGGCGTGGACGGAGCAAGCGTCCAGCTTTGGCTCGCGGACGGCGGCGACGGCGCAGCTGCGGCTTGGGCTCCTCCTGGTGCTTGGCGTTGGCCTTGGCGGCGGGCATCTCCTCTCTCCTTCCTCCCAGGGACAGCAGCGACGGCGGCTTGGAAGAAGGGGCAAGGGAGCGGCACAAGGGAAGGTGGAGGTGGCTGCACAAAGCGGGGAGGCAGCCGTGGATTTTATAGCCAAAAGGCTAGGGTTTGTGGGTGAGGTCACGCGGGATATGGATGGCAGCGATCCTCAGCATCCGTGCGCCTAGACGCGTGGCTCGCATCCGCATAGGCAAGTGGTGGCGTGGGGTGCACGCGGCCTGGCAAGGGGGCAGCTGAGGCGCGGTGGAAAAAGCAAAGGAGCGACGGTGTCCGTGCAAGGAGGAAGAAAAAGGAACAGGGTGAGAGAGGCTACTGGATGGGGCCTGCTCATCAGCGATTGAGAGAGATAGTGGAGTGCGGGCAGTGCTAGACTGGGTCGGCAGCTAGCTCTTGGGCCTGCGCAAGAAGAAAAGAAAGGAAGAGATGGCCTGCTGCAGATCGAGAGGAGAGATGGGCCAGGCAGCTAGCTGGGTTTTGTTCAGTTCGAGCTATCAGGCAGGTTGAGTTGGGATGCTAATCAAAGGTTAGGTCCAAAGCAAGCTAGATGGGTTTAAGATTGGCTTCCAAGAACAGCTGCTGGATCCAAGAGAGAGAGAGAGAGAGATTAGAAGATCATAAACGTGCCAAGCCAAGCTAATTGGCTAGTGTTAGCTCGGGTGCAAAGTTAGCCAAAAAAGTTGTGTTCTTTTAGTTAAAGTTAGCATTAGTTTGTATTTTGAATTAGATCCAAAATACAAAGTCACCTTTGAGATCCAAATAAAATCAAATGAAATCCAAATCACTCGTGCAAGCATGCTTTAAATTTAAATGTACAAATTTAATTACTAGCTTTTGAAATTTAGAGAAAAGAAATGAGGGTTGACCTTAAGTTTGACCATGTGTTTATATGATCCACACATTCAAACAAAAAGTTCTAAATTTTTGCAAAAACTAGCACAATAGGGGGGTTTGGCAGCACTCCACTCCAGAAAAAATAGCTTCACTTCACCAACTCCACAAAATTGCTTGCCAAACACGTCCAGCTCCACAAACTCCAGCTTCAGAAAAAACGTGGAGCTAGGGGTCAGGTTCACGTTTTTCCTGGAGTACCTTAGGGGGTGCTCCTAAAACATCAGTTTCAGACTTCCTAGTGGAGTTGGGGGTTATTTACCCACCTTTGCCACTCGTTACACAACATACCGGTTCGTTTCTAATTTTCTTTTCCGCTCTTGCTGTCTCCGTTTCCTCCCTCTGGCCGTCGCCCGCCGGCACCGCGCGACCCTTGTCAGTCAGCACAGCCCTCCCCACACTGCCCTCGCCCAACGGAGCCGCGCTAGTGCGCTACCCACGCCGCCGTCGCCCTCCGGTGCCACACCTCCCTTGGCTGCGACCACGCCGCCCCTGCTCACCGAACCTCGCCGCCTCTACCTGCATCGGTCGCGCGGCCCCTGCTCGTCAGACCTTGCCACCCCCGCCCACTGAGGCCGCGGGGCTGCACCCTCTTATCCTTTCCACGTCGCCGGCCTCATATCTTCCTCCTCATTCTCCCTCTATCTTCTTCCTCCGGCCGGGCCAATCCAAAAGCAGAGCCGAGTCGAGCACCTTTGATCCGCCGCCCAAATTCGCCCCTCTCCCTCCACCAAAATCAAATCGCCACCAACCGGAGCTCCCTCACCTCTCCAGCTCCACCCTCAGCCACTCCTCGCCGCCGGTTATGGCTCCTGCGGTCGCGGGTTGAAGCTTCCCTGTCCGCCGAGTTCTGCGAGCTGCCGTCGACCACCCTCACGTTGACGGCCTAGCTCCGGCCACCTCTCCTCGAGCCGACTGTCTTGGTGAGCCGCACGACGCACAGATGCTCATCTCCCCCTCGTCTTCACTTTTATGGTAACTTTCCGTGGCGGTTTATCGCGGGGCCGCCCCCATCGCGTTGCCGCTTGCCGCCGGCCATGCTCCGGCCAGCGTCCGTGCGCAACAAGCACATGGGTAGATGCACCTCGTGTCGCTGATCACCTTGGGCGTGTCATCGTCGCCGGCCAGCTCACCGTCGGTGAGATATCGCCGGTCAAAGCCGGTGAACTCCGGCTTTGACTCGGTCTTGACCGGCCTGGATCTGTTGACCCTTGGCCCATGCGTCAGCAACCGTAGAGGAGGGTGGCTGGGTAAGGCTGAGTAGGAAAAGTTTGGGTAGGGTGTTGGTTTTTTAGGAAAAGAAGAGAGAAGAGACTAACACGTGGACCCATCCACAAAGGGTAAAATAGACTATTCACAACAAGTCTCCATGTTTGTGGAGCTGCGGCACTGCAATCATCCAAACACGTACAACAACTCTAGTATTTTTGTGGAGTTGGTGGAGTGGAGCTGAGGTGGAGTGGAGCTATAAAATTTTTAGTGGAATGCTGCCAAACACCCCTTAATATCACTCAATTTTGAAGGATATTACATTCATGCTTTGATTTGCTTGAAGTTTGCAAGTTACCTTTTCTTGACCTGTTTCATGACAATCATAACTAGACTTCCTTGTAGGCATCTGCAGGGGCCAATGTTATCGATTATTAGACCAAGAGGCGATTATCACATTTTCAACACATACTTCTTTAGAAAACTTGAAGCCATGACATCAAAGGTAACTTTTTTTTTATGAAACTCTTAATGCTTTACTTGCTTGTCAAAATTCAGAAATCTATGTTGTGACTCTTATGTTTGATAGTATACGAGACGAATGCCTAAATAGGCAAGATGCTTCTCTAAGACGAGGTGGTTTATGTTACATTAGCTGGGTCATGGGCTGGATGGGCCTGTAGTTACTTATCGGTGGCCTATGCTCATTGACCTGGACTGTTGGGGTCACTCATTCTGAACTACCCCCTTTGACCCATGTTTTCAGGCACCTACCTGTGTCCCTGGACCCCGTGACCTGGTCCACCCAGATTTCTGGTGACATGGCCAAAACCTTGCCCAGTTCTGGTGCTGCGCACCATCTTGTTGGCACCACCTGGCCGTCCCACCGCCGATCAGCCTTCCTGACGCCGCACTCCAGGCCTGCGGCTGCATTCCATGGCACTATGAGTTTCATCAGTCAAATAGGGAACGATAGATATTTTGTTGAGAATTCGTGGCAGTCTGAACCAAAAAGTGTCACTTTTTCTGGAATGGAATAACCAGAGTTTTTGTTGGCCAATTGCAGAAAATTATTGGTTGTATGTTGCCTAAATAGATTATATTTAATTTCCAATCAAGCATACTTCCTCTGATCCCAAATATATGTCCATTTAGGTTTGTTCTTAGTCAAACTTTTTTTTAATCTTTGACTATGACTATCTAAATTTTCATATGGATTGACAACTTAAGATTGGGATTACTAGATTCATTATAGATAAGATGGGGACAGTGAAGTGTGAAATCTGCTGTAGGGCGAGCGCAAGCTGGGGAACTCTAGTCAGTCTTTTCTCTGTTTTGTTATGCTTTAAACTGATGTTGTGCGGCAATGAAGAGGCACCAGCCACTGGAGGGTGCTGGTGATTCTCTCGTTGTTGGCTGGAGGGGGGAGGTACACTCCCTCCCGAAAATGCTCAAACTGAATGTTTGCTTAATAAAATGGGGCAGGGCATGTCTGCCTGTCCGTCTATAAAAGATTCATTATGGATAATACTTTCATAATATAACTCTTTTCACTTAACATAATATAATTCTATAGACATTGCTAGTCAAAGTTTCATATTGGTGACAGCGTCAATGCCCCAATGGACTTATGTTTCCAATCAGAGGGAATAGCAGTTAAGTTCAACTTACCACCAACACCCAGGGGTTTAGCTAGTTCCAAGAATGCATGTCACTTTTTGGGGAGGGGGTGCACATAAAACTGTGGTTTAGGAAATACTGGGAATGTTCCAGGCACAGTAGGTAAACTATTCCTGTGATGTACTGGGAACAATTCATTTTTATTTGTCTCAAGAAAATTAAAATTTGATGCATGTATCAACATATCTTATATATGTGTTAATTTTGGTTGACTTCTTTTGTCACTTAATTGCAGGAGGACAAGACCACTTATTTTTTGAAGTTGAGAAGATGGTGGAAGGGTATAGATATATTTGAAAAGGCATATGTATTGTTGCCTGTGCATGCAGAGTAAGTAATTTTTTTTTCTCTTGCTGAGGGGCATAATATATGTTTTGCGTGATATAGTTGAAATCAGCGTTTCTTCCAGTAGGTGTTCCAATTATAATTTTAGACAAAACCAGACTGGCAATTTTACCAGGGGAAAAAAAACTGGAGGCATTTGGTCTGGTCCGGGTTGCCACATCAACTAATCTTGCATGTGAAATGCCCTTAAGCAGTTGAACCGGCTGGTTTTCCTGTAAATCCAAGATTAATCATAAAATTGTCAATAAGAACAAGTACTTGTGTTTTAACTAAGCAGCACGGCACATTCAAATGAGCTTTTTTTCTTACTCCACAGAGCCATAGAGTTGTTCCCAAATCCTAATTGTTGCCAATAATGAGCGGTTCCAGAAGATTCCCTCCTATGCCTACTTGGTCATGTTTTCGTGACAGACCAACCAGGCTCAGGCTAAGTGATGACAGATTTATGTAGGAATGAACAAAAGCTGATCAAACCTAATTAATTGGTGTAGCTCTCCAGCCTCATCTATTTGAGAAAAAAAATGGTGTAGCTCATCTTTGAATTTCGTCATACTTATATAACCTAATAAACTGAATTATAGTAGTCATATTATTTGTCTACATTTTGAGATTTTGTAGATATCATTGTATTCATAATGTAGTTAAGAAACAAAAGTATTTTCATTTTGCATGCTTTTTGTTGACTGGTTGATTATGCAGATAACTCAGTACTCCCTATGATTCCAAATATCTACTCATGTAGTTCTTCTCACAATTGACCAAATACTCCATCTATTTCCCTATGTTTTTCCATGGCCTTGGGAGAAAGCTTTCCACAATTTTTGTCCATTGAGGATATCGAGTTTTTGCAATATTTCCACTCATGACCAGGGGTGTAGGTATTGTAATATCAAATGCTCTGATAGAATAGAAATAGTTGTATCATAACATTTGATAGGGGCATGAATGGTCTCATCAGTGATTTCCTACCTATATGATACTACCTCCGTCCCAAATTACTATTCGTTTTTGCTTTTCTAGATACATAGCTTTTGATATGCACCTAGATTTATACTATGTCTAGATACATTGCAAAAATTATGTATCTAGAAAAGCCAAAACGAATAATGATTTAGGACGGAGGGAGTAGTAATGTAATACTTATAATATTTTGGTTAAAAAGCTTAACTTTTACTCCTATGGTTCCAATTTGTCAGAACACATTGGAGTCTCGTCATTATATGCATGCCAGCAAAAGAAGATCAAACAGGTCCCATCATACTTCATTTGGATTCTCTGAAGTTTCATAGTAGCAGATTAATTTTCAATGTTATTAGCAGGTAACAACCTTGAAAGCTTTGTCCAGTTGTATTTTACTAGTATTTGTAGAAACACAAAAATGTGATGATTTTGGTGTTATCTTTGAATTAATAATTTCCAGAATATAGGCACTATTATTTGTTTATGCTATGAACTTCACTTGTAAAGGTGTGATGTTCATGATTTTTTTTTTATTTTCATTCTATTTGCCACTTACGTATGTATTTGCAGATTCCTTAAGGAAGAATGGAACTACCTGAATGAGAATGTTTCATCAGCAGAATGTCCCTTACAAGAAACGGTGTGGAAGAACTTTCCTCGTAAAATTGAAAAGAAAGCAATTGAGGTAATCCCTTGTTCCCTTTGAAATGTTTTTCCCCCCTCAAGGAATACTGAGGGGAGGTCCCTTGAAATAGGATTACTGTGGTACATTTGCTAGATGTTAATCTCTAGCTGATAAAATGTGTGTATTCTTAGCAGTTTGCAATGATTTGTGCATCTCCAGGTTGTTACTAACATGGGGATGGCTATCTATAGAATGTATGGATGTATCTCAACCATTTCCTCCCCATGTGTTCTCCGCCACCTACCCTTTCCAAGTCCACTTTAGCTTTGGTACTGGTAGTGGGTGGTCGAGAACTCATATGTATTGTGACCACTGTTCGCCTAAACGGCCGTTTAGTACATTTAAACAGCGTTTAAATGCTAAACAGAGGCCTCCCGTGTTGTTTAGGCTCTAAACAGTGAATTAAACGGTTGGACCGTTTAAACCCGTTTAAACCGTTAAAAACCGTCTAAACATAATCGAGTCTAAACTGTCTAAACAGAATCGAGTTAAACGTGATTAGATGAGCTAAATGACCATTTAATTCATAATTTAGTCAATAAGAGGATTACAACTACCACAATCAACACTAAACTAATTAGCATCGTAAATATATGAAGTGTTGTGGGATTTAGATTTCTTCCAAAAAGATTATTTGGTAGAATACTTATATTTTACATTTGTAAATATGTAGACTTTCTAGCATATTTGACTTTTATATACATAAATATGTATATTTTAGTGTTATTATACAAAACCCTTTAGGTCGTTTAATCCTGTTTAAACACCGTTTAAACGGCCTAAACCCTAAACAAAGGGTGACTGACTGTTTACCATTTAGCGTTTAGTATAACATTGATTGTGACATACGCAAAATATAGAAATGGGTGGATGTAAAATGTACAAAACACAAGCACGTGTAGAGTAGGTGGAGTCTAGGTGCGTCTGAACATTTCTCTTGAGAAAAAATGCATTAGATCCACTTCCCATGCTCACGGATTTATATTTTCATGTTCTTAGTTTTGACCCTTCAATTTGGGTATTGGCCGATGGCCGTGGATGTATCATTATTCATTTCACAATATGTCTTTTTCTGTAAATGAGAGGGTAGCTCATACAGTATTTCCTGTCTCTACATCTGGTGGCATCGAAGAGGTTGATAGTCATAATAACTAATACACCATTTAATCAGCATATATGGTAACACAAACTAGCTATGGTTTCTACTTAGTACAGTGTTTACAAATGATGGGGCTGAACAAAGCAAAGCAATTACCATCCATATTGCTGGAACCTGTGAAATTATATTCTTACTGCCTTGAGAATTTCATAGAAGCAACACAGTGGTGAATTCTTTTGTGTAAAGCTGGTTCAGGATGAACAAGTGAAACTATACCACAGTTGATCCACACAAGTAAGCAATTGGGTAAATGTCTAAACATGTCATGTGTAAAATTGCACCAAGTTACAAAGTACAGTTTGGTATTAACTGCTATGGCCATTGCATTATCCGTTGTCAAAATTAATATTAGAATATCATTCTGAATGGATATCATCACGGTTTCTTTGTACACATTCAGACTCTCTGGATTTCCTATGATGTTGTCTGAACCCTTACACCCTTGTCTTTTGTTGTCAGGTGCCGCAGCAGGAAAATGATTACGATTGTGGCCTGTTTGTGCTGTACTATATGCAGCGGTTTATTCAGGAGGCGCCTGAAAGGCTTCAGAAGAAAGATCTTTCTATGGTAAGTGACGACTTTATTACTGTCTCTCCTTTTGTTTGCAGAATGCTATCTGGCCTGCCCTTGGATGTGTGACTCACTTCTTTCTTCACTCCTTTCTGTAGTTTGGCAAGCGGTGGTTTCGACCTGAAGAGCCATCTCAGCTTAGAGGTGAAATTCGCCGTTTACTCCAGAAGTGCAGGGAAGCCGAGCCTAAGACCTATGCAACTGAGCTGTGTGTGGAGGCTGAACCCAATGATGTGACCCAGCCAATGTCGTCGGAGCACCTGCAAGAGACAGTTGATGCTGCTGCTGCAAAAGACCATGCTTTGATTGAAGTTGAAGAAACTTGTGGGAGTGACTGATCTTCCAGAAACTTGTGGGAGTGACTGATCTTCCAGAACAGGCTAACCAACTGCTGACTCTGGATTTTTCTGTGGAGGGGATAGATCGTGCCTGTGAACATTGCAGTCGCTAGGTCGTGGGCTTATGTGCTACGTTAGGAGGAAACTTGAGGGTGCTTGTACATAATCCTCTACTCTTAGTGTTCGGAAAATGCCGTGTATTGTGTATAGCTCATTAGCGAAACTGGAAGCCCAGTTGCCCACTGCCTCGTGGACTGGGGTTCAGGTTCTCCCGTTTTGCAGAGATTGCCGATGGACTCCCGTTTCGGAATTTCTGACTTTTGAAGACTGAATGCTCCAAGCACGCCTAGTTAGCAATAATATGGGCATAATAATAAGTACACTCGTATGCCCAAAGAAAAGGGGGGCCTGTGAGGCCATTAAGTTACTGTGCACAAGTGAAAAAAATTACCGTCTGTTGCTTCACGGTAACTCGGCACGTGGCCGTGGTGCGTCCGACTCACGCGCTGGGAAAACAGAGCCCCGTGCGCTTGCTCCACGCGTGGCCTAGGGACTCGTCCTTGCCACGCTAACAATTTGTCGGCACCTCGCCTCTTCCGCTTCGCCATCACAGGCCTCCGTGATAGGGATGGCAACGGGGCTATCCCGTCGGGTTAGCAGAACGTTCTGCCCCCAGGACTAATTTGGGAGAACAAATCCCCTTCGGGATCCCTGCAATTTCCCCGGGCAGGAGTATCTTCATGAAATCTAGGCACGGATTAAATTTCCCCACCGTTTGGAGGCTCACGTCATAGGGAGATGACCTAACCCACGCATTTTTCTTGGGTATCTCTTCCCCACCTCGGGGGTCTGAACGTGCTTCCCCGTCCACCCTTCGCGAAGCGATGCAAGCATCGCGCCACCGCCACCACACCGCCACTCCATCCAGGTGCCTCCTCTCCACTTCCCATCCAAGCGCCGCCGCTCCCCCTCCCCGTCCAGGTGTACCTCTCCACTTCACGTTCAAGCGCCACCCCTCCATGTCCCCGTCCAGCGCGCCCCCTCTCCGACACTAGCGACATGTCCCTCGGACATCTCTATCTGCATCGACGTCTCCACCTCGGCCGCCAGTCTGCCACCTCATCTTCCTGCTCCCCTTCTCGTATTGCCTAGGGTTTATAATCCTCTTTCCTTAATTCCTAGTTCTTGTAGATCTTGATGGCTTCAAGACTGTCAGATCCAAGATACACTCCTTGTTCGTCTCTTCATGGGACATTGTATGCCTAGTAAGCATCCCATTCTATTGGTTGCCAAGGATAAATTGCTTGTTACAATTTATACTATGCTTTATGTAAAAATGGATTGTTAAGAAGGGAAAAAAATGCAACAATATTATTATCGTAAAGAATGATATTATGCACCTGTTTGATGATGATCATTATAATAGTCGGCACATGGATGCAGCTGGTACTAACTGCTAACCTCGCCTTATTGCATATATGTGTGGTGCCACCCATGATTGCCATGCCTGGTCGTCCATACTAGTATCATCAGAATCATCATGTGGTTTCTAACCGAAAACAAAGGCTTATTTAATCATTTCAATTTGTTTGATTGTTCATGTACTATCTCTTTGAAAACAACAACTGAATGAATGATTGTTGGTTTCATGACTGCTGGTAGCTTGTAGCTGTGCTGATTTTGCTTATACATTCAGATATGATATGCGATACCTGAAAGAAAGGAACAAGTTATTGACTGCATTCGGTTGTTTTCCTTGCTTTATTTTTTGGATTTTAGCATGGCCGAAATCTTTGCGAGAGATTAACTTTACGAAAGTGTGGACAGGTAGAACTGATTTGTAGTATTTTCATGCACTCAACTAAATTGGAGTGCCATCCATATGCCAACGAACAGGGACACCTGCAAATAGTCCCTCATGTCTATATGATCAGAGCACACCTCATCTCTAACCAGTACAAAAAAAGGTCAATTAAATCTTAGAAGGCCAGGAGATTTGGTGAAAAAAATTAGTTCAGTTATATTATGCTTGCTGGAATGCTTATTGCTAGTCCACTTATTATTTTTCTGATTAGAGATGATTCACTCGGTTACACTTTAACTAGAATTGTTTGGTGTAAATATGTTTGCAGCTATATATTTGATTATTGGAAAAGAAAATTGTGCGTGCTTGAATTCCCTAGACCTCCTGGTGTCTGTACTGCTAATGCTATAGGTTGTCTGCAGAACTGGTGTTTCATTTTTGCCTAATATTACATTGCGCACAGTTGTCATGAGCTTTGATTACTGATCTAATTGCAGACGTCTTAGGGATCACACCAGCCAGCAAGGAGCTTCTTGAGGGATTGACTGACCTGTCAAGGACATCGCTTATCTAATCAGGTATTGTTAAGTTTAATTTGCTTTCCATGCTCTTTTTCTTGTTAAGTTTAAACTGTTTGGAGTGGAGTTGTAATTAACTTCCGTTCTGGAGATTTATCAGTTCTTGCATCATAATCTTGTAGACATCAAGTATGATGGTTGTTAATTGTCCTCCTGATCTTGCTGCTATATGAAGGCAATGAACTAATCTTGAATAAATCAATTTTACTTGTGAGTGTTATTGTTGCTATTATATTATGTGATCAACACTGATCTTAATTTTCTTTTTATTGTTTGTTTGCCAGAATTAGTGAGTTTTGAGGAGAACCAGAAAATGATTGGGGAAGGTCCTAGAGTAGTTTTGTGGCTAATTAGATCCTTAAATCACTGAGAACACATGTCCCTTTTTGTCTCTTGAATCAGCTAGATGCAATACGTTGTTCCACCATTTGTATCGTCCGAAGCATGGTATTATTTTCACGTCGATGTTGTCTCAATTTCTAAAAACACATCATGTATGTCTTCACGAATGAACTACAAAATGCATGGTGGTTGCTACAGGACAAAAGTGATGCCGTTAACTTGGGATTACTTTGTATGCCATGTATTCTTGGTTGGTAGTTTTTTTTAAAAAAAAAGTGGTACGGTGGCACAAGTAGTTGGATAGGGTCATCATGGTTCCTACTGTTCCCTCGCTGTGCGCCCTGCGTCCAAACTAAGGGGGTGTTTGGATCCTTGAGCTAAAGTCTAGTTCATGTCACATCGAATTTTTGGAGGCTAATTAGGAGGACTAAACATGAGTTAATTATAAAACTAATTACACGGATGGAGGCTAATTCGCGAGACGAATTTATTAAGCCTAATTAATTCATGATTAGCACATGTTTACTGTAGCATCACATTGTCAAATCACGGACTAATTAGTCTTAATAGATTCGTCTCGCAAATTGACCTCCATCTGTGCAATTGGTTTTATAATTAGTCTATGTTTAATACTCCTAATTAGTATCTAAATATTCGATATCACAGAACTTTAATCCGGACTAAAGAACCAAAAACCCCCTAAACATCTCAAGAATTAGAGGGTGTTTGGGGGAGGGAGGGCTTTAGCCCCCCGACTTTTTTTATTTTAGCCCTTTTCGTGAAATTTTTTCACAAATATACCCCTGGAGGAACTAATTCAAAAAATGGACCCATAGCTTGCAAAGCTAACACGTCTTGGCGCTAGCTTCCATGACACCAAGGTCCAGCCGTCGCGGCTGATGGGGCATCTGACGTGGCGGAGGCTTGGCGCCAGGCAGGTTGGCGCCAAGCTTCCAACATAAGGGTTGCGCCCCTTCTTCCTGCCCGAGCCTTCTTCCTCCACTTTCTCTTCCCTCTCGAGTTTTTTCTCTCCCCACTTCGCCCTATACTACGAATCGGCATATTTGACCTAAGAAACTTTGATTTGGTCCGTGGATCTTGAAGAGCAAGGTATCCTCTCTCCCTCGTAGCTTTTTTTCACATCGATTCGCTATATATTAGTTGGATTTTTGAACTTAGAGTTTCATGCAACCGTAGGATGCCGAGGCGTGGAAAAGCTAGGAAACCAAGGTAACCTTAGCGCACGTAGTTATGTTATATGTTCATTGTTATGGATTAAATGGGAAACCCTAATTGTAGGTTTATTGTTAAGTGCTTTCGGTTCTTACAACGAAATAAACTAAATTGTAGTTATGGCGCCAAGCTGACCGGAAATGCCTTCGACCCATTGCCTCTGCCTAGTGGTGTTCTAATGTCTATGTGCTTTTGCGGCGATCCTTGCAAGGTAGCCAAGTCCGATGAACATGACACGTATAGGCAGAGGTATTGGATGTGTTCCAACTTTGAGTTTGAGCCTACACTTCGTCATCGCCGCATTAACAAGTTGGTAAGGAATTATTGTTGTGTTATAATTATTGTCCATTTTTTTATTTTCTAATAATTGCATTTGTTGCAGACCCCTCCACCGCTCTGTGATTTTGAGCAGTGGATCGACACTGAGATCAATCCTGGAGACAAGGAGGAGATAGAGGATATGTTGCGCTGGGATGCAGAGAGGAAGGAGATGATGGAGAAGAGCCTCAGAGGGGAGGCTGCAAAAAAGGAGCACAAGGTAGAGGAGGAAAAGAGGCGTGTTGCTTCGGAAAGGGAAGATAGGGAGAGGAAGTTTGAGCGTGCGCGTCGAGCGAAAGCGGCGATTAAGGAGAATCCCGATGCCTTGAGGAAGGGAAAGTGGCTTTGTTGCACTCAGTAGTCTTCATTAGTTTCTAGTTCTATGGTTTATTTATGAACAATATTGTCTAATGTGGGACTTTTCATTATGTTGTCATGTAATGCACTTTAAATATGGGCATGCAAGTAGTAGACGATGTATGTTTATTTTGCGACGTAATGCACTTTAAAGTTGTACTCTTTAGTGAAATTTTCGCAGAAAATGAAAAGGGTACTTCTTAGTGAAATTTCGGCAGAATTTCCCCTATTTTTTGATGCAATCCATATACAATTATGAGATGAATACTTAACCTAAATACAAACATACAAGCATATGGCACATTCATAATAAGAATCCACAATAGTTCACAACGAAAGTCCATATACACAATAGTTCACAACGAAAGTCCAAAATAGTTAACAATGAATGTCCGTTCATAATGAACATCCACAAAGTTCATAATGAAAGTCCCCAATAGTTCATACACACAATAGTCAAATAATGAAAGTCCATATACACAATAGTCCACAATAAAAGTCCACAAAGTCTATGAAAGTCCCAAACAGTCGATAATGAAAGTCCATAAAGACCATAATGAAAGTCCATAATAGTACAGTAGCATCTACCATAAAGTCCATAATAGTACACTAGTATCTACCACAAAGTCCACAATAGTACCCTCATCGCCTCCTAGTCTTACCCTTACCCTTGTGACCAAGAGCGTCGGTGCCTGGAGTGTAAGGAGAACGTGAGCGACGTAGTCTAGTGCCTACAACCTGTGTAGGTTGAGTCAAGGGAGCGTCCTAGAGCTGAGACGGGTCAAGCTCCTTGGGCCTCTATTCCTCGTTGTCGTCATCGTCATCGTCGCCGTCGTCATCATCGTCGTCATCCTCATCCTCGGACGCAATTGCTCTAGACCCTGACAAGCCTTGCCTAGACGAACCAACGCCTCCTCCGCGTGGGGATGGAACATGCACGTCTAGCGTCGTGGCTGTCCTGCAACCACAACAAGCAACCGCACGGCGAAGCTGACTTGACAGTCGCTGTTATGCAAAAACTAGTTAAATGAAAGAATGTAACGTATTAACAAAGTATTTGAAAGAATATTTTGAATCTTACGTCTAGAAAACTTCACGTCTCGTGGTCTAACTCTAGGACGAAAATGCTCAATATCTCTAACCGAGCTTCGGAGGGTTCGGCCCTGCAACAAATTTCCAAAATGAGTGTAGCGGTCGTCGTACTGCAACACCAAGAACCCATCGTGGGCTCTAGAGCAAAGGAGTGGAAGGACCTGCATGCAAACAAACAAAGTCTTCCGTTATTTGAGGAACAACACGTGTACGCTTACAAAAATTAGATCAACATGTGTAGATTATTACCTCCCCCCCCCCCGCTATGAGACGTCCTCGGTGGGTTTGGTCATACGCCTGGTCGAGTAGGTGGAATTGCGCCATCCTACAAAAAGTCAATGACATATAAAATTAGTAAAGAATGAAACATAAAGTTAGAGATGTACAAGTAAATGACACGATTACAATCATAAATTAAGACACACATAATTAATTGAATGAAGAAGACACATATGAAGTAATAAAAAGAACCATTAGTCGCACCTCACTAATCTGCCAATGGCAAGTGCGTGAATTATGGCTCAGTCTACCGCACTTGCCGCACTCGTTCTACTCGGGGTCAGTAAGAAATGGTGTTGCTCTACCACGCCTCGTTCTTCTAGATACCTGATCCATAGTCATCTTGTGCCTCGTCCTCTTTCTTGATCCACGCTTGTTCCAACGGTAAGCTGGATCCGCAATGTATTTTGGCTCATCATATGAAGGCCACTCTCTAGGATCCCGAAAAGGCATGAAGCGGGGGCTCCATGTGCGCACAAGCGTGTCTACACTGAACTCATGAGGTATCATGCTCTCGATATCAAAGTTGTGATGCCTAGCTGCTGCCACCAAATGAGAATATACGAAGTGGTACTACCTTGGCTTACCACAAGTGCACTTGAAATCTTGGAGGACTACCACATGTATCCTCGACTCTCGGATCTCGCCGTCAGACATTGTCCCGCCCCTATGCTCCACCTGATAAGTCCATGTGATGAGGTCAAAACATTGAACCTCATGTGTGGCAGCCCTTTCATTTGCAATGCTTAGGTGTCTCTTTGGTTTTCAGCCCATCTCTCCCCATCACTCTACAATGCTTCTGCTTTAGCGTGTCTTTCATTGAACCACGCAACAAACCTGTAGAAGGTGAATTGAACGATTACATTCACGGGCATATCACGTATCCCCAATAGCAACCTATTGAATGACTCTGCCATGTTGCTGCACTGAAACTCGTACCTCCATCCACCGGCATCATGAGATCTCGTCCACTTATCCAAATCTCTCATCAAACTTGCGAGCCATTGTCTACCTTCTGCATTTGTTGTGGACCTGACCTGCTCCAACGTGTGCTGAAAGTAATAGTCCTCAAGCTGACGAGCAGGAACCTGAAACAGTTCAAAATTATCCTTCACACCATCCTTCCGAAGTAGGTTCTTGGTAAGGTGCCGAGTACACCAACGATGATGCAAATGTGGATACCCCTCTATCTGCTCTTGCACGGCATTAAGTATGCCCTGGTGCCTATCAAATATGACGCCAACCTCCCTGCTAAGCCCAACCACATGTATTCGGACTAGTCTCAAGAACCCTCCCCAATTGTCATTGTTCTCCCTCTCAACCAATGCAAATGCCAAAGGAACCAACATGTTGTTCGCGTTACAAGATATGGCTATAAGAAGTGTTCCCCTATATTTGCCAATCAAAAACGTACCATCAATAGAGAAGACGGGACGACAGTGCCTAAAGGCCTCGACACATTGAGAAAAGCACGAGAACACACGTCCAAATATCTACCTCCCATCCTTCCAAGCATTTGGTTTTAGGATATACTCATAATGCATACATGGATTCACTGCTTTGATTGCATTGAAAAGTACTGGCAGCTGCTGATACCCAGACTCCCAGTCCCCATATATCATATGCCACGCTCGCTGCTTAGCCCTCCAAGCTTTACCATAAGTTATCACATAACCTCCATAAATCTCCGCAACGGTTCTGATAATTGTCCTAACTTTCATGTTGGGTTGTGTTGACGCCAGATTTCGTCACTAGTAAAATCGGCGCCAAGAAGAGAGGGAATCGGAGAAGCACAGTTGGGAATCGAACGAACGGTGCTACAGTGCGAGATCGGCCAATGACTTTTGTCTCGCTTCGGATCGAACGTGCCGGGGTCCCAATCGGTTGCCTTTTGCCGATAAGGAATCGGCCGATTAGGAGGTTGGGTTAATTGGGCCTGTATGGGCTTGGAAAGAGATAAAAGGATAAGGGGGAGATCAGCCCATGAAGCGTAGAGTAACCAACCTAGCACGAATCGTGCTTGTAAATATTCGTTTTCTGTTTGAATTAGGGATAGAATTCTAGTCGGTTAAGAAGTCATCTGTACGGGGCTATAAATAGCTACCTTTGTAAATCTGTAATCATCAACAAATCAATACAATCACTACTTTTTCCTCGTACTTACTTTCAAGCAGGCGACTTCGCCAAATACTTTCTCTTTTCACGAGTTCGTGCGAGTTGGCAGGGCTGTATCAACTTGATCTCCGGCCAATCTTATAAGTTCCGCTTACCGAATACATTCTAAGCTTTAACTTCATGCGTATCACTGTTGTTTCGTTTAGATTTATTCACTCGTTATCGATATTTGCTAGAATCATAGGTTTTACCTGTCTTTCTAGTTTTATCACCAGTTATCCGGCTAGGAATCGGTAGTTTCGGCTTTCTTCACGTTCTGCTGTTAAATCCATCTATTTTACATATTGCCGATTAGATCTATTCCTAGTGTTGTTATCATAGCTTTGCGTTGATTACTCCAGTAGCTTTCTGTCTACAAAGCTACAGTGTTCGGCTGTCTCATAGCCGATTTCCTTATTACGGCAAATCGGCCGATTCGCTGATAAGCTCTCTCGAGATCGGAAATTTAGCCGATCGTGATTTCTGGACCTAACACGTATTATTCCTTGCCAATCAACAGGTCAGATTGGCTGGCACGCCGTGCGAACCGCACCAGGGCAATTACCCGAACAGGAGTTAAGCAGATTCTCCCGGGTCGTGTGTCGGACGCTGGGATTCGGTTGACCGATTTCTAGCGCCAACACACTTTTGGCACGCCCAGTGGGACCAGTACAACCGCCATCATGTCGAAAGCCGCTGAAGTCTCCGAAGATAACGTCATCGAGGTGACGGAAGCAGATCTAAAGGACGACCAGAAGGAAGAACTGGATAAGTATACGGTACAGTTCCGGAAAGCTTGCCTACAGTCTTTCAGTCGCTCCAGAAGCGGGGAGACCATCAAGAAGACTCCGTTCCCTGCTCCCCGCCAGATCACGATTTCTGAGGACTCGGCCAAAATGGCCGATATGATTCAACAGTCCATTTATCACGCCTTCATTGATCAGTCCCCGGTACTTTCAAATATGGTGCACAGCGCCGTTGTCAACTCCTTCGCTGGTGGGATACCTCAAGGGTACAGGGGACCGACATATACTCAGCCGATTCCACCGAACCAGAGTTATTTGAATTCGGTTTCACAGCCGATCCAATTCTCGGTCGGGAGTTCAGGTGTTTCCTCATCATCAGCTCCTATGGGGTATAATTCCATCCAACTGTCTTCTGCACCTTTCCCTCCGATTAGCCCAGCGCCTTGGGGGGCACCATCAGCCTCGGCCGGTCAGAATCAATCGGCCAGTCAAGGAAGCCCTCCATTCCAGGCATCTTTCCAGGCGGCCACTCGGCCAACCGTACCGCCATACCAGCCTGTCGCTCCGGAGGTCAACAAGACAGCAGAGCTCATGTTGTATGATGAAACGAGTGGCTCATACAAACAGCCGACCTTTAATACGCAGCCGGCTTTCAATCAGATACCACCTGCTTTCACTCAGCCTCAGATTATTCCGCCTCCGGTTTACCAGCACGTGCCAATACCTCAGCCAACAGTTCACCAGCAACAGCCAGATTGGTCTGCACGTATTACGGAGGTGATTCAAGAACAATTCGGCTTAAAGCCGAAAGTTCAAACTTACACCTACAGGACACCATACCCGCCTACATATGACCTATTGCCGTTTCCCCATCGGTATAAAGTTCCTGACTTCACCAAGTTTTTGGGGATGGATGACACTTCGACCATAGAGCACGTGAACAGATTCATCATCCAATGCGGAGAGGCAGCTACGCAGGATGCTCTACGGGTACGGTTGTTCTCATCATCTTTGTCTGGTTCGGCCTTTCAATGGTTCACGACATTGCCGCCAAACTCGATTATCACATGGGTCGATTTAGAAAGACAGTTCCACAAATACTTCTACGCCAGGGTGCATGAGATGAAGCTGTCCGATTTGACCAGCCTCAGGCAAAGAAGTGACGAGCCGATATCCTCATATGTACAGAGGTTTCGGGAAATCAGGAACAAGTGCTATTCCCTAGCTCTAAACGACGCGCAGTTGGCCGATATAGCCTTTCAAGGCCTTCTGCCTCATATCAAAGAAAAATACGCCTCACAGGAGTTCGAGAGTTTGAGCCAGATCGTCCACCGATTGTCTGGACAGGAGGTCCGTTCCTTCGATCCACGGAGGAATTTCCAGAAGAAAGTGGTGTTCCTGGAAGAGTTGGAGGACGAGGAAGACGTTGAAGTCGGACTTGCGGAGTGGATCAAGGGAAAGAAGCCGATATCATGCCCATTCGGCAAAAAGGAGCCAGAGGTGTTCGGTTTTGACACGACGAAGGCCGATAAAATCTTCGACCTTCTCCTCCAGGAAGGACAGATTAAACTCTCGCCATATCATACAATACCTTCTGCCGAACAACTAAAAAAGATGAAATATTGCAAGTGGCACAATGCCACATCCCATGATACTAATGAGTGCAAAATCTTCAGGCAGCAGATACAGTCAGCCATTGAGCAAGGCAGGCTTAAATTTGAGTTGCCGGCAAAATCGGCCAAACCAATGAAAATCGATCAGCACCCCTTTCCCACCAACATGGTTGATACGGGGAAGAATTCACTCCAAACAAAGGTGCTGACGTCCGAATCGGCTCAAAAGAGTGGTGCCGTTGACCCCAGAAATCAAGCTACGCCTGAAGATGTCAAGGGAAAGCGGCGTATGGAGGATGACGACGGCGAATCGGAAGAGCCACGCATCACCTCCCAGTTCCTGCTCCAGAAATACCAACGTCAGCATGAACGCTCAAGATCCCGGGAGGAAGCGATGCGACGGCACGAAGATCACTGGAGGTGCCCGTTCTTCATCCACTGTTGGGAAAACAACCTCAGGCTACCTTCGGCTGATAATTGCCCAGAATGGAACAGCCCATATCGTGGCAATCGGCCATTCAACAGGTCTCGCTCCAGAGACGGAAGGTAAGAACCGATCAGCAGGAATTGGCACAACCAAGATGATCAGCGCCCTCCCGTGCATGATCGGCTGGGGGGCAGAAGTGACCGATATGATCGGTCGGAAGATAGACGCCATGACAGGCAGGGGGGCAGGACTGATCGACATGACTGGTCAGAAAACAAAGCCAACGTTCACAGTCAGCTCGAAGAGATGGCTGATGCTCGGGTAACAGACGAAAACCCGTTAGGACGCGAACTGGAGTGGGAACGCGCTAGGTCGGGGGGCAAACCAATAAACCCCAGGTGGTGTCCTGATGGATTGACCAAATCTCAAAAACGAAGAATCCAACGTCTCCGCCAATGGGAACAGCAAGAAGAGGGACAACAGAGCACGACGGACAAGAAGGAAGGAAGGCCTCGGGTATGGCGCCCCAAAAGAAACGATAAAGGAGACGACGAATCGGCGGGTGACGAATCGGCAGCCGAGATCGGCATGGTTTTCATACTGCCGATGGAATTCATGACTCCCGCCGATCAACAGGATATATCGGCGATAGAAGAACAGACGACACAGTTGGCTTTGGAGCCAATGATGGCCACGTTCGAGAAGCCCGAAGATGACGAACGACAACACATGAAGGCGTTGTTCCTTAGAGGGCATGTTGACGGCCGCCCCCTCACTAGACTGATGGTAGACGGAGGAGCTGCGGTCAACATCATGCCATACGCCGTGCTCCGGAAGCTTGGAAAAAGCGATGACGACTTGACCAAGATGGACATGATGCTCAAGGACTTCGAGGGCAACGTGTCAAACGCTCGCGGCGCTCTCTGTGTCGACCTCACCATCGGCAGTAAGACCCTTCCTACCACCTTCTTTATTATTAATGGCAAGGGATCCTACAACATGCTACTCGGCCGGGACTAGATACACGCAAATTGCTGCATTCCGTCAATGATGCATCAATGTCTCGTACAATGGGTCGGCGACAACATCGAGGTAGTCAACGCCGATTCCGCGTACAGCATCGCGGCAGCCGACACGCAGCAGTGGAGCTGCGAAACCGTCAGGTGCATATCCGGCAGAGTATGGGAGACCGATTTCCTAAAGGTTACCGATTTTGGCCTACAGCCGATCTGAGCAGTCGGCTCCGAAGACTCAGAATAGATGGATCAGTTCGCCCGAGAAGATGGGAAGCTAGGGCACGGGTTCACGTCGGCCGATTCATTAGAGATGATAGACTTAGGCGATGGTACCAAACCAAGGCCGACTTATATTAGTGCAAATTTAGACCCAGAATACAAATGTAAATTGAAAAATTTGTTAAGAGAATTTAAGGATTGTTTTGCTTGGGAGTATCATGAGATGCCCGGTTTAGATCGGTCTATTGTTGAACATCGGCTACCCATAAAACCAGGGTATCGGCCGTACCAACAGCCTGCACGGCGCTGCAATCCAAAGATTCTACCAGACATAAAAGCCGAGATAACTCGGCTAATCGAAGCAAAATTTATTCGGCAATGCCGTTATGCCGAGTGGATCTCCAACATTGTACCAGTATACAAGAAGAATGGGAAGCTACGCGTTTGCGTCGATTTCAGGAATCTTAATCAAGCCACACCGATGGATGGTTACCCCATGCCAACGGCCGATGTACTGATCGACGCTGCCGCGGGACACAAGATTATTAGCTTCATGGACGGAAACACTGGGTACAATCAAATACTTATGGCCGAAGAGGACATACCTAAAACGGCCTTCAGATGTCCAGGCCACCTTGGCTTATTCGAGTGGGTGGTGATGACTTTTGGCTTGAAGAACGCTGGCGCTACGTATCAGAGAGCCATGAATTACATATTTCACAAACTCATTGGCATTCTGGTAGAGATCTAAATCGATGACGTCGTTGTCAAGTCCAAAAGTCATGAAGAGCATCTGGCCGATTTGCGAAGAGTGCTAAAGTGCAACAGAAACACGGGCTTAAGATGAACCCCAATAAATGTGCTTTCGGCGTATCCGCCGGACAGTTCTTAGGATTCATGGTGCACGAACGAGGGATTGAAGTCAATCGAAAGACCATAGCGGCCATCAACAAAGTCGTGGCCCCGCAGAACAAAACCGAATTGCAGTCTTTAATCGGCAAAGTGAATTTCATCAGAAGATTCATATCTAATCTATCTGGGTGGATTCAGGCGTTCATACCACTGTTAAAGTTAAAGCCTGACCAGGAATTTATATGGGGGAAGGAGCAGCGTAAAGCATTGGAAGATATCAAGCAATACTTGGTCTCACCACCGGTATTGGTTCCTCCTCAGACTGGTAAGCCGTTCAAGCTATACTTATCAGCCGATGAAAAAGCTATTGGGTCGGCTCTAGTCCAGGAGTTCAAAGGCAAGGAACGGGTAATTTATTATGTCAGTAGAAGACTTCTGGACGCTGAAACAAGATATCCTCCAGTGGAGCAGTTGTGCCTATGTCTTTACTTCTCATGCACTAAACTCAAGCACTATTTACTGTCGGCAGAATGCGTGGTCGTATGCAAAGATGATGTAGTAAAATACATGCTATCACTGCCGATCTTGAAAGGATGAATCGACAAATGGATCTTAACGTTGTCAGAGTTTGACCTACGGCATGAATCGGCAAAAGCCGTCAAGGGTCAGGTCATGGCCGATTTCGTCGCCCAACACTGCGGACCGGAGATTGCCCTCGTAGAGCCGGCACCTTGGACTTTATATTTTGATGGGTCGTCATGTGGGGTCGGATCAGGAATCGGCATCGTTCTCATATCGCCTCGGGGGGCAAGCTATGATTTTTCTCTGCCGATAGAAGCTACCGCTACTAACAATCAAGCAGAATACCGAGCTGTATTGAAGGGCCTACAACTATTAAGAGAAATCAAGGCCGAGTCTGTTGAAGTCTACGGGGATTCCATGCTTATTGTGGATCAACTGACCGGAAGATCCGAATGCAAGGACGACGTATTAAGAATTTATTACGAAGATTGCTTACAGCTCTTAAAAGAATTTAGATCGGCAGTAATCGAGCACATCCCAAGGGACCACAACGAGGGTGCCAACAAGCTCGCCCAGCACGCATCTGGATATCGGCCAATTCTAGGCGCTATGGCTCTAGAACTCGCGGCCGATGACTGACGAAAAGAAATTGCCGACTACCTGAAAGATTCGTCTAAAAAGGTGGAACGACGAGTACATTTTCATGCTACTAAATACGTACTGCTCGAAGATGACCTGTTCTATCAAACGATCGACGGTGTTCTACTCAAATGCCTTGGAACAGAGGAGGCCAAGACTCTAATGGGAGAAATCCATGAAGGGGTATGTGGAGCACACCAATCGGCCCATAAGATGAAGTGGATGATCAGGAATAATGGGTACTACTGGCCAACTATCCTCGAAGACTGTTTCAAATATTATAAGGGGTGCCAGGATTGTCAAAAGTTCGGGAATGTCCAGCGTGCGCCCGCACCGGCCATGAATCCCATTATCAAGCCATGGCCGTTCAGGGGATGGGGAATAGACCTTATCGGCCAAATTTACCCACCATCAAGCAAAGGGCACAAATTCATTCTGGTGGCTACTGATTACTTTACCAAATGGGTAGAGGCAATTCCGTTAAGAGCCGTGACATCGGCTATCATGGCCGACTTCGTAAGGGATCATATCGTCTACCGATTCGGCATCCCTCAGACTATAACAACCGATCAGGGAACAATGTTCACATCGGGGGAATTTGTGGAATTTACAACCGATATGGGAATCAAATTGTTAAATTCTTCTTCGTATTACGCCCAAGCCAATGGTCAGGCAGAATCCTCCAACAAAGGGATAATCAAGTTGATCAAAAGGAAAATCGAGGAACAGCCAAAGAAGTGGCATCTATGTTTGACTGAGGCCCTATGGGCGTACAGGATGGCTTGTCATGGGGCTACCAAGTTATCTCCCTATCAGTTGGTGTACGGTCACGATGCAGTACTACCATGGGAATCGAGGGCGGGATCGAGGCGTATTTCGCTCCAGGACCAGTTAACGGCCGATGACTACTCGTCACTTATGAAAAGGGAACTTGATGATTTGGCTGGCCAACGATTGAGAGCTTTGATAAGCATTGAAGAAAACAAAAAGAAAGTAGCCAGGTGGTACGATAAGAAGGTCAAAGTCAAACAATTCTCCCCTAGGGACTTAGTATGGAAGTTAGTATTGCCGATTGGGTCGAAAGATCCTAAATTCGGAAAATGGTCCCCTACATGGGAAGGGCCGTATAAAATCGGCAGATGTGCTCCAGGGAATGCTTACATTTTGGAAACAATAGAGGGAGAAGAATTTACTAGAGCTCTGAACGGAAGGTACATAAAAAGATACTACCCCAGTATATGGGTCGGAGCATAAGGGATTAACCGTAATACGATCACACACAGCCGATACAAAACGGTTCAAACACATAGTTGTCCAAATCGGCCGATGTATTCATTCGATACGGGCAATGGGTTACACGGCTGACAAAACACAAGTCGCCCTTAGAACAAAAAATACAAATAACTAATTAGTCTTCTTCTTGCGCTCCATCTCAGTCCGATCCAACTCGTTCATGAGACGGAGGTATTCTTCTTCTATTTCTTTCATTGAAGCCTCCGCTTCAACTTGACGAGGGAGAGGATGGCTCCGATCCATGGCCGGGCGCGAAGTTCCTGCCGCCGCGTCTTCAAGAACGACTCGCGGAGGAAGCGGATGGCTCCTGTCGGTTGGAGATCGCCGGCTACCATTGCTCTCCACAAAGTCCAAGACCACACGAGCCTCCGCGGTGACGTGGTCTCGAAGTTCGTCACGGTGAGCCCTGAGCAGCTCCTTATCCTCTGACGACAATGGGTCCTCAGAGTGTATGAGCTCAATGGCGCGTACGAGCTCAGGGCTAAGACGTTGAGGCTGAAACGAAGAAAGATTAAAAAGGGGCATCCTCTTCCTAAGATCTAAAAGGAGAAAGGGGAGTCGAGGCCAAGGTTTCACCTGGTTGACAGAGGAGGAGGAGGCTGACGAAGACATGACGGAAAGACGCGCCGGCGAGAGGAGTAAGAGAATAAAACCGAAAGCTAAACTGGTACTCTTGGAAGGAAGTGCCTAGGCCGGTACTTATAAGAAAAAGAGGCGTGGATACGTCCCATCGGAAATAAGAAAGGCAATAAATAGAAAGGGCGCCGCGAAGGACGGTCAAAGCAGTTAGTAAATGTTCGTACAAAATAGTCAGTGTTTTACAGATTACCCAGAAGGGTATCGATAGCCGCGATCGCCCGACGCCGGATCTGATCGGCAGAGTCCAGGACCCGTTGGTCTTCATCCGCCGATCCGGGGACTTCTGACGCGCTGCGGTGGAGTTTTAGGGCCTCATGGGCCAAGTGCTGCCTCTCCCGTTTCAAATCGGCAATGACAGAGGGGAGTTCTTGGAGCCTTTTCTCTTTGGCAATGATTGCCTTGGTCACTTGCTCCATCTCCTTGGCGAGCTCTGCCCTCCGACGTTTGAGGCGGTCTATCTCACCGATGATCCCCGGGCGGGAGTCCTCCAGAAAATGGATACGCCGGTGCGCCTCTTGAGCTTGACACTTGAACGCGTCCTCCTCTTCACAAGTCTTGGCCAGCTTGGCGCGATCGGCCATGTGACGAAGGGCTTTGAAGACCGAGATCCTCATAGACTCAATGAATGCCGCCGGCGCCAAGGCTTCCTCTGCCTCTTCTGGTACTCCTCCGCTGACGTCACCAAAGAGCTGCCGAATCGGTGAAGCATCTTCTACTAGTCGGCCGATGTCCCCTTGAAGGAGGGTTCGGATACTAGCAAGTTTGACTCGGACATCGTCAGGGATGGAACTCAAGGCGACTTGGCGGGAAGCGACTTCTTCATCATCGGAGAGGGCAACCGCAAAAGAGAAGAGGCTGTTGTCGGGGGTGTCTTGTTCCTGGAGATAATAAAGAGGAAGAAATAAATTGGCTGAAGGTAGAAGCAAATTGGCTAAATAAAGCCGGAATATAACTTACCACTTTGAAGCGAATTTCTTCATGTTGCATTTGGGAAGCCGTCATGCCTTGCTCAGGGGCTTATGCCATGGGTTCGTCAGAAGAGGAAGACTCCACAATGATCGGTGCGGTGCTTGGACCAGCTCCCTGAGAAAAGACCGATGGTTGAGGAGCGCTTGGTGTGCCGATGACCTGTGTCAGAGAATTGAATAAGTACATTATGCAAATACCAGGGAAAATCGGTGAAATAGTTCTATACCTCAACGGATGGAAGCGGGGGCGCGTCGATGGCCGATTGGGCTGCTGCCAATTGTCGGGTGTCCATGGGAGTGCTCTGTGCAGTCTAAGATAAGAAGGGTTAATATCAGAACAACAATCGGGAGGAATGAAACTTGGGTTTACCTGAATGGCCTCTAACAACAATGACGCGGCCGCTGCCCCAGCTTGTGCGACGACTTGGGTATCGGCACCTTTGATGGCCTGAGAGGGTGGTGCGGCCGGAGTCTCTGCCGATATGAGCATAGGAGGATCCGCTGATTCTATACGGGCTCGGACTCGACGACTGGTCTTCTTGGCGATCCTCTTCTGAACTTGTTTCGATCGGCCAGCAATCACGTCCACGGACGGAGCGTCATAGCCGATGAGAGGATAGGAGGTGTATGGATGATGACCCTCTAGTAGCCGACCACTCCGGCTGTGTGTTGGAGGTGTACGATTTTCGGCCTGAAAAAATAATAAAACCATTAGTATTCAATCATGTTAAGAAGAGTAAAAATCGGCTAAGGAAAATACCTCGACGTTCGGGTCGATGTTGGCTGGATCCAGGAGGTTGCAGTATGCCGATGCCGAATTGCAGAAGAGAAATTGCTTCCAATCGGCCCACCAGAGTTTGAACGGCTGGACAGCAAAGGGAGCTACTATCCAGTTGTTCAGGTCAATGGTGTTAGAGTCCGGAATCCGGTCTCGTACCCGACTGTAGTCCAGGCCGAATGTGAGCTCATCTCTGAACTTGATTCGGCCAGCAAAATACATTTGAATCGGCAGCTGACCCATGCCGAACTGACATGCTGCAACAGAAGGGTTGTAGAACTCATACGTGGGGGCATCTTTCCCCGAAAAGAAGTTGGCTGGTAAGATTCCTGGCTTGATTAACTCATCGTTGAGCTCTTCGTCAAATCGTCCAGTGGTCGAATCGAAGCAGGTTGGGAGTTCAAAGATTGAGTCATCCCGCCGATAAGGAAACCAAACGGTCGCATCTTCATTAAAGCCGTTATAAAAGCATCGGAAGTACTCGGCTACTTTTGTAGCAGAATACGTGCAACCTGGAAAGGCTGATGCCGCTTCACCAAAGGACATGCATCGGCGACGTTCGGTAGGGTCTTCTGCCGATTCGATGTTGGGGAACATCATACGGTCCACCCTCTGCTGAGTGATCTCGCTCATGTAAAGGTTCAGCCACAGGTTGATGAACCACCAGGGTCCGCCTGGATTTCCGATCGGCTCTCCCTTGGATAGTCTGATGCCGATTTGATGGAGCATGTGGTACGCCGCCCCTAGCAAATGTTTCCCAAGGGGGACACGGTTTCCTCTGGACAGTGCTTCGGCTAAAGCCTGGGTGTTGGTTGATGGGCCGGCGGCTCTTCCACAAAAGAAGTGTTTTTCTAACCACATCATTAAGAAGGCCGTATGCTCCCTATTCTCAACAGACCCGGTTCTTTTATTACTTCTGATGAATCCCTTCCACCCGCCGATTCCCCTTGTGTCCAGCCGATGTGACGTTGCGGCTAAAAGGTGGAAAGGTGTGTCCGGGGAAGAAATGTCAAGACCGGTCAACAGAACCACATCGGCCAGTGTTGGGGTCATAGGTCCGTGCCCAAATAAGAAAGCATTGAGTGCATCAGACCAAAAGTAAGAAGCCGCTATTACCAACGGCTCATTTTTCTCCATCTGGGATAAAGACAGGTTGATACACTGGCCGATTTTGAGCTCGTCCCATGAGACGCTCTTCGACGCGGCTACCCGTTGGTACCACTCCCTCCAACCTGGGGTTTCATTCGGCCAGGACCTGAAAGTGCCCAACCAGTGATCTAGGTCCATGTCGGACTGTTTGAAGGGTATCCTGTGGGTTTCTAAGTTGATAAGCTCTATTGGATCTGGGTTCCCCATAGGTCTGAGACAAATAAGGCCGGGATTTCCCGTGAGATGGATGGTAATGCGATGCCTAACTGCCTAAAAAAGGAAAGGGGGATGTAAAAAAGTGAGAAACAGATCTAAAGTAAATGCATTGCCGATAGAAGAAGGATTCGGTATTAACCTCTAGGATGAAGTTCCGTGTGGTTGGCGTGGTCACCGGTGCAGATGCGGACGATGAGGCCGCGATGGGGATCGCCATTGGGATCTCCGATGAAGCTCCTTCTTCTGTTGATGGAGCAACTGCCGTCGCCACTACCGCCGGAGGTGCTACTTCCGGGACGTCGCGCGCTGGAGAGCTGCCGGAAGGAGCCGCCATTGGAGGAGAAGGGGAAAAAGTAGCAGGAGGATGGCGCTAGAAAGCTTCGGCGGCAAGGGAAAGGTGCTAAGGAAAGAAGAGGGGGCGCGCGCTGAGAAAGAGAGACGTGAGCTTGAAGATGAAGTGCGGGGTGAACCGCTATTTAAAGGATGCCTGAAGGAGGGTAAAAATGGAATTTTTACTGCGCCGGCGTTTCGAGTTTTTCGGGAGTAGTGGTTGTCGTGGGCGCCCGTTTCGAAAAGATTGCAATCATCAGCTGGAAGATCGCGAAACGGAAGGATATTTTCATCGCGGCCGTTTCGGAGGGGAGGTTATAAAGAATTTCGAAGTAAAGGACTATATTTTACTCCGAAACTGGGGGGCATGTGTTGACGCCAGATTTCGTCACTAGTAAAATCGGCGCCAAGAAGAGAGGGAATCGGAGAAGCACAGTTGGGAATCGGACGAACGGTGCTACAGTGCGAGATCGGCCAATGACTTCTGTCTCGCTTCGGATCGAACGTGCCGGGGTCCCAATCGGTTGCCTTTTGCCGATAAGGAATCGGCCGATTAGGAGGTTGGGTTAATTGGGCCTGTATGGGCTTGGAAAGAGATAAAAGGATAAGGGGGAGATCAGCCCATGAAGCGTAGAGTAACCAACCTAGCACGAATCGTGCTTGTAAATATTCGTTTTCTGTTTGAATTAGGGATAGAATTCTAGTCGGTTAAGAAGTCATCTGTACGGGGCTATAAATAGCTACCTTTGTAAATCTGTAATCATCAACAAATCAATACAATCACTACTTTTTCCTCGTACTTACTTTCAAGCAGGCGACTTCGCCAAATACTTTCTCTTTTCACGAGTTCGTGCGAGTTGGCAGGGCTGTATCAACTTGATCCCCGGCCAATCTTGTAAGTTCCGCTTACCGAATACATTCTAAGCTTTAACTTCGGGCGTATCGCTGTTGTTTCGTTTAGATTTATTCACTAGTTATCGATATTTGCTAGAATCATAGGTTTTACCTGTCTTTCTAGTTTTATCACCAGTTATCCGGCTAGGAATCGGTAGTTTCGGCTTTCTTCACGTTCTGCTGTTAAATCCATCTATTTTACATATTGCCGATTAGATCTATTCCTAGTGTTGTTATCATAGCTTTGCGTTGATTACTCCAGTAGCTTTCTGTCTACAAAGCTACAGTGTTCGGCTGTCTCATAGCCGATTTCCTTATTACGTCAAATCAGCCGATTCGCTGATAAGCTCTCTCGAGATCGGAAATTTAGCCGATCGTGATTTCTGGACCTGACACGTATTATTCCTTGCCAATCAACAGGTCAGATTGGCTGGCACACCGCGCGAACCGCACCAGGGCAATCACCCGAACAGGAGTTAAGCAGATTCTCCCGGGTCGTGTGTCGGACGCTGGGATTCGGTTGACCGATTTCTAGCGCCAGCAGGTTGTTCCTTCAATATTCCCATCATCCGCTTGACAATTAGGATAGATGTCAGCTGCCGATGTCTCACTGTAAGCTCATGGTCAGCACAATTGTGTGGACTGACAACTTTTGTGATCTTCCACTTCTCGGTGATATTTTGCTTCCTTGCACAAACCCTCCATGGGCACCGTTCCTTGTCACACACAACTGTGTAACGGCACTGCACATATGAATGCAAGAACTTGTAAGGTCTCTTCTGTATCACCGCAAACGCCTGCAACCACCTCTTCAATGCGGGAAGGTCCTTGAATACCCTACCCTCCTCAATCACCATACTAGAGCCGGCCTTAGGAGCTTCTAGGAGCTCATCATCACATCCTTCTGCAAACGTCTGATCGGAATGGGTAAAATCGCTGAACTCGTGAACTCTCGGATCAAGGCATCCGGGAAGATACGCTTGAACATCTCAACATCACTCTCTGTCATCTCTCCAACAGGGCGATCATCATCAGAATCAAGATCCACTCCCATCTCATATACATCTTCATCATTTATAATTTCAACACTATTGGAGCCACGCAATCCATCTCCACATTGCACTTGCGCAGCAACTGGAGGCACATCCACATTTCCAGGAATGTCTCCTGCAACATAAGTAGCAATATGAGTAAAGAACAAATTGATGGAACGAAGGAGGTTAGCTCCCAATAAGAGAAACTGATAAGACACTTACTCGGATGATTATGTGTCAAAAGGATCTCATGAGGAGAATCTGCCACATCATTAACAGTCTGACAAACATCTCCAACTACTTCATTGGGGGCAAATTCAGCATCGGGAACCGTAGGTGCAACCTCCACGTCCATAACAGGTTCCGGGATGGGAGGGACAAAGTGTGCCCGTTGACCCATTGGTCGGGAAAACCGACGAGGAATTGGATCAACTAACACCCGACAAACAACCACTTCCATACTTGGGGAATGGCCATTCATAATCATTCTCACATATTTCTCCCATTGGTCTGCACACCGAATTGGGACCATCTTCCTTTGAATGTTGAGAGGGGAACCTAGGTGAAGTACGCCCTCGACTGCGATGTCATCATCTCCATGACAATGTAGCTCCTCCGGAGCTCTTGCAACCAACTCACTAAACGAGGGCTTCTCATCGAATATCACAACCTCGCATTGCATGGCAACAAACTTAAACACATCCATAGTCATCCCTTTCCACGGTGCCTCCATGATATATGCTCACTACGTTGTCCATCTAGTACATAAACATAATGACGCACAATTCATTTAGTCCATAATAAATGAAGGATTCTAAGTACAAGGTCTCTAGTATGAAATGAGATACTATCAATTCATTACTAACTACTAAATACTACTAACTAACTATGTCACCTAATATGTACCTAAGTATATAACTACTTAACTAAATATCGTAATAACTATATTACTATGCAACTAACTATATATCTAACTACGTAAACAAAATTACATACAAAGAAAATTCTATCTAACTATCTATTTCTCTATCTAACAATTCTATCTTCTTATCTATTTATCTATCTATAAGCACATCCACCTAGTTAAATAGTGTCATGAGTATTTTGTATTCCTTCTATCGTTGCAATTCATACACAAAACCTACCAAATTAAATTAGTTTTCATATCTAACAATTTTATCTAACTATCATTTTATCTATCTAACTATTTTATCTAACAATTCTACCTACCTATCTAAATTCTTCCTAACTATTCTATCTTTTTATCTATTTATCTATCTAACTAATCAATCTATCTAACTATTCTACTAACTACCTAACTATTCTACTAACTAACTATTCTTACCTAAATCACTGTAGGAGACAACGCACACTGGCGGCCAGGGGTGGGGCGGGCGGCCACCGACGAGCACCCAAGGGTGGGAGCGGGTGGACACCGGTGGGAGAGGGCACCCAGGGGTGGGCGCGGGCGGCGGTGGCGGCGGCGCGCGTGGAGGGCGGCGGCGGCGCTGGAGATAGCAAGAATAGTTGGAATGAAGAAGCAAGAAAGGAAAGGAACGCCGTTCCTATGGTAGCAGGCTTGGCGCCAGCCTAGATCTTGGCGCCGAGCTAGCGCCAAGCCTTGGTGCCATAGATCTTGGGGCTAAGGCTTTGCCGCTCGCCACGTAAGCCGTCAGCAGCTCACCACGTAAGATCTAGGGGCTGGATCTTGGCGCTATGGAGGCTGGCGCCAAGACGTGTTAGCTTGCCGCCAGCCACCCTGGCGCCAAGCTGTGGGTCCATTTTTTGAATTAGTTCCGCCAGGGGTGATTTGTGAAATTTTTTTGTGAAAATGGCTAAAATAAAAAAAGTCGGCTTTAGCCCCCTTTTTAGCCAAATTTTAACCCCTTGCTTCCAAACAGGAGGGCTAAAATAGGGGTACTAAACTTTAGCCCCCCTAAATCCTTTAGCCCCTCCAAGGGGTGCTAAAATGGGCTAAAGGGGCTAAAATGTGGTCCCAGTTCCAATTATTCCCCAGATGCCCCCTCCCCGCACTCCCTCTCCTCTCCTCCCGCCGCGCCCGCCTCCGCCTCTGTCGCCGCTGCACCCGCCTCCACCGAGGAGCGCCGCCCAGTCTTCCAGTGGCTGTGGATGGATGAGGACGAGATCGTCATCCTTCACGCCTTCGCCAAGTTCACCGCATAGCGGGGCACCTCCTTCGCCCGGCTCCGCCCCCTCCGCTCGGCCCTGCCCCCTCCGCCGGCCCCGCACATGCACAGGAGGCTAGGGCGACGGGCGCAGGCGAGCGGGCCAGCAGAGGCGCGAAGAACGGCGGCAGTTCGGCTCAAGCGGAGGCACAGTCGCGGTGGCGCAGGTGCGGCGCGAGGGAGGAAATGGAGATCCAATTGCTGGTGCTAGCTTTGCTTCTTGTTCTAGCAAGAGAAGTAAGAACAGAAAGAGGAACCAGGGTACGGCTTGAGGGAGGAAATGGAGAGATGGGACAACCGCAGGGGTAAATAAGTCTTTTGTCAATGCAAGTGCTAAAATTTAGCCCCTCACCCAAAAACCCTAAAGGGTTAAAGTTTAGCGCTCCATTTGAGGGGGCTAAACCCCTTCCTCCCAAACAAAGCCTTACACACAGAACGAAAAAGATGAGCAAAATAGATCATATCCACACACATACCCTTTACAAATTGCTAGCCTGCTCAACAAAAACAAAAAGGAAATGAGAACAAGACAAAATTGACATCAAGGCTCACCAAAAGGCAAAGCCATGAAAACGGCATCATTCATTGTTGGTTCTCGAGGACCAATGCTCCTCTACGAGAATGAGGGGATGTTTGGATCTTTAGGATCTCCTAAAATTCATGTCACATCGAATATTCGGAGGCTAATTAGGAGGACTAAATATGAGCTAATTATAAAACTAATTACACAGATGGAGGCTAATTCACGAGATGAATCTATTAAGCCTAATTAATCCATCATTAGCACATGTTTACTGTAGCATCACATGTTTACTGTAGCATCACATTGTCAAATCATAAACTAATTAGGCTCAATAGATTCGTCTCGCAAATTGGTCTCCATCTGTGCAATTGGTTTTGTAATTAGTTTATATTTAATACTCCTAATTAGTATCTAAACATTCGATGTGAATGAAATTTTAGGAGGGACTAAAGAAACAAACACCCCCGCGACTGCTGAATTGCAGACTTGCAGTACAAGCGCCGCCGGATTGCAGGCCGCAGGCAGCGTCGCGGGATTCCGATGCCGTGGACCGCGGATGGGATTCGGAGGCCACGAGCTGTGGGGACTGGGGAGGCGAGATCGACGAACGGGAAGCGCAACCGCGCGCGCCGTGTAGAGCATCGTGCTGAGGGAGGAGGCAGACTGGCGGCTGAGTGACGGAGGAGAGGGGTGTGGGAGAGAAATGTGCTAGGGTTACAGGTTATTGTGGGCTTGGGCCAATATTACGTGCTGGGCTTCTTTTACCAATTTCCTAATGCACATGCACGTTAATTCGGTGTCCCCGACGGGGAACGGGTACGGGGAGCCAGCGAACATTCCCTTCCCCGCTCCACCCGATGCTGATGAGTTTTTGACCGTCAGCCCCCCCCCCCCTCCCTTCCCCCCCAAAAAAAAGTTCTCTTAAATTACTCCTAATACCTTAATTAGGGAGAAAAAAAAAAAAAAACTCTCTCCAATAGCTCCCCCAAACCTACCCAAAATATTGGATGAGCTGAATCGAGACACCGTCGCCCTGCATATTTGCGCGACTATGACCGTACCCCAATCGCCCCCCCCCCCCTCCTTTCCCATGAGTTTTTTTTATTTTGCCCGCGTGATCCACTTCTTAGGAGCCTAGGAGGTGGAAGCTGAGCGGTGGGAGGAGGTCTTTGCCGGCGGAGTGGAGTCGAGCAGCGCCGCCGCGGACCCTGCCAGCTCCTCCATCGTCGCAGCGTGGGACACCGCGGGGCTGGGAGATCAGCGTGTCTGTGCCGGAATCAGGGGCGGCGATGGAGGGGGTGGCGCCGGCGTGGCAAGGAGGCACTTGTCGGCGGCGAGCTAGGTGAGCGAGGCGGCGAAGGGTGCCGGGAGCGCTGTCATGGACCCCGCCAACTCCTCATATTCACGGGCGAGCGAGTAGTTTATCCATTCGTGAATCCTGACACCTCCTCGCGCGCCATGGCCCGCGCCACCACCAACGCCCACCTCCACCTCCTCCTCTGCCTTGCCCTCGCCGCGACCACCGCATGGACGCACAGCAGGGGTGGGGACCCAGAGCCCGACGCAGGCGCCACCGACGCCCCGAAGCCCAACCTACGTGCGCGGGGGCTGGTGGCAGCGAAGATGTGGTGCCTGGCAGCGGTGTTCGCGAGGACGCTACTCGGCCAGATGTCCCCCTACTTCTTGCGTTGGGACGAGGCGTTCGTCGTGCAGGGCACGCAGTTCGCCGACGGGGTCTTCCTCGGCGCGGTGCTCATGCACTTACTGAGCGACTCCAACGAATTGAGTACAAGATAATGCTATTGCTCTGCTAACCTTGCGCAGAAATGTTTAAAATTGTGAAGGAATCGGCATGCTTACCTCATTCTTTTCATAAACCATGATATGCAAATACGGTGCTTCATGCTGTGAGATTAAAGAAAAAAATACTCTCTATTGTTTATGTGAGATTAAAGAAGAAAAATACTGTCATCGTCTTGATTTCTCTATTTGTAGAATGAAATTACGCAGTTTGCCCATAGTGACTTCAAAAAAACAGTTACACCTCATTCACTGTGTCCCAGTGGTCACCTGGAAATTGTTTTGGCTTATGGCTACCCTACTGGCATTTTCTTACTTTGCAAGGACTTAATGATTTCATATGCTAAGCCCATAGTCATAGTCACAATACAAAAGAGATAAGGTGACTAGGCAAAAGATATGAAGGAAAGGTTTAAATAATTCAGGTGGGTCCAGAGTCACAATTTCTTACTTTGCACGAGCATGTTGTGAGTTGTGATCGGGCTGATGTCACTGTATGCAAGGTGTGGGGAGCTGGAGACTGGTTGTGATCGGGCTGATGTCACTGTATGCAAGGTGTGGGGAGCTGGAGACTGGATAGGTCTACTCCTGATGACGTGGCCTGTCTTCAAATATTGGGGAAGCTAGTTTTTAAAGATTTACTGTGGGATGATAGTATTTTGGGGAAATAAAATTTAGAAGAGCTTTCAATATATAATATAATTCTAGGGGAGAAATTTTTGGAAGATTACTGTTGCTCTAATGGATGAATTCCATCCTGCTCCGTGACCAAGCGCTCCACCCTGCCGGTCACAAATTGGCCGCGCTCCCTTTGCTTCCCGCGTGGTAGGGGAGTCGTCCTTGCCTCCCCACGAAAACTAACGTATATAGGAACAGCCTCGAGCGCCGCGGCGGCAAACCTCGCCCACTCCGCGTTCCCTATTCCTCTTCTGCTCTTCGTGCTGCGCCCCCCATTCGCTCACCTCCTCAGCCCCTTCGCCTACGGCCAGAGAAGTGCGCCGCGGCAGCACTTAGTGCAGGTGCAGAAGAACGCCTTTGCCTAGCCAAGCCGGTGCCATTATCTTCTTCGTCATCTTCTCCGTTGCCTAAGGCCGAAGCAAAGCATCGCCGAATCAGGTGCTGCATCGTTGCATCCGCCGGCGTGCCCGGTGCCCAACGCCATTGCCTCCACCAGGTACGGGTTCTTGGCCGCTCAGGGACACTCCTGTCCTTTGATTGATGCTTCACCTCTTTGCTCCGGAGATGCGGTGCCTGGACGGATCCATGAGACTTACGATGCTAATACAAGATCGCCGACACGACCCCAACTTAACCCCTGTGATGCAGGTAAAATATTCTGCATCGATCTACTACCTATTCTCGTGTTTGCTCATATTTTACTCATGGCCTTCGTTTGACTGCTATATGGTGGCGTCATGCCTCCGGAGTTGAGATTAACTCTTTGCGGTGATGCATCTGTACTTCAGAATAATTTCTTTTTCCCTTATATAGAACTACATGTTAATTACTTTAACGGATTTTGTAAACACGAAGTATTATTTTGGGACTTGCTTTAGCTGTTCTGAGCAACCATATAAAATTCTTCCTATCTCTGCCTTAGCAATAGCAGTAGTGATAATGATGTTGATATGGTCGATGACATGCACATTAAAGTTAAATTTCTTCATGGTCACTGCTGATCAATATGCTAATGATGTTGGTGATATGGTCCTAAAAATTGTAGAGGTATACTGAGTTCTCATATCATGTCATTAGGCTGCATGTTCTTTCTTACCACTATGCTTGCCAAATGTCATCATATATTTTATCAGCATAGTCTTGCCTAGCTGTGCTATCTATCACAGAGTGATGTATGGAAGCTATTGAAACAATGACCTGAAGCTCACTGTATTTCATCAATATTTGAGTCGCCAGTTCAGAAAGCTATATCCTAATTTCAATGGATTGCTAGAAATTTGAGATTCAAAATGATTAATGATGATGAAACACTCAATTTTGATGCAATTCCAAGTCCAAAAACAATGCAGTCCTGCTGTGCCTCAAGAGCTAGCTTATTGTTTGCATAGCCCATTACCACACTGAGAATGCAATGTGCCAGTCCAACTATGTTATATATTCCTTCCCAGTAACAATGACATCTTGTGTCAATAATAGTTTGTTAAGCGCAACCAAGATCTAATAATATACGAATTTTGTGCCGATTGCCCAATTGGTAATTGAAATCAGGGTATCAGTATGCCTACCTACCTGGTGCAGATTAGCAATTACAAGTAGTTAGCGGATCTTATTTTATTCACACTTACTATGTCATTACACAGACGTTTTCAGAACTCCTATTTCAAACTTACCTTCTTTTTACATTGTTCTCCTTTTGTGCAGTACCATGTTTTGTCCATGCCCAATAGAAGATTATTAGCCTAAAACATTGGATTCGGCAGGTTCTTATATATGGCAACATCTTCCGAAGGTATTTTTTGTACTCTTTATTGCTAGCTAAAGCTCTTTTCCCCATTGCGCCCTTCGATCTTGATAGCCATTTATGTTATTGGACGTAATGATCCAGTGCTGCCTCTTATGTTCTTAAATAGCAGCGATACAAAAGAGTGAAATTAAATTATCTTTCCTGCATACAGGTCTGCTTCAAAGATTTATGTCTTCCATTTTTCAGTTCTGCAACATCAATTAATCTGTGCCTCTCATTTGATCCTATAAGATGTTTCTTTCTTTGCCAAAACTAAAGTGATTCAATCAGAGGCAGATTTTAGCTAACTATATGGCCCAATATTCTTGATGCTTCATCCAAGTATAACCGAAAACGAATGATTGCTCAGTAAATATGCATTTTATTACTGCCTGAATGTTTTCCCTATTATATTTTCCAGCAGTCCTTTTTAGGAGTTAACATGTCGAGTCATCCATAGCTGAAAGTTGAAGGAACATGATACTCTATATCTGCGTGAAATTGCTGTTGAACCATTTACCCCACAGCTCCGCACACCTGGTAATGGATGCTGTCAGCTATTGGCATGAGAATGGATCTTCTCATGGAGCCCTAAAGGTAATCACCTGTCTATATGCTTTGAAACTTCACAACTCCTGATTTCAAAGTCTGACATCATACTGTCTGTCTTTGGTTTGTCACGGCTGAATTGAACTCCTTTTTTGCAGCTACCTTTATGCGTGGAGGGGAGCTCTTTGACAAAATAGTTTGTCCCCTGTTTAGACTAAGCGTGCTATATGATTTATGGAGGAATTCCTCATTTTCGCAAAATCTTCCAGATGACATTCAGGGGCTGCTACGCTGTAACTTAGTACCATGAGATCTGTTTTTTTTTTCCATTAGAGACTTTTGCAGCGTATGCCGAAACAATTTTTTTTATTGTAATTGTTGGGTGGCAAAACCGTTATGTACCTATGACATGATTGTTGTTGTAATCCATGTAACATTTCCAATTATTCTCAATTCATTTCCTGGGACCATACAAAATGATGTAACTTTTTTAGATGACCTAGCTGTTGCGCTACTCTTAGAAAAGTTAATTCTTATTGTGTAAAAATGCTGCTGGTTCTTATTTTTCTTATGTCAACCGCTGCATTTGAGTTAAGTCTTTTAAAAAAAATAACTTGGGGATCCGCTGCATGTAACTTCATCTCTCTTTTGTTCCATTAATGTCTTCAAGAATTTGATGGCAAGACCTCTTTTGTTCCATTAATGTCTTCAAGAATTTGATGGCAAGACATGAAATATAAGATCGTGCATGGGCGCGGCAGAGCGCGCCAATCTTCCTAGTTTCTATCATCGTCATGCATATGCATTCTTTGTTGAGAGAATTCCTTCAATGCAGTCTCTCACAATGCCATTGAAATTGCATTCTTTGTTGAGAGAATTCCCTTAATGCATTCTCTCACAGTACTATTGAAATTCTCTCACAATACCATTGAAATTCTTTAGTTCCTTTATTGCCACTACGTCAATTTTCTTTCCCTTCACTGCCAGTCCTGTCAATGACCGTTAAGTTGTTGACAGTCATTTCTCACTGTTTTCACTCCCTCAATTGTCCCTCGTCCAATGACAGGAAGGTCCCACATGTGGCCAGCCTTATCTCCGGCTCCCCTTTCCCTTCCCACTGGTGGCCTGGAGGGCCTTATCCACACGACAGACGCAACCGTCGCCGTCGGCCCAAATCCAGCTGCCGGAGGGTGTCGCCGGAGAAGGAGTACGCGGACGCGGTGGACTGGTGGGACTGGGCCTCGACGCCGGCATGGGCGTCGGGTGGAGCGCCGCTGACCGTTGCGTGGGCCATCGCGATCTGGCTGCCAGACAGAGGGCCGCCGGCACGTGTGCGGGCGCGCGCCGCCTGGGCACCAGACGGAGCGCCGACGAGTCTTGCGCTGGCGAGCGCGGCCTGCCCTCCACACGGATGGCCGCCTACACGCGCCATCTACACGCACGGGCCTCCAGCTGAACTCCGGCGGCGGACGTGACGAAGAAGACGAAGCCGGCGAACTCCGGCGACGGGCCCACCACGATCCACTGCTTGGTCTTGACGTTGAACACCCAAAGCGTGGCACCCGCCGCCGCCCATGCCGTCGAGGGCGCCCGTGATCACCACCTTCTTGCCGCCGCCGACGCTGACGGCGCACGCCGTGCCGGCCTTGAGCCCCGGCGGGTACGCCCGACCTCACGCCACCCACGGAGGGTGCCCATCCACTCCATCATGGCGTTCCCTCGATGCACCACACGTGGCCCCGGACCACGACGTGCGCAGCCGACGGCGGCGCCCGGACGCGCTCCAGCCTCCTCCAGGCACGCGCGGTGGGGTCGAACCACTCGGCGGAGCCAAGCTCCAGCTCCGGAGGCGTGGGCGGAGGGCGGCACAGGCGCGGGGGAGCCTTACCTGGGGGCGGCGCGGCCACGGCCACCAGCCTGGGAGACCGTCCGGGGCCGGCGCAGCAGTGGCGAATCTAGGATTTTAGGTCAAGTGGCGAATCTAGGATTTTAGGTCAAGGTATGCATCCAAAAAAATGATACACAATTCGGTAAATCCATTTACCAATTCGGTAATAAGGTTTAAATTCATGGATAAAGTAGAAACCATATCCATTAAATACAATATAAATAGTTTCAAAGCCAAACTGATAATTGAAATATATGCATAGAGTACCAGAGACTTACAACGTTACTATAATGACGTTTTTATTCGACGCTTCCGAAGGGACATAAATGTCTCAATTATATCATCTTCATCAACTTCAAAGAAAATATCTCGCTCAATAAAAGTGACTAGACAATCATCCAAAAGACTATCTCCCATCTTATTTCGTAACTTTGTTTTCACTAAAACCATTGCAGAAAACACCCTTTCAACACTTGCTGTTGCCACAGGTAGAAGCAATACCAATTTAAGAAGCTCATAGACCATATCATACACTTTATGCCTCTTTGTTTGGACAAGCTTAAATGAGAGGTCAACAATATTGTCTAGACCTTTGAATCTATCATCCTTCCTGATGTCATCAATATAATTATCTAGCTGCAATTCAAGTCTGAGCAAATTATTATTTGAGAAGTCCTTTGGGTAGAACTTAGCTAGTCTGCGTAGCTTCTGTGCATCAAAAGACTCAAATGAATTAGAAGGATTGAAGGCTGCCATACAAGACATCAACTCCATGTTAATCTCATCAAACCGATTATCAAGTTCTTGACTTATTTGATCAATGACGCCAATATATACTTCTCTTCTAAAGTGGTCATCATTGGTTTGCTTTCGAGCACGAGATTTCCTTGCTGATTTTCCATAAGGAACATAATCACCATCCATAGCAGGAACATCAACATCATGTTTATCACAAAACGAGGTGACCCTCTCAAGAAAATTATCCCAGCCATTTGACCTCAATTCTTGCATTCTTTTCTTTGCCACATTAACAAGTGATACTGCATTAAGAATGTCTTGCTCCCTTCTTTGCAAACACTCAGATAACTCATTTGTGTATCCAAGAATAATATACATTAAGTGTGCAAAGAAAACAAACTCAAAGGTCTCAAATGCTCCCGTCACAAAATGTATTTTGGTCCAATCATCCTTATATGTCGAATCATCCCCAAGATCAACCAGTACATCGTGGATTGATTCATACATAGTAATGATGCTGCATATGGTTTTGTAATGAGATCCCCATCGAGTATCTCCAGGTCTAGGCAAACCCATCTCTTGATGTAATCCAGTTCCAGATTCAATTTCACCACAGTCAAGTGCTTTCTTGACATTCTCAAGCCTTGCATTTCTAAGCATGTCATGGCGCTTACAAGAAACTCCAACAATATTCAACAAGATAGATACTTGATCAAAAAAGAAGCTACAATCAGTATTTCCTTTAGCAACAGCAACAAGAACCAATTGGAGTTGATGAGCAAAACAATGAATATAATAAGTAGAAGGTGATTCTTGCATGATCAATGTTTTCAACCCTTTAATATCTCCTTTCATGTTGCTAGCCCCATCATATCCTTGACCACGGATTTGAGTCAAACTCAAGCCATGACTTAAAAGTAAAGCTTCAATTGCATTCTTCAGTGATAAAGAGGTAGTATCATCTACATGAACAACTCCAATAAAATGCTCACATGGCCTTCCCAATTTATCAACATAACGCAAGCAAAGAGCTAGTTGTTCTTTATGTGATATATCACTATACTCATCAGCTAAAATTGCATAAGGCTCATCACCAAGTTCTTCAATTATTTTCTTTCTAGTTTCTAGGGCACAGCAGTGAATAATTTGCTTTTGTATGTCTGGGCTAGTTAAGGTACAGTTACCTGGAGCATTCTCCAAAACATACTTATTCACTTCTTCACTATTTCCGGCAAGAAATTTCAAAAGTTCAATGAAGTTCCCTCTGTTGCTAGATTCTTTACTTTCATCATGTCCACGAAACGCCAACCCTTGATGCAAAAGAAACTTGATACACCTAAGTGAATAAGTCAACCTTTTCTTATAAAGTCGAAGATCCTCATCACTCCACTTCTGAATATTATAATCAATTGCTACCTTGGGATTTGTAAAGCCAATATATCTCTCTTGAGCTGCGATATGTGACTTGGAACCCAAATGTTTGAGAAGTGCCTTCTCTCCTATATTCCAATTATTCCAGCCATCAACAGTAAATGCCTCTGACCCTGTGCCCTTCTTGAACAAGTAGCATATAAAGCAAAATACAGCATCCTTTTTAATACTATATTCAATCCATTCATGATTGTACATCCAACAATAATTGAATTGACGATTTATTCCTGAAATCTTTGTTTTCGGAAAATCATGTGCAAAAGGCTTGAATGGACCTTTAGTAATATATGCTTTCGAATTGCATCTTGATCATTAGTAGGATAACTAAGAATGGGACGTCTTTCACCTGGATCTTGTGGAAGGCGATTGATGTCATAAACTGGTGGCACAGAAGACGGCTGCGGTGGGGGCGGTGGTGGTGGCGCTAGGATATGAGTTTCAATTTCCTCAACTACTCTCTCACGAGTTTGCTCTTCCACCACAGGTACAACCGGATCAGAAGAACAATTAGAAGTAGCAGCAGCTGCTGCTGCCTTCCTCTTTGCTTCATGCTTCTGAAAAAGAGATGCAATGTTCCCGTCTCTCTTCATAACTGTTTAAATATTACAAAGAACACAACACCAAACAATTAAATAAATTGTGCTTGTATACGATTGAACTGACACAAGTGATTATGGATCACTCACATGATACGAGTCCAGAACAAAAGATCAATCTAGATCGACTTTTCTGTAGGGTAAAATCCTCCACCTTGTTGCGTGCTAGATGAATCTATAATTTAGGGCTAAGCAATTAGTAATTAAATCATACACGAATAAAGATGTTTTTATAAAAGCCAAAGAACGTAGAACAAATAATTCACCAGATGCCAGTGTTTCTCGAGATCTTGAACGATTATTGGCCTGCGCCCTGCTGCTGGATGCCTGGACTGGCCGTTGGCTCGCTGCTGCCTGCTTCCGGCTGGCAATCGACTAAGTAGTATTGCCGTCGTGTGATGGCGTCTCCGTCTCGTCTCTCCGTCTCAGCAGTCGGCGGTCTGCAGATTCCGGGTAGGGCACGCTGTACGCCGCGCCGCAAGCCGCACGAAGAGACAAAGCCGAACTGCCGTGTGCTGGAGACCTGGAGTCCGTTGCGTGAGGAGGTCGCAATCCGTGTGGGCCGCGTGGGCCTGACGGTGGAATCGCAAGTTTGCACGAGTCGGCCTCCTCTGCTGTCCTGCAACCTGCTCTCTCGCTTCCATTTTCTTTTTTCTTTATATAAAATATGTATGTATAGTAATTACCTTGGTGGAAAAACAAGGTATGCTGCAGCATATGCAGCATACCCTGTAGCTCCGCCCCTACGGCGCAGGGGCAGGAACGGGGAGGGAGGCGAAGGAGGAGATGTGGACGGCCGGGAGAAGGTGGAACCGTGGAAGAAGATAAGGCCCTCGAGAATGACAAGTGGGGTCTACTGGGGGGCGTAATCGCCTTTTCCACTTCAGATAGCAGTAACTTAACCGCTAGTGGACGGAAATGGCAGCGAAGGGAATGGAAAATTAATATAGTGGCTGAAGAATTTCAATAACAATGAGAAGAGGTGGTATAATTTTTAATAGCATTGAGGGAATTCTCTCTTCTTTGTCTCAGTCCAAGCAGGATGGGCCCATCTAGAGTAATAAAGAAATGGATAAAAGGGGACTTCTACTGCGAACTATTCCAGCCGTTAATTACAAAATCACATATATCCCATTGCAAGCAGTCAGATACTGACGGTTAAGGAGTGAAGATTTTATCTTTCTCACGTTTACTTAAATTACATGAAAAGTTATATCTTTCTCTGCAAACTATGTCTTTATCATTTGATCCAAGAGCCTTCCAGCACAGGGTCTAATGGCCCTTGGTGGTATTACCATATTCACCCTAAATAGGATCTTTCCAAGAAAAACATCTGTGATGTATTTGAATTTCAAGTTGTGCATGTGCCTGAATCAGTCATGAAACAGAGGGTATGTTATAGGAAAATGGGTGTTTCATAAATACATGTGTTAGCTTAAATGTTTGCAACGACCTTCGACCTTGCATCATATTCGTCAAAATATGATTTAGCCAGATCAAGTATAGGTCTAATTTCGTGCTAAGGTTAGCCATGCATGCCTTGTTTTGTTGTCAAGCATTACCCACAATCCAATATTTACATGTAACTTACAATTATCGTTAAATAAGGTATTTACTAAACAAGTATTTTCTAGAAACTACACTATTTTATTATTTGTGACTTTGTGCTGCACCTTTTTAGAATCTGCATAACTTGCAATATCTTTATAAGTAAACATAAGAACATTGCATTTCGTTTCATCTGTTAGCTTTTGGAAATGGCACTGAATTTGTCCACATTGCTTATAGAGATTTACTTAGTCCCATCCAATAAAAGTTCTTTTCTTGACTAATATCTGCGACAAAATCTTGAATAACCTTTTGCCTCGTCGCAGAAATTCTACCCTACAAGAATGTTAAATGAGATTTATGTCAATTCTTTTGTAATAACATTGCTCCGGAAGCATTTATGCCAATTATTTGATATCATATAACAAAGGAATATACAACTTGAGCTAACAAACTGAATAAAACCATTAAATCTTAATTGAAGAAAGAAGAAACTGAATGTAATAATCTTTTTTATGTATGTTTTGAGACTTCCATAAGCTGTATTTGGGCACCAAGGCCTTCAAGTTTCGCACGCTATTCCGTAAACAACGTAACCTTTTGTTGCTACCGTGGGTGCATCCAAGAGAACCTCAGAGCTTGTTGCCTGCATATTGCAGTGTTCATAGAAGGGATGCTGTCATTGACTCATGTGCAGGAAACAGTCAAATAAACGCATATTTGCTAAACATGGATAATATATATACCCTGCAACTGATGGTGTAGACAATATTTCCATCTTCAACTGTGCAAGAACTCGCTTCGACGATCTCAATGCTTCGATCCTGCTCTATCGCACAGATCACTTGCAATTCGATGCATTTCTCCGAGTTCATTGTCAAATTCACATCAAAATGTGCTGCTCCTGTGGATTGTACCCGCACAGTCTTGTGAGCAGGGGGCGCGCTGACGCGGCTAGACTTAAGGACCTTTGCATAGCAGTCATTTCTCCTTTGCTTCAACTTCTCTACTCTCGCTCGCAGATATTTGATGTAGGTGTTGACGCAAAATTTAAACTTTAGACTTCTACATGAACAACACGAAGGACCTCGCAGATTTGCTTAACTTCAGTACAGACTCCAAATTAGCTCGCGAGTGGTGTAAGGCGTGTCAATTATTTTGACCTGAAAATTGACAAGGTAAACATTAAATTCCTAAGCCGATCGGTGACGAAGCCTTTCAAACTCATGGGTAGGCATTCTTATAATAAACACCACAACAGAAATGTAATCATGCGGTGTAAATAAATAAAGCATTAATGGTATTTGCCATCGGCTATATGAGCCGACGGGCTAAGATGAAGCATTATAAAACAACAACCATAAAAGGAACCCTCGCCAACCATGCGCACGTCAGATAGACTAACCTATCTAATCAATATATTAATAAGTGTAATTGAATTTAGATAAGGTGACACGAATGAGAGGGCATTGACGTCAATCTATTAACCTAAAAGATTAGAACACAGCAAATAAGGACCTCTTGCCTACCACTTACAAGCTGATTAAGCTAATGGAATCCTAATCAATGTCATGACCGTGTAATTCAACTTAGACAAGGTAACATGGTGAGAGGGTATTAACTTCGGTCCATTAACTTAAATTGCGGCAGCAAGACCTCATATGCGCCCCTATCAGCTCAATGACGTCATCATGCTTTTGTGAGATACGGATGAAACTGACCGATACATCGGCTTTCTACAGTAGCGTGCTGATGTTAAAAGCCCGACACTAGCGGTACGAGGGGCAGGAGTAAAGATCTATCGAACCTATCGTATATAAAGTAATAAAAGCATGCGAAGTCTAACTAGCTGATACGATCAGATAATTGATGAACGTTGAAACATGGTCAAGCAGCTGATGAAGACAACTTAACTAGATCTAAGCCGTTTGATAACTATAAGCGCTAGATAAAACTAAGAGATCGATACGATGCAACTTAATAAAACCAAACAACTCGATAACTGTGAGCAACGTCGAAGACAAGAAGAATATTGGACAAAATGTAGAAAGTTCTACTTGCAATTTAAGATAACTCAATAACTAGCCATACAACTGAATATCAGAATATAAGACTTAACTTAGAAAGTTCTGATAGAGGTCATGATGATCGGGTGACGGTCCAACTAGCCTGAGATCGAAGCCGATGCAGCCGTGCTTGCAGGAAGGAACTCGTCGAAACTACTCTACTCCTACTCCTAGGATTTTAGAAGCATGCCGCCGAAATATTGTATTGATTAATTGATGATTGATTATTATAACTCACCGTCATCCCTTTATATTTATAGGACTGCGCGAACTTTACGTACAGAAACAAAACTCCAAGCCTAAACCGAATATGTGTTAACTACCTTAATTAACAAGCAAACCTAGGTCTGGTTTGGTTACTTTGCTTATTTTTAGCACCCGTCACATCGAATGTTTAGATACTAATTTGGAGTATTAAACGTAGACTATTTACAAAACCGATTACATAAGTGGAGGCTAAACGGCGAGACGAATCTATTAAGCCTAATTAGTCCATGATTTAGCAATGGATTGCTACTTTAAATTTTTGCTCATGACGGATTAATTCGACGGGCTAGATACACCTCGCCGCTTAGCCTCCACTTGCGTATGGAGGTTTGTAACTAGTCAACGTATAATACACCTAATTCAGGTCGAAATCTGGCAAGTGACTGGTGCTAAAAATAAGCAAAGTAAACCATTTCTTTAACCATACCGCTTACAAATTTGTACACAGACCCCATATTCGGATCTAGCTCGAATTGCGATCCCAGTATTTGCGGCATGCGCCCTAATTTAGATACCTCGCGATCCACATTATCCGAATATACGAATATATGAGCGAAGGTATTTATGATAAAGACCCGTTGAACGTTATCATATAGCCTCCTGGATCGTCGTCGTCTTGCAAACTCTTCGGCTTGTCCCGCTTGGTTACGAGAAATAGAGGAAAACGGCAATTCCAGAACTGTGTATCCCCTCGCC